>NC_069137.1:14926631-15539131 GCF_026914265.1 Mya arenaria
ACTGCATATGTTGCAAACACAGGATAGTTGTTGTGTATAATCACATTCATGAACTTGTCTAAAGCTATTGCATTGATTTTTACTTACAAAGGCCTTTTATAGTCCTATTCCATGAGAAACAATAGCCAGAACAACTATTAGTCATGGGTCTAGTTTTGAATTTGAGAATCATTGAGCATATGACAGGCAAAGTATTCATTACCAATTAGATTTTAGCAATTCTAAGAGCTTGGTTCTTGTACTTAAAGAAGATCGCGATTAAGATACGGGCTTGCTTAATTGCTTTTAAATGCTTTGAAATCTTTGATAACATTTTTCTCACGATTCTAAAAGGTCTTTGGTATGCATTTTCAAAACGAATGCTCAGCTTAATCATGACATGACTATTTCCACATACAAAACACAAACACGCACGATTTTCAAGCGAACACTTTCTAAAAAAAAAAAAAAAGTAAAATGGGTTAAATGCAGTGTTTTTTAATTTCTTCAGTCAGTTTTTATAGCAATTTCAACTTAAATGATCTCCTATTGTGCACAATGGTATCTCTTATATTTGTTTAATGAAGATTCCATTTTAAGTTTGTAAAAAAAAATTGATCGTAGACACCATTTTTGAAATGTTTTTGAAGTGTGACTTGGCAAAATGCCTTTAACGAAGAATTATTTGATCAGTACATAAGTGGTAGTTTCAAAATCAAAATAAGAAATAGTAAAGTTAAATGGAGACACTATGTTAAATGTACTTATAGTCAATATAACAATGGCAAAAAATAATTGTCTTTTTCATGTCATGGTTTGCATATTATCGTAACATATGGATGTTAAGCAAAGTATGCTTTGAGAATAAACGCTATGATTAAAAAGCTTAAATGCAGAGTTCTTTCAGAAATGTGTTAGTCTTTTTTAGGTAATTCAAATGCCATAACGTATGTGACATGGGCAAAATGACTATTTATCTGATTGACTTGAGCTATTTGAGCTATTTCAACATACACATAAGTATATGCTATGTCTGTTAGTGTTTTATGGAAAGCTGATGGAAACACAGAGCAAACAAAATAGAGTACATGAAAGACCACAACTTTGCAGTGACATGGTCAATACTTTTGGTTATATGCAAAGTGTCCTTTTCGGGTAATAATCTGACAAAAGCTTCCCGTATAAGAACGCTGACACAACCTTTTGAAGTAAGAAGTAGCAGCTCGTTACAACCGTCACCCGCTATCCGACGCAGATGAATCAAAATCACGATCTGTTTTAAAGATCATTTTCAAAGACATCGTAAATTAAGTCAATATTTGTGCATTGCAGATAAAGTGTCGTGCTTACGGATTTAGAGGACCTACTCTAAAACCAAATGTTATTACTATTTACTTGGTATTTTAACACTGTTATGTCGTATATGACGTTAACCTGTCACGGCATATTTGATATTTTCAAAAATAGGATTAATTTCATTTTACGAAAAGGCTGATAGATAGGAATATATAGTGTTCTAGGGAAATAAATTAAACTTGAATGTTTGTCCTTGAACCAATTTAAGTTTGCTGGCGAAGAATTAATAATGTCATTTGTATTACATTAATTTCAAAACGGGTAGCAGTATTCACACAATTGATCACACAATTTGGCACACAACCAGCTTAGGACTGTAAACAATACATTGGGCCGATAAAAGTATACATATATTCAGAATATGTCCGTGCAAACTGTATAACTTAGCATTATTATACCGTGTAAACTGTATGCATAATATGTTTAGAATAGAGTAATCTGTAGACATTGCCAGCTAAGGACCGTGCAAACTAAAGACACAACCAGCATATGGCCGTGCAAACTGCATGTGTAACCTGCATATGTCCATTAAAACTATATACCTAATCTGCTTGTCACTTTGAAAACATAAGAAATAGACATATAAGAACCTTTGACGATATTGTAATATTGTTTCACAAAGCCAAAAGTAATGTAATAGGGCAAGCATATTCTTACTAATTGAAATAATTAACTCTATTTTCGTATTTTTAAAAATTGAAAGACAGAGTAAAAACAGAGTAAAACGCAAGGCATTTGTGATAACGAGTGTATTGGATGAGCTCAACAGAGCTGATATGGGCGCAATAAATTGTCAACAATTGTGACCAAGCGACAAATAGATTCTAATAGATTCAGTGGCGAAAATCTATTACCAAAAATGTGAAAGACCGATTTGACTTTTGACTTAGAACGACACCATTGTACAACTCTTTGACGCTCTATATAAGGTTGTAGCATTTGAAGCAACTGTTGACGTAATTGACGCAACGGCCATGTCAACGCCTTATCCATACCGGTCTAACAGCACGTCACCAAATTAATTAGAATTTAAATATATATGTATAAGTCGTAATGTAGCTTATATGTTAGCGTTCGTGTATTAGATATTATTGTAATTAAATTATGAATGTTGTATTCTGAAGATTGTGCTTTGGTATACTTAATGCAAATTGTCTATTCTGAAGTACAATCATGATATCGCATGTATTTGTTTGTTTTTCAACCAAACAATTTGACAAAAATGTTATTTCCAAAAGTACATGTTACTGTTAATGTCGACAACAAGAAAGTAGCCACGGATCGAGTAATCATTGCTAATTGAGGTGTCAGTTCCAATTCCTTAATAGTTTTGTCATGTATGTAGCTCTTTACCGATTTAAACAAGCATTTTATATTCAATTGTTCTGACATCTGATATTTTACAAATGTAAATTATAAAATCGATAAGCATGCAAGGGACTGTTTGTACATATATGTCAAACATGAGGTTTAAAATATCTTTTATTCACCTGTGCAGGCGTTTTGATCTTTGCGAGAGAGTAGAAACTTCATACAATGATAAACCTAATCATTGGCACATTACTAAATATAAGAGAGGCAATGAGCGCAGTATAAGTTTAAACAAAGCCTAATATATATCCCTAAGACCGCAATAAATTTGCTAACGAAGCATTTATTGTGACACGTAAGCTTGAGTTTGATATATTGATTCCATAAAGAGGTTTCATTTCGGGGAAATTTAAGCGACAATAAATGCTCTAGATCAATTTGGAGATTGTAATCTCAAACATGCTTGATGATTGAGTAGTTGAACAAACTTTGCTCTCTCATGTTAATCCGATTTGCTACATTATTCGTAGATCCTATTTGCACCAATATTATTTGCCACCATTATCATTGTTCATCTCCTAATGTTAACGTTTGACACTGTCTATGTTTTCCGCTTTAAGTTTACCATCATTTATCGGTAAAACTACTTTAATGCATATCTTGTCTGTGTGTGCTGTTTGTATTAATTTATGTGTTGGGTATTCGTCTGGGTCTCTAGTTAATTTGCATTTTGGCACTTTCCTTTTGGTTATTGGAATTTGTTTTTAAGTGCAGACTTCTGTGCTCTTTCCTGTTATTTTCCTTGTATCGTTTGAACTTTATGTTGCTTTATATTGAAAGCAATGAGACAATGTATCATGAAAGAAAAACTAATTATTTAAAAAAGAGGAAATATTAGTAAAGATAATTCATTGTTTTATTTCAAGCATTCAGTTACACTGTACTTATATTCAGCCATTAAAACGAAAGTATCTGGGTTAGGAAACAATAAACCTTTTCCTTTTTAGTGTGTATGATACCTACAAAAACACATTGATAATTCTAACATGTGGTATATCGCAAAAACTGAAATTCACATGCAGTCCAATCCAACATACTAGTAACTGATAACGTTCGAATATTTAAATGAAAGTAATACTTTTGTAAACACTTCTAGGACAATACCAGAGACATTATCGACATGCACCCATGACACAGAGTCGTCATTATATTTTGTGACGAGTGATATATAATCCTGAGACAGGGAACCTAATGCAACTAAGATGACAGACATACAATGGCGTGACAAGGACCATTGTCGAACCGATAACCCAAAAAGACACACACCGTCACAGGACTAGAGTGACTGTGTTGGAACCTTTGAAAAGGACCAATTCCCTAACGATAACCCAAGAGGAGACATTCGCGGTCACAGGACCGCCAATATATATAATTAGATTTTATGGGCTGTTGGTTGATAATCAAAACGCTTTGTAATACCCGAGAGGTAATCACGTGGTTAATAGAGGAATCTTTCCAAAAGCTTATTTTATTGTTTAATTTATACTCAGATGGTTTAACGGGAAAGTTACCAGTAAAAAACCTAACAAGCCTTCGTTATACAATTAAGCAAACAAAATACTGAAATGAATTAGACAGGAATGTAAACAGGTTTAATTACTGTATTTGAATAGACAGAACTCGCCTCATTACCCACGCTATCTGATTATTAGAGACACGTTTCAGTGTCATTCCACAAAAGACAGATACAATTAACTTCACGCAGACATGAAGTATATATACGTGCAAACAAATAATAAGATTGCAAATGAAACATTAATACAAAAGGTATAACCAGCTGTCACTGTGACTTTGTTTTCCAATGAATTAACCGTGTATACTATTACAGTATTGTTTCACAAACTAATTAGAAGCATGAACGCATATTTTACCGCCTGAAAAAGACAACTCTATTTTCGTAAGCTTTTAGACACAATTAGTTACCTTGATTGCTTCGTTTAACTTGTATTCATTTCATATTTACATTTAAAATTATATGGTAATCGCAGTTTAAGTGTGATTAAATGATATACGCCTGTGATGTTAATCATGAAAAGTAGACAAATGATAATGACTAGGGACAAAACTTAAATCACGACAGAGAAGAGAATGGAGCATAGAAGCCTTTATCATATCTCGCTAATGTTTTTCTTTTAAGCTGCTTATACCTTTCTAGTAACTATGATATTTTTCATATTCACTACTACTTAAGATAATGAGGTGACTTATAGAAATGTGGTGATAGTTTGACTTATTGCAAATAATTGAAAACATTTCAGAGAACGGATATTTGACTATCACAATACATTAATGGTGAAGAATGTAATGTTGGTATGTTATTAATGTTAATGGATCGAACATGGCACGGCAAAGATATTTGATGGTTTTACCATACATTCAACCTCTGACAAGATAGATCAGTCTTATAGTTTAACGTCAGACCAGGTAACAAAGATGTAAAGCTTAACCTTGAAATTTCCCGCGGGAATCACGATAAAAATCTTACCCCACCCGCAAATGCTGGAAACAGAAACAGCATTCAACGATACTCGTCGATAGCTTATTCCATTTCTGTGGTGTATGACAAAATCTCACTTACAACAGAAATGAATGATTATTTTGCTGGTGTAGTTCTGAACATCCAACACTATCAACATAAATTAAATCCATATAACATCTGGCGTTGGTTGTAAACACTCGTGATCTTGAATATGACCTGTGTACTATACTTTGTGACTTGCGGAATAATTGTTACATCATCAGAAAATGTTTGGAGACTGGTCCATATTTATGCACCTTTAAAAGCTTTTTTATGGTTTGAATTGATATTGACGTATTAAAATGCAATGACATTGAATATAAATGTTTTGAAAAAAGTTGAACAGTTTTGAGAACTATTTTGGGAGCGATTTAAACATGGATACCGAGTATGATGACGTCAACAGGGAAAAACAGTTGCTCCCCTTACTTTTAAAGATACTTAATTAATCAATTAAACAGTGTAACATGATAAATAGAATACTAGGTAAGTGCCGTGGATGATGAAAGTTTATTTTGCTCGGCTACGGATTTTATGGGGTGAGCCTTTGGCTCACCCGATAAATTCCTCCGCCTTGCCAGATAAACTTCCTCCATCCACGGCACTAACCTAATATTCTCTATTTACGCGATGCACCAGTGTCGTTATCTACAAAGAAGTCATTTTAAATTTGAATTAAAGGCCACCAAATAACGAATTCTTAGTCGTGTCTTCGTGTTTTTGACTCATTCAATATTTATGCAAAAACAACTACAGAAACAAGCTCAGTAGCAAAATGTTTAAACATAAACAAGGTTTAGTGGCACTGGGTAAACGCCAAAGACATAGAACCTAAAGCCACAAACAAGAAAAACATAGAAGAACAGCACAAAACTCCACAAACAACACAGTGCATACTTACTATATATATATATATATATATATATATATATATATATATAGTATATATAAAAAATAGGTACCGTCTTGGAACTGTCAGTAAAATGTAAATTTACTGGGGGTATAAACCAGTTTATGCACACAAACCTCACTCTTATCCCAACAATCCTTAATAAAGATAAAACGCAAAAGGTAAATTTTATCAAAGTGTGTATTAGCTTGAGGGAACTTAACAATAAAACAAATAATAATAAACGTACAAGTTTGTTAGCTTCTTTCTGTACGTCTCTGAAACCGGTAGAACTATTAAACTTCCCGATATATCAACTCTCTGCACCAAATTTTAGTATTAGTATAACTAAAGAAACCAGAGTGCAGGTACACCTGTATGGATTCGCATTTAAACGTGTTATTACTGCTTATAATATAAGGTCAGTAGTACTGCGTATTTGTCCTGGTGGTTGCATTTGACTAGAGCAGATCTGCTTATCTTAAAGCTATCTCAAAAATCCATGAGAGTCAAATACGACCTTCCGGATCGACGCGCGGTACAAATGACCCTTTTTAATCATCACTGTTTTCAATCACCTAAAACATTGTTAATTACAATTTAATGACGTACTCCTTTGGTACCTGATGCCATTTAAACAAACCCACTTGTTCTGAGGTGACGCCAGCAAAGTGGAACAAGGCCCTATTGCACTGAGGCAAATACGGATAAACAGAAAGCATAAGGAGAGGCTAACAGCTTCACAATACAACGAACAAAGACATATTAGATGTTGATACATCGCAAAACGAGTGAAATAATTGCCCCGAGTCTTAGTAAAAGGGGTGTTTGAGCCCGAACAATTAATAACAAAAACATATACCAAGTATTTGATGTTTCATTTGGTATTATTAGATATTATTTCCACAAAACAGTATACAAATGATAGTTCGAAATATTAATATTGATTATATAGATCGGGTGTTCTACTTGATGCATTTATTCGAATATAATTTAATACAGGTGTATTCCTTCAAAGGCGTACTTATCACATAAAGTTTCCTTTGTTTTCATATATAAGTTAATTCCCATAATTCAACGGTCATCATGCATAAAGCAGTGCTCTTACAGGGTAATAGACAATTTAGTACCAAAAAGTCACTACTGAAAGCTACTACTACAATTACTACTATACTTACTACTACTACTCCTACTACTCCTACTACTACTACTCCTACTACTACTACTACTACTACTACTACTACTACTACTACTACTACTACTACTACTACTACTACTACTACTACTACTACTACTACTACTACTACTACTACTACTACTACTACTACTACTACTACTACTACTACTACTACTACTGCTACTGCTACTGTTACTGCTACTGCTACTGCTACTGCTACTACTACTACTACTACTACTACTACTACTACTACTACTACTACTACTACTAAACTTGCGAATTTAATACAAACATTATTCTTGCTTTTCGATTGATGTGATACATTATCACTCGAGCAATGGGTGCAGTAACTTTAAGTGAATATATGATGCATAAATATGTCAACCTTAGTTATATTCCTTATCTAGGGCAACATAAAACTTAACTCATTATTCAACAATTTAGATTTATTATGTTGGTAAATTGATTCAAAATAACAAATATTTGTATAATGATCATATTTATCTAGGAATGCGGTAAAACTATTTACGTTTTTAGTCTGAGTGTTTAAAATTAAGGGGTAATATCGTACATTTATCGTAGTTTAGCTCATTGTAAATGCTGGTTTTGAAAGTTAATGGAAACTTTTATCATTTCGATTAAAACTAACATTCTTTCAGTAAAGTGTCATAAACAAATTGAATGCCACCTTGTTTTCCGCCTGATAGAATTGCTCGCCAAGGAGGTATCATGTGTTATATGTATTGTTCCATGTTGAATGATATCCACAAAACATTGTCATTGATGATATGTTTAACACAAAAAGATATAACAGGGTAAAGAGTTTCACGATAAAGTATGATAGTGTTACAAATTATATAGAAGCCGTTATTACCAATGAAAGTGATATGGTTATATCATACGTAAGCACGAAACATAACACCTCTTTAGTGGAATAAGTAACAAACGATTAGTTTGCTTCATTGTAACTTATTTTATACTGATACGGCCAGGGGTCGAACTGAGCATGTTATATAGATTTTAAGATATGATTCAGTGGTAATGATTTGTCTCTGTAAACAAATGCATTTAAACTGATATACGTAATCAGTCGGCATTGTCGTACGGGGACTAATATAATTTAATGATCCACAGTCTTATATATTTTTTTTTTTCAGATTCGTTTAAAAAACTACAACAAATCATTTAAACCACCAAACAAACCGAATACAGACGTGTTCATGTATTGTACAGGAGTGCAAACAACCAATATTCATAGGTTTGAACACATTAATAAAACTAGAAACGAATCGTTTTTGGACAGTGCAAACTAGATATAACTTACTTAGGACCCTGAACAATATAAATATAAATTGCTTAGGACCGTTAAAGTATACAAATATTTAGCATAGGATCGTACAGACCGTAAACACAACGAGTTAATGACTGTAAATAATATAGATATAACAGCATAGGACCGAACATGTATACAAATATCCAGCATAGGTTCGTTCAAGCTGTGGCAATAAGCAGCATAAGACGGTGTGAACAATAGGTATAATCTGTTTAAAATCGTGCAAACTTTGTAGATACTGCCAGCTAAGGCCCGTGCAAACTTAAGACACAGCGAGCCTAGGACAGTTCAAGTTACATATGTAACCTGCTTATGACCATTAAAACTACAAACATAAGATTGCTTTTGACTATGCAAACTATATAGATAAACTTTTTGACTAAAAAATCTAACCCTATTTTCGATAAATTTAACATTAAACATTATTTTTATTTTCCACATTTTTAGTAAATTATGGATATGCATGCCAGTGAAACTTTAATCATTTAAGTTCTAATGTTCTTCTGTTTACCGTTCCAGGCGTTTTGATCTTTGCGAAACAGTTTCAATTTCAAAGAAATAATAATCCAATTATGGGCACATAAGTAAAGATAAGAGAGTCAATGAGTGCATTATAATTAAAACCGAAACTCAATATTTGTCCCGAAGACCGCAATAAATTTGCTTGCGAATCATATATAATAACACGTAAGCTAGATTTTGATATATTGATTCAATGAAGAGATTTCATTTCGTGGGGATTTAAGCGACAATAAATGCTCTAGATCAATTTGGAGATTGTAAAATCTCACACATGCTTGATGATTGAGTAATTGTACAAACTTTGCTCTCTCATGTTGATCGAATTTGCTACATTATTCGTAGATCCTATTTTGACCAATATTGTTTGCCACCATTATCGTTGTTCATCTCCCAATGTTAACGTCTGACACTGTCTATGTTTTCCGCTTAACATATACCATCATTTATCAGTAAAATTACTTTAATGCATATCTTGTCTGTGAGTGATGTTTGTGTTTATTTATGTGTTGGGTCTTCGTCTGGGTCTTTAGTTAATTGGCATATTGGCACTTTTCTTTTGCATGCTGGAATTTTCATTTTTTTAAGTGCAGACTTCTGTGCTATTTCCTGTTATATTCCTTGTATCCTTGGAAGTTCGTGTTGTTTTATATTGAAAGCCATGAGACAATGTATCATGAAAGTAAAAATAATTTATTATTAAAAACGAAAAGAATATAAAATAAATATACCTGGTTCATTGTTTTATTTCAAGCACTCAGTTACACTGTACTTCTATTCAACAATTAAAACGAAAGCAACTAGGAAACAATAAACATTTCATTTTTCAGTGTGTATGATTCCTAAAAAACATATTGATTCTTCAAACATGTGGTATGTCACTAACACTGACAGTTTACATGCTGTCCAATTTCACATACTAGAAACTGATAACGATTAAATATTTAAATCAAAGTAATATTGTTCTTCTAGGACAAAACCTGAGACATTATCTACATGCGTCTATGACACAAAGTCGTCATTATATTTTGTGACGAGTGATATTTAATCCTGAGGCAGGGAACCTAATGCAACTAAGATGACAAACATAAAAAGACGTGACAAGGACCATTGTCGAACCGATAACCCAAAAAGACACAGCAAGTCACAGGACTAGAGTGACTGTGTTGGAACATTGTAAAAGGACCAATTCCCTAACGATAACCTAACAGGAGACATTCGCGGTCACAGGACCGCCAATATATATCACTTAGATATATTGGGCTGTTGATTGATAATTAAAACACTTTGTTATACCTGATAGGTGAGCTAGGACATAGTAAGCACGGTGGATAATAGAGTAATCTTTCAAAGAACTAATTTTATTGTTTTATTTATACTCAAATGGTTTAACGGGAAAGTTACCAGTAGAAAACCTAACAACCGAAGCCTTCGTTATACAATTAAGCACACAAAATACTGAAATGAATTAGACAGGAATGGAAACAGCTTTAATTACTGTATTTGAATTGACAGAACTCGCCTCATTACCCACGCTATCTGATTATTAGAGGTATGTGTCAGTGTCATTCCACAAAAGACAGATACAATTAACTTCACGCAGACATGAAGTATATATACGTGCAAACAAATAATAAGATTGCAAATGAAACATTAATACAAAAGGTATAACCAGCTGTCACTGTGACTTTGTTTTCCAATGAATTGACCGTGTATACTATTACAGTATTGTTTCACAAACTAATTAGAAGCATGAACGCATATTTTACCGCCTGAAAAAGACAACTCTATTTTCGTAAACTTATACATTTTAGACACAATTAGTTACCTTGATTACTTCGTTTAATTTGTATTCATTTCATATTTACATTTAAAATGATATGATAATCGCAGTTTAAGTGTGATTAAATGATATACGCCGGTGATATTAATCATGAAAAGTAGACAAATGATAAGGACAAGGAACAAAACTTAAATTGCGACAGATAAAAGAAGGGAGCATAGAAGCCTTTATCATATCTCGCTAATGTTTTTCTTTTAAGCTGCTTATACCTTTCTATTAACTATGATATTTTTTCATATTCACTACTACTTATGATAATGAGGTGACTTATAGAAATGTGGTGATAGTTTGACTTATTGCAAATAATTGAAAACATTTCAGAGAACGGATACTTGACTATCACAATACATTAATGGTGAAGAATGTAATGTTGGTATGTTAGTAATGTTAATGGATCGAACATGGCACGGCAAAGACGGTTTTACCATACATTCAACCTCTGACAAGATAGATAAGTCTTATAGTTTAACTTCAGACCAGATAACAAAGATGTAAAGCTTAACCTTGAAATTTCCCGCGGGAATCACGATAAAAAGTGTCTTTAGTCATATATATTTAGCTAGCTAAATGTTTTTGAATCATAACTATATTTCTGTTGGTCAGATGCATAAGCTTTGTTAAAGATGTAATGAATTTTATCCTGTCACTTGCATACAAATCGGTATAATAACAAGGTGCCGTGTAAACTTTAGTTTATTAGGTTAGTAGACCACGTGATGTTTATCTACAGTCAGGTGGTCATGTGACCGCAAAAACGAACTTCTTTTCTGTATTCTGCAATGTCAGAGGAAAAACACAAGTACTGTTTCAGAATCTTACCAATAGACCACCAACAGCCGACCTCAACAATCACTCGCCCATAAAGTTCCATCATTATGCATTATAATGACACTGACAAAACAATCGAAGTGAACATCTACATGTGATGTGAAAATCTTACCCAACCCGCAAATGCTGGAAACTGAAACAGCATTCAACGATACTCGTCGATAGCTTATTCCATTTCTGTGGTGTATGACAAAATCTCACTTACAACAGAAATGAATGATTATTTTGCTGGTGTAGTTCTGAACATCCAACACTATCAACATAATTTAAATCCATATAACATCTGGCGTTGTTTGTAAACACTCGTGATCTTGAATATGACCTGTGTACTATACTTTGTGACTTGCGGAATAATTGTTACATCATCAGATAATGTTTGGAAACTGGTCCATATTTATGCACCTTTAAAAGCTTTTTTATGGTTTAAATTGATTTTGACGTATTAAAATGCAATGACATTGAAAATAAATGCATTGAAAAAAGTTGAACAGTTTGAGAACTATTTTGGGAGCGATTTAAACATGGATACCGAGTGTGATGACGTCAACAGGGAAAAACAGTTGCTCCCCTTACTTTTAAAGATACTTAATTAATCAAATAAACAAAGTTACATGATAAATTGAATACTAGGTTAGTGCCGTGGATGGAGAAAGTTATCTTGCTCGGCTACGGATTTTATAAGGTTAGCCTTCGGCTAACCCGATAAATTCCTCCGCCTTGCCAGATAAACCTCCTCCATCCACGGCACTAAACTAGTATTCTCTATTTACGCGATGCACCAGTGTCGTTATCTACAAAGGAGTCATTTTAAATTTGAATTAAAGGCCACCAAATAACGAATTCTTAGTCGTGTCTTCGTGTTTTGACTCATGTCAATATTTATGCAAAACACTACAGAAACAAGCTCAGTAGCAAAATGTTTAAACATAAACAAGGTTTAGTGGCACTGGGTAAACGCCTAAGACATAGAACCTAAAGTCACAAACAAGAAACATAGAAGAACAGCACAAAACTCCACAAACAACACAGTGCATACATACTATATATATATAAAAATAGGTACCGTCTTGGAACGGTCAGTAAAATGTAAATTTACTGGGGGTATAAACCAGTTTATGTGCACAAACCTCACTCTTTTCCCAACAATCCTTAATAAAGATAAAACGCAAAAGGTAAATTTTATCAAAGTGTGTATTAGCTTGAGGGAACTTAACAATAAAACAAATAATAATAAACGTACAATTTTATTAGCTTCTTTCTGTATGTCTTTGAAACCGTTAGAACTATTAAACTTCCCGATATATCAACTATCTGCACCACATTTTAGTAGTAGTATAACTAAAGAAACAAGAGTGCAGGTAGACCCGTATGGATTTGCATTTAAACGTGTTATTACTGCTTATAATATAAGGTCAGTAGTACTGCGTATCGGTCCTGGTGGTTGCATTTGACTAGAGCAGATCTGCTTATCTTAAAGCTATCTCAAAAATCCATGAGAGTCAAATACGACCTTCCGGATCGACGCGCGGTACAAATGACCCTTTTTAATCATCACTGGTTTAAATCACCTACAACATTGTTAATTACAATTTAATGACGTACTCCTTTGGTACCTGATGCCATTTAAACAAACCCACTTGTTCTGAGGTGACGCCAGCAAAGTGGAACAAGGCCCTATTGCACTGAGGCAAATACGGATAAACAGAAAGCATAAGGAGAGGCTAACAGCTTCACAATACAACGAACAAAGACATATTAGATGTTAATACATCGCAAAACGAGTGAAATAATTGCCCCGAGTCTTAGTCCATATAGGTTTTGAGTTCGACGGCCAGTGGCATAGTATTTCCAGATATGTATCTTTGCATGTTGTATTCATCTCGCTTATAGGCCTAACAGCTGGGACGTTAAAAAATCACAACACAGACATATTTCATACGAGTGAAAACTCACGCATACAATTAAACTGATGCGTAATAATGGGGTGGAACAATTTTCCGCGGGGGGGGGGGGGGTTATTGATATACAAATGACGAAGAGTTTAAAATCATGCTTTATATATCAGTAGTGATGCACGTTCATAAAATAATACGGATGTTAACAAGTATCCAAGTACTGGAGTATTCGATCGATCGTCGGAGTAATCGAGTACTAACTATTACAGTATTCGAACTAAAATCACCAAATACACGATTTACAAATATTACAGACCACATATAGACGAAAATAATAACAAAAAACATGCATACGCCAACTTCATTGACTAATAAAGACAACTTAGCCTTCATGTTCATCCAGACAGAGTAGTTTATCTTGATTGCGTGGGATACATAGCATCACAATAACAACAAACTTGTATAACTTAGATGTTAACACAATGCAGTCTTTTGCGAGTGGTTCAAACTGGGACAACGTAGTACGAAACAAAACCAGTATCAGAAGTTTAATGTTTCGTACAAGAGTTACATTTCCATTTCATACACGATGTTGGAAACGGGAGGTAAACATAATAGTTATTTCACATTCAAATCTGTTATTTCATCATACCATTAATAGTATTATTTTAGTGGTTTTTACCCTATAAGCAATCTAGAGCATCGTGTGAAAACATTTTGCATTGAGGAACCTAAGTTCAAAACTAAGCACGCCTTCCCTAACTTTATGCACGTTTTAACCAAATAAAATCTTACGGTAATCAGCTGCATACATGCCTTCCTATTGCCACTGCAGGTAGCCGTTTGATATTGTTAATGAAATATAGCCAGCCACTTTTAGTGAAATATCGCGGTAGCCGCCTTGGTATGGTTAAGGAAATATAGCCGCCTTTCGTGAAATATCGATTTAGCCGCCATCGTTTGGTTAAGGAAATATAGCCGCCTTTCGTGAAATATCGCGGAAGCCGCTTTTATATGGTTAATGAAATATAAAAGCCGTTCTTGAAATATCGAGGTAGCCGCCATGGTATGGTTAATGAAATATAAAAGCCGTTTTTGAAATATAAAGGTAGCCGCGTTAGAATGGTTAGTAAAATATAAAAGCCGTTCGTGAAATATCGAGGTAGCCGCCTTGGTATGGTTAATGAAATATAAAAGCCGTTCTTGAAATATAAAGGTAGCCGCGTTAGAATGGTTAATGAAATATAAAAGCCGTTCGTGAAATATCGAGGTAGCCGCCTTGGTATGGTTAATGAAATATAGCCGCCTTGCGTGAAATATCGAGGTAGCCGCCTTGGTACGGTTAATGAAATATAGCCGCCTTGCGTGCAATATCGCGGTAGCCGCCTCGGTATGGTTAATGAAATATAGCCGCCTTCGTGAAATATCGCTGTTGCCGCCTTGGTATGGTTAATGAAATATAGCCGCCTTTCGTGAAATATTGCGGTAGCCGCCTTGATATTGTTAATAAAATATAGCCGCCTATCGTGAAATATTGCGGTAGCCGCCTTAAAATGGTTAATGAAATATAGCCGCTTTGAATTGGTTAATGAAATATAGCCGCCTTTCGTGAAATATCGCTTTATTTGCCTTGGTATTGATCATGTAATATAGCCGCCTTTCGTGAAATATCGCGGTAGACGTCTTCGTATGGTTAATGAAATACAGACGGCGTTCATGAAATATTGCCTCTCGTTAAATATCGCGGTACATGTCTTGTCATGGTAAATAAATATAAGGTAACCGTCTTCGCACGTTTAATGAAAACCTTCACATCGTTTAAATGAAGCTCACAGTAACCTGTCGTATCCCTATGCTAACAATGTAATTCATAGTTATGATACCTACTTTGTCGAATTCATAAACACTTGCAGGTCCCTTTTAATTCATACGATTCTATTCAGTTATGTTACTCTAGATATTCAATTCGTAAAGTTCATACTCTTATATATTAATTGGGAATCGTTAACAACATACAATCTGAGTGTATATGTATGGGAAGGCAACATGTGTTCGCTAAGATTGAGGTCACATAGTACCATAACGTTTTGTTTGCACTTCGGATCACGAATAGTGCTGTATAGTTTGAATCCATTCAATGTTAACACAATATGAAACATATATGTATACAAGTTTATACTTGCTGACATTTTAATAACTGAATTACGTATGTTGCTGACACAGTCGCCAGGGGCGTAGCCAGGCCTTGCTGAATGTTACGCACGAAAGGGGGGTGCATGGAAGGGGGAATAACCCTGCAGCCGGCGGGGTGCGGGAGGCCTCCCCAGGGAAAAAATGACAAATGGAACCAACATCTGAGATCTAAGATGTATTTGGAGGGATTTATAGGTTCGAGGCCGCCGACTTTGTAGTTACCAAGTGATTGCTCAGTTTCAGCTGATCTTCCCTTTATTATGATATCAATTTTTAGCTTAGCCTTCATCTTTGATGCCATTTTTGGCCATAATTATTTTTTTCATTTTTAAATTGATGTTATATTGGCTACGCCCCTTGCAAGTCGCAGCTGCGATTACAGGAATTTATCACTTTGAGGTGTAGGGCACAACCGTAAAACCCCTTCAAAACGTGTATTTTGGTTTTAGCATTTTAACCCTTTATTCAATTTTATAAAATGGACATACGTAAAGAAATAAGTATATTTCTATACCAGCATTTAATTGTTAAGACATCAATTACGGATTACAATGAGGAAATTTTAGGATTCATTGCCAGTCAAATAGGGGGCACTGGGCCCCGCTAGGTCCGACATTGAGGCGTTTATGTGATGTTTATCAGGGCAGGATATTTACTGGAACTTCCCCTTTTTTGTAATGGTTTTTACACCGTCTACCCGAAAGATTAGAACTATACACAACAATCACAGTGGTTCTGCGATTAGCGTAATGGTTATCGCAATCTCATCACACAAAGGCGTCATTTGTTTTCTGGTATGTGTTAATCTTAATCCAGATATTATACACCAACACCACTGGATAGTTTACACTTTATTCAGACTTCACAATAAGTAGTCACGCAGATATATTTCACACTGATGTTGCTTAGCAAGTTCATGACGTCATGACGTCACAATGACGTCACCTAATGTTGTTTCTAAAGGAAGAGTATTCTAACTTAAAACAGAGTTGTAGAACATGAAATTGACAGTATGAGCAGTGTTAATCATACTCGGTTTTCACCTAGGCTTCACGTGTTTGCCGTTAAGCACAATGGCACGTGCACTTGTGTCTCACCAAGGGTTGTCCGGTCAGCGCAGTGGTTACGCACTCGCTTCTCACAAATGCATCACGGGTTTTCCGTTGAGCGCAGTGGTACGTGCACTCGCGTCTCATCAAGGCGTCCCGGGTAATACTCTAAGCACAGTGGCTAGAAAACTCGCGTCTCACCAAGGTGCCCTGAGTTATCTTTTTGGGGCATCGTACTCTCTTTTTACAAAATTGTCTTACTTATTCCGGTTAGCGCAGTGGTTAGAACACTCGCCTCTCACCAAGGTGTTCAAGGTCATCCGGTTAGAACACTCGCTTTTCACTAAGATTTCCCGGGTCATCTGGTTAGCGCACTCGCGTCTTGCCAATGCCTTTATCAGGCGTCCCGGGTTATCCGGTTTATCCGGTTAGCGCAGTGGTTAGTGCGCTGGCGTCCCACCAAAGCGTCCCGGGCCATCCGGTTAGCGCAATGGCTAGTGTGCTGGCGTCCCACCAAAGCGTCCCGGGTTATCCGGTTAGCGCAGTAGGTGGAACACTGGCTTATCACCAATGCCCCCAGAGTTATTTGGTTAGCGCAGCGGTAAGTGCACACGAATTTCCCTAAGGTGTTTATGGTTTTCCGGTTAGGGCAGCGGTTAGAGTAAACCGATTCTTACCTTAGCGCAGTGTAGTGATTTAGCACACTAATTTATAAGCAAGATGTCTTGTGTAATTCGGTAAGCGTAATGGTACACCCTCGCTACGCACAAAGTCGTTAAGAGCTGTCCAGTTAGCCCAGTGTTTAGCGGACTAGCTCCTAATATATGCTCTAAAGGGCAGTAGTTAGAGCACTGGCTTATCTCAATCGTGATTCAGATAGTACGGTTAGCGCCATGTGTACAGAACTCGCTTATTACCGATGCGACCCAGATTGTCCGGTAAGCGCAGTATTAAGAGAACTCGCCCCCCTGCAGCAACCAGGGTTATCAGGGTTGCGCATGAATGTGAACATACGTTTATCACAAGGTGGCCCAGGTTGTACGGCTTCTCCTCGATGCATTCAGTGTTGCCCGGTTGGCGCAGTGGTTAGCGCACTCGCTGATCATCAAGGCAACCAAGATTTTCCCGTCAGTGCATTGGTTAGAGCACTGGCATAAGAACAATGCGGCCGGAATGTACGGTTATATACTTATCACCGATGCAACCCAGGTTGCCTGGTTGGCTCATTGTTTAGGGCACTGGTATATCACCAAAGCGAACTATGTTGTCTGTTCAGCGCAGTGGTTAGCGCACTCGTTATGATTTCCATGCCTGGCGTTGGCGATTTCGGCTTGTGTTTTCCATGCCGGACAAGCCATTTCAAAACTTGACATTCTCTAAAATATATTGTTAACAAGGATATATTACAGAAATAATATTCATGTCAAAAAAAGCATTACTGCCTCCGCTGGCCAGGTGGGGTAGAAAACTTATATCCGGAAAAGCCATTATATCGCGCAGAAAAACGTAATATAAAATGGAATTAAAATACTTCCTTAACTGTGTAATGATGATTTGTATAAAGCGTTATATCTTTTTTATTTTTTCGCAGATTTTTATATTTTCGTTCCAAAATTAATGTTTTATGGCTTTAACCATATTTTTTGTGTTGGAATGAGCAAATTTTTACGTAAATATCTGCAAACCAGTGATAAAAGACTGCTGATAAAAGATCAGATAGCAGATTTTTATATTTCCGTTCGAAAATTATTTTTTATGGCATAAACCGTTACTAAAGGTTTAAGAAAAAATGCATAAAACATCAATTTCTGATTAAATATAAACATCTGCAATCTTATGTTCTGTCAGCAGTCTTATATTTCTGTTTTACATGAATTTTCTTATAAATTTGGCCATTCCAAGACAAATAATAAACAAGTTGTCAAAACGGTAAATCTGTGAGAGTGCAGCTATATTTTAGAGCATGATAATTAAAACAAGAATAATGAGGGTCAAACATAACGTCATTAATCATTACAAGTTTAATGTCTTGTAAAACTTGGGCAAGCATTTTTTAAAGATGCACTATTACTCCCAAATAAGATTTAACACGTTTAAAGTGACACTCTTATTCAAAATCAAAACATACACTAAACAGTGAATTATTTGAATCTAGAAAAAAATATTAAATCTAGAATGCTTAGACCAAGTTGAGATTGATATCTTATATCAACACAGTGCATAGACTCTATACACTATATGGATATGCACGATACACCGTGACAGTACATACACTGGTGTTATATTCTATACCAGTATATACTGTGCACGGTATATATTCTATTCATTCTCAGAGGTGTTGAAGCAGTGCTTCAACACCCCTGTTCTCTATACAATGTATACAGCCAGAGATTTTGAAGATTTACTTCAACTCCTCTGTTATAGTCTATATACATTGTGGAAGCGTGCACTATACTCTATTTATTGTCAAGAGGTTTTGAAGCAGTGCTTCAACACCCCTGTTCTCTATACAATGTATACAGCCAGAGATTTTGAAGATTTACTTCAACTCCTCTGTTATAGTCTATATACATTGTGGAAGCGTGCACTATACTCTATTCATTGTCAAGAGGTGTTGAAGCAGTGCTTCAACACCCCTATTCTCTATACAATGTATACAGCCAGAGATTATGAAGATTTACTTCAACTCCTCTGTTATAGTCTATATACATTGTGGTAGCATGCACTATATTCATTCTCAGAGGTGTTGAAGCAGTGCTTCAACACCCCTGTTCTCTATGCAATGTATACAGCCAGAGATTATGAAGATTTACTTCAACTCCTCTGTTATAGTCTATATACATTGTGGTAGCGTGCGCTATACTCTATTCATTCTCAGAGGTGAAGAAGCAGTGCTTCAACACCTCTGTTCTCTATGCAATGTAGATTTTGAAACTTTACTTCAACTCCTCTGTTATAGTCTATATACATTGTGGTAGCGTGGACTATTCTCTATCTGTAGATATGAACCCGTGTTATAGTCTATATATACATGGTGATGACGTGCACTATTCTCTATTTGAATAGAGAGGTGTTGAAGCAGAGTTTCAACACCTCATCACCTCTATTTATTCTTTGTCCAGTGAAAATGAAAAATGGGAGAAAAATGCTTAGATTTTTTTTTTTTGGTTTTGTGTTATATCAGACACAACATTTAATATACTATAAGTATAATACAATCACATTGTACAACATATAATTTTTGGGCAAAATGTTTTAAAAGTTAAATGAAAATGAGAATTTCTGGACTTAGCATCAACTCTGCCAAATTTTGCAATAAAATTACCAAAATAACTTTTTAAAACAGATATTATATAACATTATAAGATACTTGAAATATACAAACTATGTATTTTGTAAAATATGATTTTTAGGTAAATTTGTTAGAAAAAAAAATGAAAATTTCTGCATTTTGCCAATTACTTTGTCAAATTTTGCAATAAAATTACCAGAATTACTGTTTTTAAATATATTTTATATTACAGTATAATAGACCTTAAGTAAAGAAACTATATACTTATGTGAAATGTGCTTTTGGAGCACAATGTTTGACAACGGAAATGATTTTTTTTTTAAATTTGATCACCTAGGCATCAATGAATTTTAAGTTTTTATATTGCAGATATTTACCAGTCGCACAAAATGCACAATTGCAAACAACATGCAAAAGCACTTTGAAACCAATATAAGCACTTTGAAACCAATATAATGAGACAGGCGCTTTGGTTTGCCAAGCCTTGCCTTGCAAACATCTACATAAGCCTAAAAATGTCTGTCTGAGATACCAGGCGTGAAGCTGCATATAACACTAGTATGCGGATGAATCCACATAATTCTGATAAAAACATAAAAAAAATCAGCCAAAGTTGCAGTATGCGTACTTGACTACATGATCCTTTAAATGTCATTTTTATTTTCCAGTACAAAATAAAGCACCTCAGAACGCCCAGAATGCACCATGTTTTTCAAAATATTCTGAGGGGGCATGCCCCGAGACCCAACTAGCAATTATGAATCCACATATAAAGGGCTAGCTAAGCCCCTTACTTCTGTATGCAAAACAAGACTACATGCTCATCTTTTCTTTATCTATTCTGCCTGTTAATTTGCTTGTAAGCTTATGTTAGTCAACAATATATGCAAAGAGGTATGCAATTATGATTGCAGGGTTTATATGAAAATACGATATCAGGAATGGTCTGAAACAGCCCTAAAACACACAAAAGCCTTAAATGAAACAAACATATTATATATTAAAGAGAATTGGAGTACTGTCTATAAAACATACACCTTAAAACACAATCTATGAACAGTTTTTGCCAATGTCTCTTATAAAAAAAATAATAATGTTGCATTATTATACACAGTTGGAAATACCATTTTTAATAATTGTTTTCATTGTTAATGCTGCACTCTCACAGATATATGATTTTTTATTATTTTTAACTTGGAATGAAAAACTTTTGTGTACATGTCTGATTACAGTTATATGAGACTGCATACAAAATCACAGTTTTTCCTATTACCATTTAAAACTCTATGTTTAATGGTTAGTAATGCTTGAGAAGAAATGAAAATTTTGGCAGTTTTTCAGACAATTGAATTCTGTTTCATTGAGAGTTATCTTATATGACTGGATTGAAGGCATTCATGCAAAAGTCAGACTATTTTAATTATTTTTTTCAAAGCAAATGCGAAAACTCTTAATCAGTGACAGTGCAGCTTTAACATCCTTTTAGATTTAATCACTATGATTTCAAAATTATCAGACAAACATGATACTAGATGTATACTGTCTTGTTTGGAATTCTTGCCCTTATTCAGTATTGGTTCAATCATAGCAGTATTTATTTGAACTGCCTCTAGGTTAAAGTGTGATAAAATTCATAAGATGTCAAATACATAATTATATAAGATTCACAATTCTTTGAAGGAATGAACTCCTGCTTACATGTCATATGACAAATTATGGACAAATACAGAACCTAATCCTAATAGTTTTTCTCCAGAATTATCAAAGGGGTCACTCTTAACAAAGATCTAGTATAAACTTAATAATAATTTCTTTAGTTTAACAATGTTATAAAATCTTGAAAGGCCATAGGCAGGTAGTTCTGACGTTCATACCCTTCAAAACCTTTGACAAGAGGCATGTCTATCAAATATAATTATGAATTACTGGTGTAAATGGGTAGTGGGTAATGCACATGTCAATTGTAACCATCACCACCCCTGTCTGGGGGTATACTGGGTGTGAATGCGGTGGTTTTGTCTTACCTATGGTATGTTGGATGCGGGGGAATTTGGCAGGGATTTTAGTTCAGGATCAGTTCAGGGAATTTAACCTGGGGTAGGCTGGACCAAAAGTCAAAAGTCCCCGGACCTGGGGGCGGGATGTGGTTACAATTGACTGGTGCATTATGCTATTCATTTTGTTGCCCACTCTTTTGTTTTTCTTTGATTATCCATTGCACACAACTATAGATCAGGATCTCAAATACTATTTTTACATCAACTTTTGACATCAATGTTTTAGTTATAGTTATGAATAATGAGCGTTCATTCATTGCTTTTTTATCAAATCACAATCATAAGTGTTAGCAAAGCACACCACTTTGTGCAGTAATGTTTAATGCTGTGGCTCCTCTTATCAACCAAGCACTTGGGCTGTTGGTGGATAACCATTTCCCTAGTTTCCTCCCTGTCTGGTCACCTGTTTGAAAATTAAAACATTGATAATATATAATAATGACAAAACTTGAAAGTATCCAGAATTGTACACTATGTTTATACATTTGCTGAATTAAATGAATAAGCTAAGGAGATGTACATTCAAAACAAAAGGGCCAGCATGGCCCTTAATTGATCACCTGATTAAAATGACCATGAACAAGTCAGTCAGGTAACAACTGGTTATGAAAGGTGTTGCTATTTGCTTAGCAGGTTAGTGGTTGCTGTGTTATTTGATGGTTGATAAGGACTCCTCAAAGAAGGCTGCTCTTTGTTAACAGAAATGAGAAGTATGGTAAGCTGGTTGTTCCCATGGTCAATGGATGTTACGGTAATGAACCAGAATGTTGCTATGGAAGTAAATGATTACTAAGGAAGTAATTGGTTGCTATGGATGTTGGCTGTTGCTCAGGAAAAAAGTGGTTGCTAAATAAGGCATTGGTGCCTACAAAGGTAGTTAATGGATGCGTTGGAAGGAATTGGATGCTAAGGAAGTCATTGGTTGAATGGGAATTCATTTGTTGCTATCTCCTATCTTTGTTGCTAATCTGCTATCTAATTTTTTGTCAGCTGTCTTAAATAACTGGTTTCCATGGATTTTCGCAAAAATTGCCTCATTCCAAGACAAAAAATTGTCAAAACGTTCAATCTGTGAGAGTGCACCTTTAAGGTCAAAACAACTAGAAAATGGAACTTTAAACAATAAACTTAAAAACCATGACTTATGGTACAAGTATTTCCACATCGGAGCGGCTGGTTCTTACACACTGACAGTGACACACAATACACTCCACTCCTCTCCATTAACCCTTTATATATATATATATTACAGTCGAAACTCGTTGGCTCGATATCCTCGTTGGCTTGAACCAGATTAAAAGAACTGATTTTGTTTAACTCTTTGTTCATATAAAATTTGATCGGATGGCTCGATATATTGTCTCAGGGTCGATATTTCTCCACGCTCGAAGTCATTTTCGCGGTTCCAAGTAAGAATTTCACAATTTTGTTTGTTTGGGTCGAAGTATTTTGGCTGGTCCCTAGAATATCGAGCCATCGAGTTTCGACTGTAGTTTAAAGCTGACGGAGGCACTCCTGCCATGTACCGCTGCCACCATTTCAGTAAACCTGGGAGGATAAGTGCCCCAGTGTGGAGCTTGAACCAACAACAACTGCTGGAACACTATCATGGCGCTGTAACCAACTGAGCTAACTGAACGGCTGGTTCTCATCGACACGATCTACATCTACAATAACTTTACAATGTACATGAATACATAAATAACTAAAGTATGAATGCAATGTATTCATGTACATTGTAAAGTTGACGTCTACTGTTCTACTTTAAAAGACACATGCATGTACCCCAAAATTAGTTTTGACAGGCATGACTCACTAATGCCAGTTGTGAGCTTGTTCCTAGCTTCGATCAAGATATTTCTGTCTGAAAATGACATTGAATACACTCTAAAGCCTAAAAGGCTGTAAAATCTGCATTCAACATCTTGATAAGCAACTATCTTAAATAAATTAAAATATTAGGATACAGAATGATGTGAAAGAGACTTTAAAAATATCGCTGCATTGTTGGATGTTGGTGCTGTCATCTGATGATCTGTCAGCGGCAATGATTGAGGCAAGCATCAAGTATATTTAAATAAACATTGCACTTTAACAGGTTAAATGTTTTGACAACTGTTTTATTTTTTGTCTTTATACAAGCCAATTAATGCATAAGTGCAAGAAAAACAGTGACACAAGACTGCTTAAAAAAACATTGGATTGCATATACAGTATATTTAAGTTAAAGCTTCACTCTCACAGATATACCATTTTTACAACTTTTTTATTTTTTGTCTTGGAAAGAGCAAATTTTTGTATAAATATCTGCAAACCAATGATATAGGATTGCTTACGAAAAACCAGATCATAGATTTTCATATTTCCGTTTGAAAATTAATGTTTTATGGCTAAAACCGTTAATAAACGTTTTAGAAAAATGAACAAAACATCAATTTTTGAACTGGTATATATAAAAATCTGCGTTCTATATTTGTCAGCAGTCTTATATAACTGCTTTCCATGGATTTTCGCCAAAATTAGTACATTCCAAGACAAAACATAAAAAAGTTGCCAAAATGTTCAATCTGTGAGAGTGCAGCTTTAAGAAAATGATGTTTTATGCATTTTTCTTCCAACTGTTAGTAGCACTTTTAGCCATAAAACAATTTTTTTTAACGGAATATGTAAATCTGCGATCTGATCTTTTGTCAGCAGGCTTATATCACTTATTTGCATATATTTACACAGAAACTGGCTCATTCAAACTCCAAGACAAAAATAAAAAATAACAAAGTTGTCAAAATACATGTATGTGAGAGTGCAGCTTTAAGGAGTATACTTCGTTATATCAATAAAATATACTCGTTAAACTGTCGATTGTTTACGTATCTACATAAATTCAATTACCTTTTGAACTAGAAAGTGTTATATTTTCAAAGAAAATAGCCATTACCTCTGTTCAGTGTCGGTCAAATTCGATGTTTTGAACCCGTTTGAACCTCTCTCGCGCGTGCTAAATACCAAATGACGCAATGTTTTGGACTGGTCTTCATTTTCTTCGATACAGGCACAACCGAGCGTAAATATTAAGCGAGAAAGTCTAGTGGAACGATGCAGGGTTCATTGGGTTTGTTTACAAAAATTCAAGCATCCGGTTAAGAAGACGACAAATAAGAATGGTATTAATGTTGGTAGAATGGAACTCCTTCCTGATTCCTGCACATGTAAGTTGTAAGTATTGACTATATCGGGATACCATACAGGACACTCAAGTGTTATTTTATATTTTCTTAGTTATCATGCAAATGAAAATAATCACTATCATTTAAAAGTTATTCAGGGATAGTTGCAAATGGTTTGTTTACATTAATTAGTTTTATGAATTTAATTGAATACACAAATTTTATTAGAGCTTTGCACCAAATTAAATTCAGTTCATTTTACGGGAGTAACCCACACTAGCGGATCCAGAAAGGGGGTGGGACCCCCCCCCCCCAAAAAAAAAAATATT
Source organism: Mya arenaria (assembly GCF_026914265.1). Lineage (NCBI taxonomy): Eukaryota > Metazoa > Mollusca > Bivalvia > Myida > Myidae > Mya > Mya arenaria. The sequence continues at coordinate 14,952,424 of NC_069137.1, forward strand.
CTGTAAAGAATCTCAGGACTAATTATTCAAAAAATCTTTTGAATCTTTGATATCATAATGGTAAAAAAAATTTTACCAAAATACAAAATGTAAAAAAAAAATATCAAGTCAGAGAATGGGTTGGAACCGGTGTCGCCAAAATTGCAGTCCAGTGTTGTATCCACTGTGCTATGAAGGCTTATCCTAAACAGTTGGAATATTTAATCTTTATACCTAACTTGTAATATATTGGCGAATTTTTTTTATTGTAAATTATGTGGTACTTCAGTTAGTAAGTTTTAATGCATTGTACACATAGATACCAAGTTTATGTCAGTTTTCGTCAATTTTCTTTTTTTCCGCTATTTCATTAAACAGATTACAGCCCCTTTTAAACAAGTCTTTGGGAGGAACTGTTGGGGATTGTTATTAAAGCTGCATTTTCACAGATTTACCATTCTGACAACTTTTTTTTTCATCATGGAATGAATCATGCAATGTTAGTGCATAAATTATGTCCGCGAACCATGATTTAAAACTGCTGAAAAAATATCAGATAGCTGTTTTTCATATGTACGTTCATAATTGTTGTTCTGTGACTTAAATTTGAACACTTTCAGAAAAATGAAATAATAAGCAGATTTCTCAATACATGACATCTGTTTTATTGTTAGAAATTTAAGGCATTGATTCTCTGAGATAATAATAATGTTAAAACAGTCAATCTGTGAGAGTGCAGCTTTAAGACTCATTTTTCCTAAGATCAGCCAAGTTAGTATTATAGCTAATTTAAGCTTAAAAGTAGGTGAATTTTATATTTATTTCAGACCAGATACTCTTGAGGGACCAATTTAAGGGCAAACAGACAAACGTTTTGATGCAAAGAAAGCATTGGATTTGAAAGGTAGATTTTTAACACATATTTACATGTACTCAATGTCATTTACTAGTATAACATAATGTATTCAAGTATAAGATATTTCAAGTATTTGGTCAGGTTGTTAGGTTTAATTGAAACTGTTAAGCAAATAAATGAAAGTCCATGCAATTTTGCATGCACATGTTTGTTGCATGCAGATTTTACTCAGATGGCATAGGGTACAGTTACTCTTGTAACTTGCTTAAAATAAATGCAAATAATTCTGCATGTGTCTGAAGTCATGTTTTATTTTTCTCTACAAATTGTTTTAAAAAATGCAATTGTTTGATTTCCTTTCTTATGTGTTATGCATTGCAGTTCCCATGGAGAAGAAAAATGGAGAGATTCTAAAAGTATGAAGATACTCCTGTGTATAATGAGGAAATCTTGTCAGTGAATGGTAAGTTCTCTTTGGATTAATTCTATGTATAACAATATAAATATGAGGTAAGCCAAGAAATGAGAATTACATAATTATTCTGTTCAAACATACATTGACATATTAAATATAAAGACATACGGTATGTATGATTTGTCTCTGCTATTATACTCCTACCACTTGATGGTTAGGGTTCATTTGGACAAGTCTTCTTTTATCCATAATTCCAAATGCTTCTGAGATTTCTAACACATATTAAATATGTTGAGGAGAAGTGCTGTGCAAAAAACATTTTTGTTTATGGTATTTTAGAGTTATTGGTCTTTGATTATTTTTCTTTCACTTTTCTATGTTTTTGAGGTATTAACTTCAAACTTCATGCACATATTGGACGTGATAAGAAAAATAGCTGTGCATATGAATCATTAAATTGTGTATGGTAGTCAAAGAATTGTAAACCTTTGATTATTATCTTTATATTTTTTTATTTTTTTTCTTCTCTTCATAACTTTTTTTCATTTTTTACTTTAATTTAACAAAACACTATTCTGTTTTTGGTATATTAAGGATTATTTTCTTATGTTTATTTTGTGCTTGGCAGTTTTAAAATTATTGCCTAATTGGTTACTGTATGCTTAAAAGCAAACATCACTCTCAGTGAAAACCTCTTATTACAATAGGTGATAGCTGTAGTTTTTCATGGAAACAAGTGTTTGACAGTATGAGTCATTTTTTAGTAGCAATATATTATGTACATTTAAGGTATAAGTTCTCTTTTGCTAATTGTTCAGTTGTTTTTCAGTTGTTGCAATTGTGGACCAGGTCAGAGTTGTACTAAACCAACTAAGACACAATGAGATACAGGAATGACACAATGAGAAACAGGAAACAGGAAAGTGATGACTGATCGCCACCTGTTACAAATTCATCTAGGTACAGTTTTTATTCCAGATTTGATACAACTGTAAACTGTTTTATGCATGCTATGATTATGTTCATCATGTTTGTTTAAGACCGTGATGATGAGGACTAATCTATTGATTATCCCTTGCCAAAAGGCAAAGTGGATACAGTAATTGTGTAATTGTGCACGTGTGTGTGCGTGTGCACGGAATGTAACCTTGAGCATAAATCCCCCAGGTATTAACTTCAAACTTCATATACAGATAGATCCCTATTGAGAAGAAGTGCAGTGTTAAGGGACCATAACTCTGTTTACAGTTCTTTTTGTAATAACCCTTTGTTATATTTCTTACTGAGTTTTTGTCTGCAGCAGAACTTGAAAAGTCTTTGAGGTGTTGATCTCAAACTTCAAATATGTACAGATAGATCTCATTTAGCAGAAGTGCAGTGCACAGAAACCATAACTCAAGATTTTTTTTGTAGTAGTTGCCCTTTGTTAGTTTTCAATGTTATCCTTTGTTGTAATGCACTGTTGTGATCATGCTCAAATATGCTCATTCACATTAAAATTAATTGTCCAGGTTCAAATCCTGTAATAGAAACAATTATTTTCTTCTGTGTTTAGCAAAGTTTATATGAACTATCTATCAATGTAAAATAAACTAAGATTTGTGTGTTTTTATCATTTCTTATTTATTTGTATATTTTTTGTTACATATTTTTATGTGCATATATATAAAATCTATATCACAAAAAGTGTGGCTAATTTTTAATATTAAGATATAATATGTATAAGAACTATCATATTTCAAAATCAACCATAGAGCTTTTGCAAGATAGATAATAACTTAATGTATCTGATGAACAATAATGTGATTTTGGGATGCCAGCAATAACTTTTCAAGGTGAAAATATGTTCTTGTCATTGATTTTACATATAAGTAATCAGTATGCAAAGCCCTTTCAAATGATACTTATATGGGGTAACTATCAAATTTTAACATTGAAGCCAATGGCACAAATGAATGAAAAGCTCCTTAATAGTTCAATATTTGAAGCCAACAATGGAACTGTGTTTATGTATTGCTTAATGTTCCTTTTTCTTTCAGAAAACTCCCCACATCCAACAAGAGACAGTCTGACTTCAAAATCTTCATTGAAGGCAACTTAATGGACAAGACATCCGTCACATAAAGATTCACTAAAATTGGAATGATATACCAATTTTAACTTTTAACAGACAAATACATTATAGATTTGAAAATAGATTACCCTTAGATAAGTTGGATGATTAACATTTACCTCAACACAGTACAAAGTGCTCATGTTGAACTATTGTGATTGATCATAGTCTGTCCTTCATTTTTATTAACAGTTTCATACAGTGTTAACACTTAGTATGGGGACTCATTTTTAGCTCAACTTTTCGAAGAATATGGAGAGCTATACTACTCACCCAAGCGTCGGCGTCGGTGTCACCCCTTGGTTAAGGGTTTGCGTGCAAGCACACATAGGTTAATATCTCAGCAACTACTTGAGGTATTGCATTGAGACTTTATACAATGGTACTCAACCATCCAACCTACTTAATTAACCAAGTTAGATAACTCTACTTTGCATTTAATGCCAATAATAGGCCTTTAATATTTGACTTAGAAATTCTGGTTAAGGTTTTGCATGCAAGCACACATAGGTTAATATCTCAGCAACTACTTGAGGTATTGCATTGAGACTTGATACAATGGTACTCAACCAGCCAACCTACTTATTTAAACAAGTAAGATAACTCTAGTTTGCATTTAATGTAAATAATAGGCCTTTATTATTTGACTTAGAAATTCTGGTTAAGGTTTTGCATGCAAGCACACATAGGTTAATATCTCAGCAACTGCTTGAGGTATTGCATTGAGACTTGATACAATGGTACTCAACCATCCAACCTACTTAATTTTCCAAGTTATATAACTATAGTTTGCATTTAATGCAAATACTTGCGTTTATTATTTCACTCAGAAATTCTGGTTAAGGTTTTGCATGTAAGCACACATAGGTTAATATCTCAGCAACTACTGGATGAATTGCATTGAGACTTTATACAACCACCCAACCTAATTGAATAATCAAGTTAGATAAAAATTCTGGTTAAAATTTTGCATGTAACCACATTTATGTTAATATCTCCGCACATCATGTATTGCATTGAAATCTAATCTAACAGTGATCCATGCATGTTTCGCCAAAACTTTTCAATCCTTACACTGAAAAGCAGCGGAATAGTCGAGAGCGCTGTCTCTGTGACAGCTCTTGTCTCTTTGGTCTTTATTCATACTGGCCAGAATATGTTTACCAAAAAAATCTTAGTAGAGATTGATAACTGTTCAGGTTGGACAAAAAGCATGTAGGTTGTTTGTTCTAATAATATAAACTGTAAATGCTTCAGAAACTATATATATATAATTTTCATGATATTTGTCAGTATTTATTCTCGTCAACATTTAAATAATATTAGGTGAAACTTGTTTATTGGTCAAAATGTGTTTGATTAGAGTGGCCTCAAGTTCCACTTTATATGAATGAAATTTGGTCAAGTTTTAGAAAAAAACTATGTTCTAGTTTTATAGGCCATATTCTCTTCCCAAGCCTTCCTTAAAGAATGAATGTAGGTAATATGAAACAGGAGTCACTAAGTCAAGTATTAAAAAGCCTTAAAATTGCTATTCATAGAGGTATTGTTTCCTCATCATAAATCACAACTTAGCCAGCAAGACTTTACAACAAATAAGGCATAACATGTAAATAGTTAATAATTAGGCACATATTTTAGTGAATAAAATCTTGTGAACATATTATTGAAACAAATAATGTGTCTGGTTCTGAGGTGAGCAATAAAGCACATTGCTTAGTAACAATTGAGCTAGCTCATTATTAAAAGTTTGTTTTAAACTTGAATTAAATGAATGCAAATCATATATTATTATTTTTAATCTATATTTTTTTTTTAGTTACCTTGTTCTGTTGTTAATTTCCATACTGACTTAGGTCAATTATGGCTAATTGTCTAATTATATTTTAACTTCTAACCTAAATGTTTCATTGTACTTTTGAGTGTTCTGTTAACTATATTGCACATTATCCCTATATGACAGTATAAATTCAATAAAACCATGGTTATTAAGTTCCATACATATTGGAGCACATGGTAAGCCTCTAGAAATGTCACTTCTTAAACCTAGATTCTTGATCTGTTCGCCACATTGTTTTGTTAATTTTTTGTTTATAAAAACAAATGATTGTTTAATGTCAAGGAAACCTTTTTAAAGTTAAAATGTAGATGTACATAGATAACTGTCAAATATTATTTACCATTTAATAACTGTCTAAAGGCAAAATTTCCATTCATTTTTATATTTGATTTGGGTCCCTAGGGTCATGGTCACTGTAACTAAAAATAGAAAAATGCTTGGTACTGAATAACTTCAGTTTTAATACATTTAAAACTGAATCTCACAATAAAGGCTGAAGTTCTTGTTGCATTGCAGCATTTCTAGTTATCTTTTTAATTTGACTCTTTTTATTGCTTTCGACAGGCACATATTACATCATTATTGTATTCATTTTTAAGACAAAGCCTCATTTAATTGAGCGTGCTGTCCAAAGACAGCTCTTGTTGACATAATTATAAGACACCTTATGGTATGGTTTATATGAACAATAGCTGTTTCTGTGTATGTTTTAGAAGAAACTTCCATTTCTTATCATATTGATGGACATAGATATACATACATGTACGGGATTATTGACATCAGATTCTTAGGATTAAATTTACTAATGTTCTGTTCATGTTCAAAATAGATACAGTAATGGTAAATGCATAGTCTTGTTTGTTTATAACATAGACAACCATGTCTTTTGGTTGTCCTGGTCTCCTGTCCTGTTATGTGAATTGGGTTTTATGGACATCTTCGATATTGTAGGTCCAATTCTAGTGTCTAGCTGGAAAAGTATTTAGCCTAGGGAGACCTTAGTTTGGGTTATCATGTTGGATATGTCTAAATGTTGGCATGTCGGGAAATGACAATTTTAGGCTATGATTTTAGGCTATGACAATTTAAAAATGTAGACGTTGCTGGGCAAGGCTCCACACCCAAGTGACTGTCGCATGATATTCTTGAAAAAATGCCTTGGGCTTTCGGTTTGTTATGAATTTTGCGAGTCTGGCAAATATCTGCATTATAAAATTCATCGACATACAGGTGACAGAGAAAAAGGTCAATTTTCAATGATTTCAAAAGATTTATTAACTAAAAGGGGATCATCATAAATGAATACAGAGAACAAGGTTAATTGATTTGACAGAGGATTGATGCAGAGCTTCAAAAATTAAGGAGACAATTTCAGAAAAATGCACATAAATGATTTTTGTTTATTTGTGTTGTTTGATAACTGCTGTGTGTCGATTTTTATTTAATTTCATTTTACCCCCCAAATCACACTTCACACAATACATGGTTTCTACACTTAAGGTTTGTTATACTGTATTATAGTATCTATTGAATACAGTAAAATTTCTGGTCATTGTATTGCAAAATTTGTGCTAATAATTTGCAATTTCAGAAATTCTCATTTTTATTTAATTTTTCAAACATTTTCCCCAAAATTCACATTTCACAAAATTACATAGTTTCTTTACTTTTGATATATTAAACTGTAATATTTATGAAATACAGTAATTCTGGTCATTCTATTGCAATATTTGAAAAAGTTATTGGCAAATTCCAGAAATTCTCATTTCCATTTAATTTTTCATACATTTTACCCCGAAAATCATATTAACCCCGTTTTCTATATAATATATAATAACTGTTAAATGATATATATTAGCTGCAGTAGTTCTGGTGTTTTTATTGCAAAATAAGGCAGAGTTATTGGCAAAATTCATAAATTGTCATTTTCATTTAATTTTTCCAACATTTTACCCCAAAAATCATTTTTTGCGCCATATAATTGTTCTATGATTTAAGTATATTAAATATGTTGCCTGATATGACATATATTCATCAAAATTATTTTTGTGCAGTTTTCTCCATTTTTTGTTCAAAAATCTCCGTTTGTATACATTGAATAGAGAACAAAGGTGTTGAAGCACTGCTTCAACACCTCTGAGAATGAGTATAGAGTATAGTGCACGCTACCACAATGTATATAGACTATAACACAGGTTCAAATTAACAGATAGAGAATAGTGCACGCCACCACAATGTATATAGACTATAACAGAGGAATTGATGTAAAGTTTCAAAAGCTCTGGTTGATACATTGCATAGAGAACAGGGGTGTTGAAGCACTGCTTCAACACCTCTGAAAATGAATAGAGTATAGCGCACGCTACCACAATGTATATAGACTATAACAGAGAAGTTGAAGTAAATCTTCAAAATCTCTGACTGTATACATTGTATAGAGAATAGGGGTGTTGAAGCACTGCTTCAACGCCTCTAAGAATGAATAGAGTATAGTGCACGCTTCCACAATGTATATAGACTATAACAGAGGAGTTGAAGTAAATCTTCAAAATCTCTGGCTGTATACATTGTATAGAGAACAGGGGTGTTGAAGCACTGCTTCAACACCTCTTGACAATGAATAGAGTATAGTGCACGCTTCCACAATGTATATAGACTATAACAGAGGAGTTGAAGTAAATCTTCAAAATCTCTGGCTGTATACATTGTATAGAGAACAGGGGTGTTGAAGCACTGCTTCAACACCTCTGAGAATGAATAGAATATATACCGTGCACAGTATATACTGGTATAGAATATAACACCAGTGTATGTACTGTCACGGTGTATCGAGCATATCCATATAGTGTATAGAGTCTATGCACTGTGTTGATATAAGATATCAATCTCAACTTGGTCTAAGCATTCTAGATTTAATATTTTTTTCTAGATTCAAATAATTCACTGTTACTAGTATAACAAACGTAAATTTTGACTGATAAATCTTCAACATCTTACTAAATAATGCATTAATGGAAAATTTTAATTACTGATAACAAGATTGTAACCATGTATTTAAAAGCAGGAAGCGCAAAAATATTAAATGATTGGTGAATGCTAAAAGATTTACTGTGGTCTATTATAGTCTCATAAGGTAGACTCGTTATCCTTCATAAGAACCATTGTTTTTGACATTTATTCATCCTTTTTGAACATTAAAATAGTATTATGAATTGTGTTAAATCTTATTTGGGAGTAAGAGTGCATCTATAATACAATTGTTTAAATAAAAAAATAAAAAAACATGAACAAATGTCAAAAACAATGGTTCTTTTGAAGGATGCTGAGTTTATTTTTAAAGAAATGTGCAGAAAACACGGTATTACTTCCTTATATGGTAATAGTAAAGCGCAGTAAATATTTTAGCATTCACCAATCATTTATTATTTTTGCGTTTTCAGCTATTAAATACACAGTTATAATATTGTTAATAGTAATTAATATTTTCCATAAATGCATTATTGAGTAAGTAGTTGAGGGTGTATCACCCAAAATTTATGTTTGCTTTACATGTGTATGCATTGATTTTGAGTGCCACTTTAAGGTCTTTCATTTTGATTTCGCGAATTTGGTATATATTTCAAATATATAAGCCATAGAAATGCCTTAGTTTACAGACAATTTCAACCCGAATAAACGTGTAAACTCTGCAAAACTGAAACAAGTGATATTATAATACATACCATTATCATCTGCTCAAAAACTGGCAGCCTCAGAAAAACTTTTCTACACGAAACTAAAACATTATGCGGTCAGCACATATATACCTTGCTGGTAAATTCGGATAAGGAATATCTAATGCGCTCACTCTTCCAGCCAAACTTCATCACTGCTTTCAGTCTCCCGAAGAAAACTTTTAAGAAGTTTCTTAAAAAAGCATGCAAATTTGTTCACGACACTATCAGTCTGTACAATAAAAATAATAGTGTGTAAGTGTGATAAAATATTGCTTGCATTTTGTTGCATAAGTACCCTAACATACACATCTTAAACCTGCCACTAAATGCTTATTTTTCGTTTTCGATAAGCTCTTAGTTATATGACGGGTAAATATACAGTATGCATGCGTGTACATATTGAATGCAAAATTTGAAAGGTTGGTTCAATCATTATAACCAATCATTTGTAAATAATCATACAACTATATAATATGTATAAGTAATGTACTTTTTGAACATGTATTATTTATATTATTAACTACATTGTATGTCATGTTACTTATATCATATGTTAAATCACTGAAAAGTGGAATAAAAGAGAATATATCAGTTCTTTTTCAATATCGATAAAAAGAAAATGTACTTCAGCCATATTCTATCAAATTTGTTTTAGATAAAGATTTACCATTTATACAAAAAGCCAGTGTTTATTTTATTAGGTTTTAGCAAGGATTGTCAATTTATTAAAATTCATAACTTCGCGACGCAATTTGCAATCTCCAAGACTGTAGAAATGTCGCTAAAATCAAAACTCTAGCGAAATTAGGCAGTCAACAGTAGCCCGGCCTTATTTAAGACAATATCCTCATAAAGTACCAAATGTGGAACAGTGCTGTAACAATAAGATAACGCGTGTCCTTATCCCAGGTTTTCCTCATTTTTAGGCTTCAGGTGTGACCGCGGGCGGTCTTATAAAGAAAGTTAAGGTCTTGTGAAGAAAGATACGGTCTTGTAAAGATAGTTTAAGTATGAAGATGGTACTACGTGTTCTGGCGATCGCCCTGCTGAGTATCGGATATGCGGACGCAAACAGTTTGTTATACTTATTATTAACTGTCAATTTGTTGATTTATTGCCATTTGACATCCAAATAGCGAAGGCACATTGTAGACTTCTCGAAAGCGTGTTCGGGAGTGGCTTGAAAGAGTTGTGGTATTTTCTCAACGAACCATATTACTTAAACTGCTTAAATGTTTTTCATAAGCAAGAAAACCCTTAAAGGGGCTGTACTCCATATGATGAAATAGCGAGATTTTTTTTTGTCGAAAACTGACATAAACTTAGTATCGATATGTACAATGCATTGAAACTTACTAACTGAAGTACTATATAGTTTACAATTTATTTGCGTTTAGAAGTGATTTCGTTTTTTTCCATTAAAAAAGATTACTTGGTATGTCTACCAGGTAGAATTCATCCCTTATGCGTGATTGGCTAGTCGTAGTTATCACGTGATATAAACCGAGGTAGGTCTATAGCTTAATTCTGTCACCCAATTAGAGTAAGCATTTGTAGCCCAGTAGTTAAGACGCTGGACTGCAATTTTGGCGACACCGGTTCGAGCCCGGTCTCCGACACAATATTTGTTTTACATTTTGGTACCTTTTTTTACAATTATGAAATCAAAGCGTAACGCATTATATTAGATAATTATCCAGAGATTCGTTACAGAAAAAAAACTTTTATTGGTGCCAATCTGGTGTATAGTCCCTTTAAATATTATTCAATAATGGTCTAAGGCCGGGTGATGATATACCACGGTAACCATACATTTTAAAAGGTATTCAAATGACAACCAATGAATCCATTCTATGCGATATATAGAAGATTATTTCATATCTACATTTACGTATGATTGTTAAGTCATAAAGTTTAAACTTTATAGTTCAGTCATTTTTGATAGTAATTGTGAAGCTGTTTCTTCTGCTGTAGCTATGTAATTTAGAATATATAGATGGCTGTTGGTGCTTATTGTATGCTGCTAGTAAATAGTAAGGGTGAAAAAGGTGCCAATTTGCGGTAGTAGTCGGGTGTGTTTCCATCACATGATTTACACATATAAGCCTTACTCAAACAGTTAAACTTAAGACAAAGTTAAGAATCTGAAAACAATCACATAAATATTGGCTGTCAAAAGGCAGACTTTTATATTGTAAACAATGTGGATATAACATGAAAAATATTAACAAACTGTTTCAGGCAGTAGTAAGTTGCCATGGTGTATAGAGAAGCAAAGATTGAAAAGGAAATTTAAGTCGTGATATTTATTTACATTTAAATATATCAAAATATTTATTTCTTAATTATTAAACAAACATAATACTACCCAACAATAAAACATAATATACCTACAACCTAAGTAAAGTAAACTAATGTAATTTTAATTAAAAAATACATAAAATTATATCTGATTTGATAGAAAAACACGTGGGAAATAATACATATTACACTCATGAGGCCGCACATCAATCGTTGTATAAATGTGTTTTTAATACCAGCATGAACATTATTTTACTTGTCCATGATGATGATGATGATGATTATGATGGGGACATAAAACAGGGGCTGTTAAGCTGACTATAACAGGCCAGACATTCCTTAAACTGGGTCATAAAAGGTTATATGATAGCCACATAATTCTCTTATCGTCAATTTCCATCTGCCTCTGTGTGGATGAGCACACAGTTATTGATGACATAGTAATGACTGAACCCTATAACAGTATTTATATGCACTAAGTTTCATAATCTATTGAAATGTTATCTCCAAAAGTACGTACTGGCCGGATCGGTCGCCATATTTACGTATTTATATTCGGTCACAAAGTTAAATATCTATAGTTCTACAGTGATCTTGACACGAAGTTATGCAAAATTGTTTTCGACTAAATAGTTATACAATGAAACTATGCTCTCCTTGCACTAGTTGTTTTGCTATTGCATTGAGAAAAATACAGATACACAAACTATTTTGTAAAAGGCACTCGTTTTACTTTGAAACGAGACTCAACATATTTTGTGAAAGAGACATCCCGTTAGCACACGACACACATTAACCATGAAAGCATATAAATATATAGTTCAAATGGCCGCAATAGCGAACAGATGTTTAATTTGCTTTTATAAAAAGTCTTCTGCTCGGAAAACCTTCACTATATATCTTTATTTCCAGCAATGTTTTTTTTAATGAAAAATGCTGTATAATGAAATTACTTTTGTGGCTAAAATGTAGATTCGAATGCTTTTAGTTTATAAGCGCGTCAGTCGTTGACCCGAATAGAGTCTTTTGAGAGACGATGCGTATAATAAGGTATTTGGAAAGCTTTTAGTACAGCAGCATTGTCTATCACATCATAGAATAAGCATATTTAAACAGGTATTGTGCAATGATTATATCATGTATTTATCAATGATAAGATTGAGATACTGTGCCTTAATATTTATATCAACTTTATATAATAGCATAGCTATGCAACGAACGTTATATTGTTTTACAACTACTACTCATTCCATTCCTACTGCTTATCTTACAAGAAATCCATACATGACTTACCTTAATAACTATGGCCAATTTCCACCCAAATAAATGTCGAAAATGAAAAATGAGAAGGGTTTATAGGGTAAAGCTATGTTATCATTTATGCATGGCTGTATTTAAAATAGAACCTTTTAAACTACATAATGTATGGATGTGAAGTAAAGATAGTTCAGTTTGAAATGTTTTATGTTATTTTAATAAAGAAGTATAATAATGAATTATTTGTAAATTATTACCCACTAAATCAACAAATATTTTTGTATACGAAAGATAACTCTAACCGAGTGTATCGTATTGGTAACGTTTAACCGACATTGCAATCTTCACGACTTAGTATTTCACGTCATCTATAATTCGCGAACGCTGTCATTTGTGGAACATTGATAATCCGAAACACCGCTATTCCGAAGTAAATTGTAGGGTCACTACGATTTCGGATTAACGGTGTTCAACTGTTTCTGAAGCACGCAACTCACCAAGTATCTATACTTGAGAATTGTCTTTCTTTTTTTCAAATCTATTCTTAATTATTGCAAGTTCTTCATTAGCGCTCTTCACTTGAAATATGTACCAATCTTCTGGCCCCAATATCACGAAAATACTTAAGTCAAATCTCAAACTCAGTCTCAACTCATTTCATCACATAAAAGCATAATATTCTTCAAAATCTTGTATGTTTTATACTTTTTGAAAACTTATTTTCTCATAGAAAATAATGATAAAAAGATTTTGTCAATATTTCAAAGAAACTAATTCTAAAGCAAAAACATATACTAGTTCTTGAGTATTTTATAAAGAATACAGAATGTACGCAAATTCATTTTTTTCATGTAGAATCTATTTTCATGGGAATTCGATCAAAGGCTTTTATCAGCATATTCTATGAAAGAATGCGCTTATAAAACTGTAAAAAACATATGTGTTTTAATAAATTTTGATGCTATATGGTAAAATATGTTGAGACTGAGTTTGAGATTTGACTTAAGTATTTTCGTGATATTTGGGGCTGGTCTCAAAAGAGAGCCAATGTGCCTATAGTCGTCATTTAGTTTCTGCTATTTTATATTTCTTAATAAACACACTTCAGATTTCAATGTAGTTAAAATGTGCTAATACTCTATTAAACACGATCTGGGGCAGTATTCAATAAGCATCTTAGTGAATATTTTCAACTTAGTGAGAATTTCGTAATTTTTTACATCAATTATTTTAAACACCTGCTTCTTTTCATCAGATATATTTATATGCATATATTGTTTAGACCATTTTCTTGCTTAATTACATATTCATGGTGTACAAATATTGTTCGTTTTCTTAAAATTTAAATTATAAAAAAGGCAATTTTTACTTAGTTGAATTTTTTACTAAGTTGCTTATTGAATACGGCCCATGGCTTTATAAATTAATGTTTTATACCCGCATACGCTATTTTACCAGCTTACTCGCTCAACGTTCATATTATAATAATGTATAAAGTAATATATCAATTACAAGTGCTCTATTATTTCCAGTCTGTACATCCATGTACTACGGCACGTGCTACGACCTATTCAGCGGGCTCAATGGCGCGTGTTCAGCGGGTCACACTTACACCCTTAACTACTGTGGGTTTCAACAGATGTGCTGCTACTACAGCTATTCACACGCCACCACGCTACCTCCCTATGTACACACAAATCCTCCTGTCAATCCACCAGTGTAAGTGGTATAACATATTGATCTGACACTCTTATTCAAAACTAATACATTTACATGTATAAGCAACATCAATTTTAACTGGTAACCTTATAGTACTAAATAAATAATGTATTGATGGAAAATATTAATTACTGACAACAAGATTTAAACCTTGCATTTAATAGCAGAAAGCGCAAAAAATACCTAATGATGATGTTGAATGCTAAAAGATTTACTGTAATCGACTATATTCTCATAAGGAAGAAATACCGTGTAGTACGCTCATATCTTTCACATCAAACTCGGTATCGTCATAAGAACCATTGTTTTCGACATGTTTTCGTCTTTATTAAATCGAAACAATATTATTAATTGCGGTAAATCTTAATTGGGAGTAACTTTTACTTTTGCAACAATCCTCATTCGAGCAATGAAAATGGGCTTCTGTCTAATTTCATATTATCTTACCACCTTTTATACCCCAGAAACCTCCAATTAATCCACAAATGTAAGTAGTTGATCATGTTTACCTTTTTAAACACACTTTTTTTTCTAGGAAAATATGCTTCTGTTAAAATTCATGTTACGTAAACACCTTATTAACACAGACACCCTTCCTCAAACACACAACTGTGAGAAGTTGTGCATGTTTACCTTTTTAAACACACTTTTTTTTCTAGGAAAATATGCTTCTGTTAAAATTCATGTTACGTAAACACCTTATTAACACAGACACCCTTCCTCAAACACACAACTGTGAGAAGTTGTGCATGTTTACCTTTTTAAACACTCCTCATTTTCAAGGAAAATATGCTTCTGTTAAAATTCATCTAACGTAAACACCTTATTTACACAGACACCCTACCTCAAACACACAACTGTGAGAAGCTGTGCATGTTTACTTTTTAAACACTCCTCATTCATTCAATAAAGATATGTCTCTAGTCATGTTTATATACAGGTACAATGACGCAATGTGAACCTCTGTGTACACCATGTTTAAATATACATCGATTAAACAGAGAGGATGTTGTTATGGGTTTACTCAATCGGAACAGGCTCGATTATATATAGACGGCTTACAATGTCGGAAGTATTAACATTAAACTACGCTGCAAGTAGATTACGTAGTATTTTTAATTCAGCAATAAACCCTAATTCAATAAGGTTATATAAAGTGCAATGATACATTTCACTGGGAATCAATATGAACCTTACTTGGAACTACGCAGCAAGTTTATCGCATAGTAATTTAGATTTAGCAGTTACGCCTGATGACTTAAACTATTGATTTATGCAATAAAACATTAAATTGGAATCAGTTTGAACTAAGAAGGAAGAAATACATAATTCAATTCAATAATCTTTATTTCAACCAAATGTTGATGATTATAAAACACAGTAGGAGTACCACAATACTACAAAACACAACATATATGTACACTGTTATATACAAAATCCGCACATACCCATTTGTTATTTACAACATGTATATGTGTTCTTTCTTAACTAATATTTACGCAACAAAAATCAACGACATAAGTTTATGATATTAATCATTTTCAAACTTGCGGATTGTAACTTATTGTTCTTTGTGATTATACATCTTTGTAGCCCACACATTTCATTGCAAACCGTAAGGATATGTTCAGAAAGGCTGAATGCATGTCTTTCAAATAGCTCCTTGGAGAACCAAGTACAGTGAGGTAGAATGTTTCGACGTCTGCGTGCAATAAGTTTTCGGTTATGTTAATGTCCAGCTCGGTGACTTCACAAAGGAATATCCATCTTAGTCGTTCCGTACTCGTGCATTCGTTCACGATGAACTTCCTCGCCTAATAAACACATTTGCGAGCAGACAGAACATTCGATGACAGTGTCTGTTTTAAACGAACGATTTAACAGTTTATATGCGAATAGTTCTATCTCCTTTTCAGTATTTTTTCGAATACCTTGTATATAATAGCGGGCGCTAATGTGGGGTGTAGTACTCGGAAATAATAAAAGTCCTCATCCGACAAAGTTCTGTATGACCACAGCTCTGTTTCTCTTGCGATGACAAGTTGTTTTACTCGTTTTTCCATTCGTAACTGCTAGGAATCGTCCTTGGATTACGAAGAATGTTGTTAATAAAGCTATGGAGACCGAATGTACATAGTATGTAGCATATATCGGGAACAAAGCCAAGAGTTACCTTGGTGATTCCTGATATGAAATCTAAATAGCGTTATATAAATTTCTGCTGGTTCTTTTACTATCTAGCGACCAGAGCTTATGCAGGAATAGCAGCTTTCGAATAATGACGTTAGAGAATAAGTTGCATACACCCAGCATCGACTCGCACATATCCGATCTTGTTCTGATATGAAAACCTTGTATCTTTTTAACAATAAAATGTTGCAGTTATTTTATAGTTATAATGTCGTATTTGGTGATATTGTTCCACAGTTCACAGCCATATAAGATTATTGGCATGTTTTTTTTTCTTGTTAAGGTTTATAGAAACTAAAAGGGTTAAGACCGTAAGGATGTAAACCTTGCGCGAACATAGCGAAAAACGCATTTTTTGCTTTTGGGCAGTGTTCCTCAATGCGAATTTTGCACTTTAAGTTTGAGTCTTGTCTTATTCCCAGATGGTTTGCGCTGTTTACCTGTTCAATGAACTTATCTCCGTATAACATGCCAACGGGTGGTACATTTCGCTTCTTGGTAAACACTAAGACAAGAGATTTCAGGACATTTATAGCTATCTTCCATTCAGTGCAGTATTGATACACTATGTCCAGCATATGTTGAAGACTCAAGGGAGATAACGCAATTAAGGATATGTCGTTAGCAAATATCGGATTACTGCTCTTGTTAGAAAGCACTGAGCATCCATTGTTGCTTTTTTCAAGAATGTGAAGTAGTTCATTTTTAGATAAGCGAGGTAGAAAAACGTTGATAGGACCCCACCTTGCCTTACAGATTTCATAATGTTTATCTCTTCAGACATGTCACCGTTTAGTCTTTTAACACACTTCAGGTCTTTATACAAAGATCATAGTATACGCAGAAGTTTGCCTCTAATACCGAGTCGACCAAGTTTCAGGAAGAGTCCTTGGTGCCATACCGAGTCGAAGGCTGCTTTCTGGTCCAGCATGCCGACGTAAACGTTGCTATTCTTTTCAACTTGGTGATATACGGTCTCTTGTAGGTTGAAGGCTGCTGTTATGCAGCTTAGTTTCTTCTGGAAGCCCTGTTGTTTACGCGATGGGAACTTTGTATGCGTGTGTTGTAGTTAATTGTCTAGTCTACTTAGCACATTTTTTTTCGAAGGGTTTGTTGAAGCACGGCATAAGGGATACAGGTCTGTAGCTATTCGGACCTGTTTTCGATTCTCCTTTGCCCTTATATAGTGGAATCAGTATGCTCGATTTCCAGCGTGCTTGGCATACTTCGCTGGAGAGTATGTTGTTACATAGGGTCGTTAGTATATATGTTAGGGCGTCGCCTCCGTGTATCACGTTCTCGTTTAGTATATGATCTATACCCGGGCTTTTTCTTTCTTTCAATAGTTTTATCGCTCTTTTGACCTCTTTGTGGGGAAAGTTTTCTGTTAAATTGTTTGGGACTTCTATTGGACCTGCAGGATTTAGGTGATTTTCTAACTCGTCGAGTTTACTCGAATCTCTGCATGACTGAATTTCAACAACTTTGAAGACATTTTGAAAGTAGCCTTGAAACCCTTTAATTACATTTTCATTTTTCATTCGAATACAATGTATTATCAACGATGAGTTCACTACATAGTTCCGGTGACTTCTTATTTCCTTTGCGAAGCAGCTTCAAGAAGAGCTTATTATCCAGTTCAGCCGCTGTGTTAAGATCGTCGATCACTTTATTTTCGTATTCCATTTGCTTGGTACGCTGTAACCTTCTGAACTCTCGTTTTGCTGCTTTATAGTACCTGAAGTACATATGATGGCTTCCTCTAGGGCGCCCCTCTGTCATCCACTGCCTGCGCACTTTTCGCGCTTTAGTATGTGCGGCTTTCACGTCCTGGTTATAGTATGGTTTGGTATATCTGTTGAATTTGCTTTGTGGAAGGTGCTTTTCAGCAGCTTTTATAACTCCTGTGATAATATCATTAAGAGTGCCTGGTGTCATATCATGAAAGTTATCATTTGTTGATATATGTACTAGCCACTCGTTTATTTCTTCTGAGTAACGTTGAATGTGTTCCTTGTTACACTTGAATCAGGCTACATTGTTCCGTGGGGGCGGAGCTGGCCTACAAATGACTGTCGCCGAGATAGAATAGGGATTGAAAATCCATCAATAGTTAAAATCGATGATCGGATATAATCGTTTTTCGGTTAACGATTTTTTTGCATGCATTAGAAAAACATATTCTCAATTTTAATGCATTAAAAACTGTGATATGAAACATTACCTTCGTGTAACCCACTTTACCTAACATTGAACAAACAAGAACACCTGTCTAATATTGTTCAAATAACGTTTGCAGGGCTAAGCTTTAGACAAAGACAAGCTTTTTTATTCCAATTTTCTACTAAAACAATACAGCCGCAAAGCCAAAATAGATTCCAAGATTATACACTTGAATATTTGCGTCCTTGATCGTAGCTAATCGATTATCGTTTTAATCATAATGGAACCACATTTTGTGAGTCTATAATTCAACAATAAATTCTGCCTTAGAGATGAACAAACATGCTTTTAGCATATTGCAGATTCTGGGGAACTAGTGGAACCATTTGATATGTTAACTGGCTTATGGCATTGTTGGATGAATTGCTCAAAGTTATATTTGAATATATACTACGTTTCAAACCTTTGACAAGAACATCGAAACTTGCGGACGAACCTGTATGCCTTTTGTCGTAGGAGTATGTTGCATTTGTACATAAAACAGGCAATATTATTGAGAAATAAATGTTCGATGTAGATAAGTATGGTCTATACATTTGACAACACCGCCATTGAATATCCCTTCAAACTCATCCGAATTACATAATTGTTGGCTGTAGGTCCACAGGGCACATAGCGACAAATTTGTTGCATTCGCGAATAAATTGAAATATATGTTGTTGATTGAGAACAAATAACAACTATTTCGAACTTTTTGCTAAAACAACGGTACTAGTAACAATTCTCGATGACCACAACTATCACATAATTGCCGAAGAAATACAGTACATGCATTTATTAATAATTCCCCTTTGAGTTCAAGATAAACACAGGTCATAAAATTGATGAAGGGGATTCAGGTGAAATGTCGACCAGATTTTTGAGTTCTTAGACATCATTGATCGAGATTTTCTTTAAGAAAACATAACATAGTACAGAACTCCAGAAAGTGTCAGACAGACGTTGTTGGCAAAACAGCTCACACAGTAGTTGGAAGGAATATATGTAATGGTGTCAGGTATTTTTAACTCTATGTCGTCATTGAACGACGAGCTTCTTTCAGGTAATCAACCTTGGTCCTAATCTGAGTTCTGATCAATCGGGCGCAAGTGTTTTACATGTTACATTACTAAATTTATGTTACTTGAAGGACAACAGAGCTCATACAGTAGATATGTTGCTTACAAATAATCATCCGTGATTCTAACATATTACAGAAGTTCTGGAACTTGTGGAACAACCCTTGTTGGAAATACAGCTCACAAAATCGTGGGAGGAACCGTTGCCCAGCATGGAGAATACCCGTGGCAAGTAAGTGATTATGCCTATATATGGCAAGTTAATGAATGTGTAATATATGGCAAGTAAGTGAATATGTAATACATGGCAAGTCAAATAACATGTTAAATTATCGCAAGTGAGTATCTTTATATAGTAGGTAAATAGTATGTTTAAAAATGTCAAGTAATGAGAATGTTCATATATGCCAATTAAGGGCTAGTATATGTTAGATAACTGAGTAGTACAATATATTGCACGTTAGCGGGTATGTTTATATATGTCAAGTAAATGTGTATGCTAAAATCTGGCAGTTAAGTGAGCTTGTTAATATATGGCGAAAATCTGGCAGTTATGTGAGCTTGTTAATATATGGCAAAAATCTGGCAGTTATGTGAGCTTGTTAATATATGGCAAGTAAATGATATTGCTAATATTTGGCAGTTAAGTGAGATTGTTAATATATGGCAAGTGAATGTTTCTGCTAATATTTGGCGGTTAAGTGAGGTTGTTGATACATGGCAAGTAAATGTTTATGCTACTATTTGGCAGTTAAGTGAGCTTGTAATTATATGGCAAGTAAATGTTTATGCTATATTTTTTGCAGTTAAGTGAGCTTGTAAATATATGGCAAGTAAATGTTTATGCTAGTATTTGGCAGTTAAGTGAGCTTGTTATTTATTATATGGCAAGTAAATGTTTATGCTATATTTTTGGCAGTTAAGTGAGCTTGTAAATATATGGCAAGTAAATGTTTATGCTATATTTTTGGCAGTTAAGTGAGCTTGTAAATATATGGCAAGTAAATGTTTATGCTTATATTTGGCATTAAAGTGAGCTTGTTGATATATGGCAAGTGAATGTTTATGCTTATATTTGGCAGTAAAGTGAGCTTGTTGATATATGGCAAGTGAATGTTTTTGCTAATATTTGGCATTTAAGTGAGCTTGTTAATGTATGGCAAGATAGCTAAATTGTTAACATATGGCAAGTCGTGGAATAAATTAATATACAGCCAATGAGTGAATTTGTTGACAAATGGCAAGTAGGTGAGTATATTAATATTTGGTCAGTAAGCGAAGATATTAATATATGGAAAGTAAGCGAAAATGTAAATATATGGGTAAATAGTTTTATAGGGCAATTCAATCAAAGAACGTTACACGAAACAATTAAACAACGAAGTGTTTTGATGTTCTGAGCAGGTGAACTGAGCACGTGTATTGGCACCTGTCCTTATGATAATACAATGGAAACTACGGATACAAGCAGTTTTTACAATGACCTTGCTTAGAAACACATGGTCTAAATCTAATAGACACACATCGATAAACACACAACATTACCACACAACAAACACTGATAGCATAAACATCGCAATACCGTACTATGAATATATGTTGGGGTTACCAACATGATCATCAAAAACAGATGTTAAACGATTTACAAGTATCAATACTTTTGTGAAAAACTACGGAAACGAGCTCCGTAGCTAATCATTTAAACATACACCCGGTTAAATGGCACTGTGTAAACGCCAAAAACAAATATCACAAACAAGAAACATGGAAGAACAGCACAGAACTCTACAAACAGCACAGTGCATACATACTATTTAAAATTAGGTATGTTTATCAAGGATTCTTAGGTACCGCCTTTGAACGGTCAGTAAAGTGTAAATTTACTGGAGGTTTAAACCAGTTTACGTGCACAAACATCACTCACATAATACACTGTTTTAAAATTTCCTTGTCTATAGCTATTTTCTAATGTACATTTTACTGACCTAACCAAGGGTTCTTCCCCAACATAATTAAACATTTCAGATTGTCCGATAGTTGTTGATGATTGTAGTAATGCAGTGGCGTGTCTCTTGTATGGTGTTTCTTTGATCTCGATCATAGTACCTTGAAACAGGGCTTTGGTATATTTGATGGTTATTGGGGTTGTACTTGTTGTTACCATTTAAGGATCGAATTGCGGGATTGTTGTCATTATCGGGGTATGAACGCAATCGGGCTGGTGACAGTGTTTGGGGTCTGAAGGACTCCATGCGTACTTTGACTAGCCAAATTGCGATCATATCCCCGATAATGACATCAATCCCGCAATTCATTACTTATTTTTACACAAATAGTGCATTATTTCATTCAAGAATTGTTAAAAAGTACTTAATTTCTTCAAGAAAACTTTTCAGTAAATCTTTCTTACCCATTCTGAAAATAGAACGACCCGACTATAACCGGAAACATTTTTTTTCAAATGACGTCACGATTACGCGGGAAAAGATCAACCAATCAGTTTTGAACGTAAAACTGAAACATCTATGGCAACGATACATTTAACGTATCATAATTGAACACTTTCTAAAATGTTTATTTATATTTTACGGCACCTGCTGACACAATACAAACAATAACCAGATAAAAAATGTTCATATATTGTTATGCGATGAATTGCAATCTGAACATATCCAAAGATGGTGCGTTCATCGATTGATAAACGCAACTGCCGAAAGGCGGTTCATTTACGGAATTGAATTTGAGGCGTTAATATTGTACTCACAATAACTTGTCTATGATACATATTCCTTTGTATGTATCCCTGTGCTACTAAGGACAACAGTCACTTTCATATATGGTTGTCTGGTTAGCGCACTTACTTTTCAGAAATGCTTCTTGGGTTATAATCCTTGTCCGGGCACATATGAGTATTTTTTTTATCGGTGCAAAGTTGTACAAGGGGGTTTCCTACGGAAATTCCGGTTTCCCCTACAACTTGTGACATTGTGCGTACGAAAATTATTATAAAAATGTTGTGTGTTTTTTTTACATTCGTTTCAAACAAAACAGGTGTTAGCTATTGTTATTGATCATTCGTTTTAAGGTATCCATGCGTTACTTGGGACAACATGTTTGCGGTGGTACCCTTATTGGCGACCAGTGGGTAGTCACAGCCGCTCACTGCTTTGAGAAGTAAGTACACAGTAAGGTTGTGTTACATTGAACGTTGGCAGTTTTCCGCTCTCATTGTTACCGACTGTTCGTCTCAACGTTACTAAATCTGTTTTCACGCTTTGGATGTACTTTGGTTTTCCGAAAGAACCAACTAACCAGGTACATTAGCAATATCTACTTATGATACCATGTCTGTGTTTCCGTCCCAGACAGTAATGTCCGAACTGAAAGCATCCACAGAAGCCGTTAACAAAGCTGGCCGTATTGCTCTATAAAATATGAATACATTAATTTTGATAAGCTAAAAAAACTAGTAGATACATATTGTGTGTGACATTTCTAACATGAGTGATCGTGCAAGAAAGTTTCCGGAAAAGCAATTGTACAAGCATACAAGATCAAAAGGTCCATGTTTAGCAGAAATAACGTTGTTCACACATGTGATAAAAACAAATAAACAAGATGGCCAATTAATTAATTTAATATTAGGTATATGTTTGTTGTGCTATTTTCAAATTGATCTTGTTAATTGTATATTATTATTTTGTAATATGTTTCAGCGTTGTGCAGAATTGTTAACCAGTTACAATTTCAGACAAGGCTGTGAAGTTTTACATTAGCACTCGATACTCAAAGAAAATAGACATTGTCAACGGATGTTGTGTCACTAAATGCGATACATACAAAGGGCGTGTTCAGCATAGTTCATATATATTTATGTTATGTTCTGACTTGGCAGTTACGTTGACATTATTACAGACCGTAGGTACAAGAACACAAGCATCATTGCCCTTGAATAGCTTGATACCCATCCTTAGCATGCAGAGATAGTATATTGGTCAAAGATCAACTGTTAACATCATTACCCTTCTTCATAAATTACTTTTTCAGACTTGTAAATGGTTTAACTTTTCAATGATTTGATTGGTCAACAGTTTTATTGGATATAAATTGACCAATCAAAAACATTTCGATTAACTTTAACTAAACAAAAAAATAAACGGTTTTATACAACTGGCTGATGGGGGAAACGTTCAACGTATAAGATTGAAGTCTTGCTAGGACAATATGAATTTTGTTATTATGTCTATTTAACTTTGTTTCCCAATGGCCAGTTGACGTAGGCTTTCAAGATCAAAGATCATTCCACACGGATGAAGTTGTGAGGGTCAGGTTAACTCTTTCAAGTGTTAATATATAGCTAGTGCTTTTCGTTTTCATCTATTTATATTTTAGACTTGGAATTTACTCTTCGCGATGGTCATTTTGGGTATGGCTTCAAGACCAAAGGTCAATTAATACGGGTGAAATTATAAGGGTCAGATTAACCCTTACCAGGTGTTAACATAAAGCTAGAGTAGTTAGTATCTATCTATTTATATTTTAGGCTTGGTAACTACGCTTCGCAATGGTCAGTCGGTGTAGGGCTTCAAGATCAAAGGTCAATTTACACAACCAACATTGTCAGCACATCCCACATTTATCCCCATGAGCGGTTCATCGGTGGACAGACAAACATTAATGACATCGCCCTCGTCAAACTGAGCAAACGGATCGATATATCGGGAAGGTAAAACCCTTCAACCGATTTTCAATTCATATGTTATCGCTCTTTGATGTTTTTGAGCAATATTTACATTCGGTTTTAATTTTCTGTCGATAAAAGTTAGATGAATTTATCATAAACCGGTCAAACTTTCGTCATCTCTATAAAAGAAAAACCTGGGCCATGCATATCTAAAACACAATGCATGTATATGACAATTACTTTATTCAGAAAATGACCACAAATATTAAAGTAACAATAAAGGGAGAATGTAAAAACAATTATAACAAAAAAATAATAATGACTTATTTTATGGAGGAAACACATTCACGCACATCAGTATCTTGTTTTTAATGTGGTCTTTAACTTTTACAAAATAGAGAACATACAAAAGGTGAAAATCATTTATTTGCAAACTCTCTGAAGTGCGTGTTTACTGCATGTACACGTGATATCAAAATCAATATTTAGGTGGGGTGTCTGATAGAGAATTACATTGTGCCTAAAACATTTAAAGTTGTTTGTTAATTGATTTTAGCCAGTGTAAACTCATATGGCGGACTTGAAATATGGAATTGTGTAGCTCAGGTAGTATTTATTATGTTATAAGGGAAGCAATCAACAAATGAGAAACACAAAAATAAGCTCAACAGTTGACTCCCTCATAACATCACTGGCATTGCCCTACATATTCATTTGCTCCGATAAACGACACCTCATCATCTGTAGAACAAATACATATATGCTACTGCACCTTGTTGACACTAGTCTGTATTAAATACATTCTATACAAATATATCTTCACAGCTACTGTACTTGTCCATTTTTTTCTATTTTATTTACACATGTATTATGTGTTCTCATAAAACATTGTATCTTATCACATCATGAAGGTAATCATTGTTCAATGTTTAATACTTCAGTCTGATATGAATGTACTGTTTGATCATTTAATCAAATGTTCTGCTCAAGAGCTAATTTTCGTTTTCAATCCATCCTGCTAGGACTTACAATACTTAATTTATTGGTGAAAATACGACGTGTCCAGGAACCTAATCTATTTTGCAACACCAATCCACAAATGCAAATCATTTATGGAATAAATGACGTGAGTGATGTCAGTATCGTGGTATAAACGAAGTTGGGCTGGTTCAAATGCTTCAACCAGCCCTTCTGCGTTCATATCCCCGGTAATGACATCAAAAACGCAAACCATTACTTAAATTTACACCAATAGTTCATTATTTCTTTCCAAGTTAAACAAATACTTCATTTCATTTCAGAAAATCTTAAAGTAATTCTTTCTCGCCAAATCAGTATGAACGATCCAAAAGTTACCGGAAACAGTTTATAATATGAAGTGATTTTAACGCTGGAAACATTTAATCACTTCATGAAATACGTAAAATAACTTGTTAACGGTTACCTTTAAACACTTATGACAACAATGCATTAAACAAATTATAAATTAACAATATTCAACATACCAAGGTCCCGTTGATGAAATTTATCATGCCACTTTCCCAAACCCTCGGATAAGCAAACCATTCAGATGTACATTTTACCAAACACCCGGTGTAGCGAAAGATTGTAGGAGAAAAAAACATTAATTGATAAAAAATTTCAAATTCTTGGTGGAGCAAACATCGATATGTGCACTTTAAAAAACTGCTGATGAAGAAAAAACATTAATTGATACATATTTCTACACTTGTGGTAGATCAAAACATCGAAAGGTATGTTTTAACAAACAGCCATTGGATGAAGCATTGAAATGTACAATTAAGCGAAGGAGGAAAATCAGAAAGTGATACATTTTACCAAGTCGCCGTTGGAGTAAAACATTGATAGGTATGCTACGCTTTAACAAACGACCGAAAGAAGGAAAAAATAAAGTGATACATTTTACCAAGTCTCCATTGGAGTAAAACATTGATAGGTACGCTACACTTTAACAAGCCAACGAAGGAGGAAAAACATAAAGTGATACATTTTATTAAGTCGCCATTTGAGTAAAATATTGATAGGTACGCTACACTTTAACAAGCCAACGAAGGAGGAAAAACATAAAGTGATACATTTTACCAAGTCGCCTACGGACAGAACATATATAGGTACGCTTTCACAAACCGCCGAAGGAGGAAAAACAAATTAATATTAATTAATATATCTTTTTAAACTCCTGGTTGAGCAAAAAATAGGTTTTAATAAAATGCTTTTTGGGCATAATATTGATACGCTTAAGAAAACCGCCAAAGGAGAAATAAATAATAAATCAATGGAACAAAATGATAATTTTACATTTTTCAAAAGCCCGACAGTGGAGAAAAAATCATAAAAAGGTGCTATTCACTCAATCCCCGCTGGATGATAAACATTGGTACACTTATACAAACACCCGATGGCGCTAAGTATTGATAGGTGTACTTTAGCAAACGGCCGTGGGAGAAAAAACAACATTGATATGATTGTACCAAACGTTTTCAGGTACGCAAGGCCGGCCTGTCTGCCCCAACAATCCGATTCATTCACCAATGACATATGCACGGTCTCCGGATGGGGCGCCACCTACTACGGTAAATGACAAAAACAAACAATTACGTTTATATTCATCATATCAAGGTGTATTTTATATAAACGTAAGCTAGCTTTTGTGCAATTGCACTGAAATAGACTCCCGGCTCCTTATTCACTGATATCTTCACACATCCACCAATGACAAACATTCCTGTATTGCAAGGAATTAGAGCTGCCCCCACATATACATATTTTGGACACACCTTTTGTTAATGACTTTCAAACCTGTAATCTACATATATATTTCTACAGGAACCATGAAGGGTATTGCATGATTCTCACTAGACGTATGCGTCTTAAGGTGCAAACAATGTATACACCGTTTTTCATCAGAGAAGATTACTCAAAACAAACACGCATTAACACATACATAACCAACTACTGAACATTTATTTTAGAACAATATTAAACAATTATCTTTTATGACGACCTCCCTTTTTATCGATTGTGTCAACAAACCATATGGATCTTATCGAAGACGAACCATATATTCATTGATAGTGTCATCATTCTTTTCATAGATGCTAATGGTCACGCCCCAATTACCAACCAACTCGAGTACGTCAATTTGAGAACCATCTCCAACAATGAGTGTTCCTATTACCTCGGTTCAAGTCACGTGCACACATCGAACATCTGTGCTGGTGTGACGTCAACAGGAGGACAAGACGCTTGCCAGGTCAAACACGACATGTGTTTATTACATTTTCGCATTTTGTTTTTAAATTAGTAGGACTTTGTTTTCAAAAACTAGTGTGTGTTTGTTTGCATTCGATTTCGCTATAAAAAAGAATGGAGATTTGACAGTTAAGTACATGCATCTTTTTAATAAGTCTTTCAGGAGACAAAACAAACAGTTATTTCCGTCGCATCTGGTCTCATTGACTTCCTACAGGTTTCACTATGTAAAGTACAAATTAAAAACAATATGCGAGACATTTACTTAGGTGCATCTTTTTTAAGGAAGTTTGTTGATACAGTACAGTACACAGTAGAAAATGAAGATGCGACATTTTTGCAAACAAGATCTTGGACAGTTTTAAAAGTCGAGTAACGAAATGGCGAGGGCCCTAATAGGATAACAATGACTTCCTAAAATATTTATTTTATTTATTTTCCTTGTGTTTCATATTTCTTTGAAAACGGAGGATAATTGTCACCAAAAGCTTTATTTACTGTAGAGGTTTTTTACGAGGTGAAGATATACAAATTACAGACATTGTAGTTTTTAAAAAAATCACCAAAATTGTATGCGAACGTTACATCATTTCGGAAATGACTTAATTTAAAATGCATTCCACCATGTGCGATCTGAAGTTTATATTGAATGAGAGAATGGAACCTTTTCAAAACAGTATACAAATATCAAAATGTTACTTCATTGTTTCAAACAGTAAAATATTATTTTATGTTTATTGATTTGATTTAATAATCACAGAAAAAAACATGTAATGAAAAAGTGATATTAACTCAGATCCATGTTTTTCTTTACATTTATAGATGTGTATTATGTCTTGACTATAGGGTGATTCCGGTGGGCCACTTGTATGTAAGAGAAATGGTGTTTGGGAAATAGCAGGTAACTATTTGCTAAATAGTATTTGTAATAGATGTAAAAGTAATTGCGATGATTAACATGTGGTAATCTTTTCGTGCTGTTTGTGAAAAAGCCAATTGTTACCAATTGTTTTTATGATAAAAATATTTAGATAGAAATATATGTGATAACTTGTGCATGGGGAATGGAAAATAGCATGTATGTAAAATTTATAACTGTGATATATTGCCGCCCTAGTAGCGTGCCCGGGAGACAAACTTTTTAAGCAAAATCGGAAGATCGGAAACACGAACGATGTTTTTCTTGCATTCCTCAATTTATCCACTTGTGAAACGTCTACTAGATAAAAAACGCATTTGTGTACGTTTCAATCCATAACCATGGGCGTAGCTACATATTGCCCTTATTTTTTTTTAAATAGGCAACATTTAAATAACCGAATAGTGCAATAAAGACTAACAGCTACTCAAACACTTTGAACAACTCAAAAGCGTGTGTGTTTTGTGTAAAGAAAGTTTGATGTTTATTTAAACTACGTGCAGGGCTTATTGCTTGATACAAGTGTTATCATTGCAAATACAATTAAGGCTGTCTAATGTGCATATAAAAGTCCGCAAACTCACATAAAACCATCAGGCCTACATTTTTTATGCCTAGCTACGCCTCTGAATTGACGCGTTGTAATTTAGATTAATGCTGCCTTAGAAATAGTTCGTCTTAAATTCGCGGTTTGACGATTATTATTTAATTTTTGTTCTCTTTGAAAAGTATTGTATACTTGTATATTTCATTGCGCTCTTTTATAATGACAAGGTAATTACAATAAATCATACCATTAAAAAAGTAGGAATAGTCGCGATGATGCGGGTTACTTATCGTCACCTAAGTGCAAGACCTCAATATCTGCTTCTATTTCTATATGCAGTTATTCAGTTATTTCATAAAGGTTACGTCATCAGAATTGAGGATTCCAAACGTAACTTTACATCACTGCTAATTCACCTTAATTGACTGTCCGGTGTGCAGGGAACTTGTTCGTGGTGTTTTCAGGATTACATTATAGTGATATAAAGTAATTGTGATAATTATGTATATGTCATAAATAACATGAGTTTGAGATTTGACTTAAGTATTTTCGTGATATTGGTGCCTGGCGTTTACATGAGTTACACCATAAATAGTATATAACCTATGTTCACAGGCGTGGTAAGCTGGGGTGACGGATGTGGCCAGGCAAGAAGGCCCGGTGTTTACACGCGAGTCACGTCCTTCCTGGGCTGGATCAACCAAAAGATGCAAGGCTACAATTCTCTTATTGGTTAAAGTGTAGTTATATAGCTAGTTCCCTGTGTAACTGAGATGATAAGTGGATCTTCGTTTCAATTAAATATGGATGCACATACAGTTGTTTGTTTCATTGTTTTACCGTCTGTTTTGTAAATGGTAAAAAATGATTTTAACATATTAAGTGCACGGTAGCATTCGATATGGACTTAATCTACTGGAAAATGCAGTGTAACAACTCACATGTTATATACGTTAATTTTGCCCAAAAGTATGTATTTGCTGATATTGCCAACAATATGAAACTGTTAATAAACCTCAACAAGAGTTATTGGACTCCAAATAGAAATAACTGTTATGGTTATCACAAAAAAATATAATTTATTGACTAAAATCCCGTAAGTATGTGTTTTGCCTAATTGAAATAAGCGACAGGGAATAAGTCGGATTCCTGAATAATTAGCGAAAAAAATGGCTGTGGTTGAAAAATACATCAAAGCCATGTTAGTCTATATTTTGAGGCGACAATACTTTTTTGTTACAAAGATGTCTAAAGGGGCACTTTGTTATACATGAAGAATGACGCAGTCAAGATTTGTAGAGAAGCAAATTTTTTAACAAATTAGTAGTAAGCTAATCTAACAGTTGCAATAGCTTGGTAGTGTAAACCTATTGCAGCGAACATTTGGTACAGTAAGCTAAGTGTATCTGCTTATCTTACGGGTACTTGGAAATACTTGTGCGAAAACATTGTAATGATAAATTTTAATTTCAATATTTTTTTTGAAAATGTTAGTTGACCTTTCAACGTCATGAAGCCAAGTACTTTGAAGTCAAATAGTTCCCGAAAACCCCGCAGTTTTAAGGTTTAAAACAAAGTTATTCTGATCATTTTTAAATGTATCTTATTTGACTCTGCCCTTTTCAAAAACTATATTCTAAATGGCGTAGCATCATCCATTTGAAATTTGATTTATACTTGTATTACTCAATGTACGGAATTCCCGGTTAAAACGCGGACACGAATGTTTGCTAGGAAATATACCCTCGTATATTAAATAATTTTGTTCTCTTAACCGAGATTACCATAGTAAACCTTTTTCATCACTGATAAGGACTCGACCTCGGTATCGTCGGACACCGGCTAATCTGTGTAGCATGAAATGTTCATCTCAATACGGTAGAGTTGATTATTTACATCTACTTTGTACGCATGCTTTCTTTATCAATTCATCTTAATCTTACTCGCCTTCAAAAATTACCCGAACAAGAATACAAAAAGCGCGAAGGAGCAAATGTTGTTGTTGTTGTTTTCAGTCGGAAAAGGGACTCATTACTCATCAAAGTCAGAGTAATTGTCTTTGCAATTTATACATTTGCGTATTGTCTCTAACGGTAAGTAGGATTATTATTGGTCCCAGTCTTTAGCAATATACGTACCAAGTTTCAATTGAACATATTTTCATAAATGACCATGGTTAAAGTTTATGCATTACAATGCCGGCGTCAATACCATCGACCAAAACAAGGCAGAGAAACATAACTTAGTGTATTTCATTTACGTCTGTGTTTGAACTGAAGTTATTATTATACAATTCACATGCTCTCCAAAATTAAAGTTAATAGGTCCAATTGCTTACGCTATGGATTTGGGGGTACAGATCGTATCGTCCTAACAAAACACTGTATCGAGCTAAAAGACCAGTGAACAGACACTCACTAATTAGACAAACAACGCCACAGGACAACATACATTTACAAAACGCTACAGTACATCAGACATGAGTGTATGATTGCAAAATATTTCAACATAAATATATATTCCACTCGTGGATATAGCTTTTTGTACTCACTCGGTGAAATATACATGTATTACGATCTTATACTGACACATTTTTTCCCTATATTTCATTACTAGTAAATATGGGGGAAACCGACTTGGCACGATTAGTTGAAACCTCACACTTGCTATTCAAAAGTTATTTAAAATGTTATAAACACCCTCAAGTACTTTATATATGGAGATAATTATAAACTCTTACATTTTAAGGCTGTACCGCAGATTTAAGTAGCGCAAATCGAAATTTCGGTATCGCGAGATCTTACTTTTGACATGATATGTTAAAAGAATTAATGTGTCGGGGTTAAATTAAGAGCCGTATGGTGTTATGCAGTCTTAAATAATGCGAATTGAAAGCCTACTTTATTTAAACACGTTTATAAAGTTGAAACGGTTATGTGAATTTAATAACCAGCCGAAGAATCTTCAAAAAAACATGGTGAGGAACCAAAGGGAAATAATTACTTTTAAATACTGAGGAGAATATGGAAATGCGTTGACTAAAAGACCCTGCCGAACATTATCCACACAAAAAGTATAAATGTCTTAAGCTAATATAAGCGGGTTTCAATTAACGTAACACTAGAAATTAACTCGCGAGATAATACATTTGTTGATGTATCCTAAAACATTAAGGTTTCTCAGTTTTTATTATACAACTAGCTAATTATATCTTGAATATACATTATCTATTCTTAGGTATTGACAAGCACTTATCGGTTACAGTTTGTGGCCACTCAAAATATTTCTCGACTCGATTTTTATTGCCTGTGAGCAGAGTTGTAAAAAACTCTTGCCGAGCAAACAGCCTTACAACGCTTTCAGTGCTTTTATTCAATATAGCTGCGAGTTTACAAATGAATGCATTGCCTACATGGCGTATCTCCAACGTTTACAATGAAGTAATTAATCATGAAGCTAATTTGCATTTCCTAAAACACTTGCCGTTAGTAGTAGTATTGTATAGTATCTATAGGATCTACTTAGTGTATACATTTCATACGTTATAACAATGATGGGAATTGTTAACTGCATGCATGCCATCTAGGTTAAGTGTATGGGAAGGCAGCATATGTGCGTTGCACATGCATTGAGATTGAGGTCACATAGTACCTTTACGTCCTGTTTAAACTTTATGTATCACGAATATAGTGGTGTATAGCGTGGTTTCATTTGTTTGGGGGAGTGTTTATGCTTCCAATGGCCGAGTTATTGAAATTAAACACACCGAGTAAGCTACATACTGACCGGTACTACAGGATAGTAGTGTCTGATATATAAATGATACAAAACCGAAACAAATAGTTTTCATTTCAGAATGCTAACCAGTACTCAGGGTTTATATAGTGCAGTTATTGGATAAATTACAACAATATTTCATATACAGTCGAACACCGTTGGCTCGAGCTACCAGGAACCGGAGCAAATACATCGAGTCTCGAAAAAATTTGAGCTAAGCGGTTATGTAACATCGTTACAAAGAAACCGGTCATTTACATCCGGCCAAAAGGAAAAGTGACCCAAAAAAGTAAAGGCCAACGTGTTTCGAGTGTACGCATGAGACTTATTTTATAGTACAGGTATAAGCTTTCGTTCTTGGAGTTCATAACTTCAATAACACGACCAGCTGGCGCAGTATCTATCGCTTATTATTTGATGAGGCATAAAACCCTATATATTTTGTTATTATTGATAAATGTTGGGGGCAAGTGTGAGGTTATGGTCACATTAAATAGTTTAAGCCCCCAGATAACTCGTGATCCAGTGAACCCGTATCGCACTGACCATTCAAAATGGTATGCTTACTTTAACCATTAACCGTTATATATTTTACAACGATTGTGAAGGAAACTTTGGTTGCTTTTACTAAGTCACTCTCGTTGGCACGATGTTGCGCGAGAGTGTGGTCTTGTGATATGGGGGAAACCAGAGTATCCGAAGAAATCCCACTTGTCCGGCTTCGTGACCACTAACCGAATTCACATGCGCCCAGGCCGGGAATCGAACCCGGGTCGCCTTGGTGAGAAGCGAGTGCGCTAACCACTGCGATTACCGGACAACCCGGCGTGGGTCTGTTTGTGGTGTTTGCAGCTGGCTACATGGTGTTCATACGGTTGTGTCTCTAGTTCATTGTCTTTGGGCAATTGCATTGTGCCTCTTATTGGTTATCTTTGAATATTCGACATTTTTGCTTGACCCGAAAGTTTTCAATGTAATGTTGAAATACATACGCTGTTGCCAAAGCAAAATGTTTAGCGTGTTTCATGTTAACAACCGTTTGAAATGGCTGGGATATACCAAAACATTAAAAATATTTGGCATTCTTTAAAATAAAAAGTAATTATATCATATGTAAAAAAACAAAGCCGCGTAAATACCAGTCTCAAGGAGAAATAGAAAATAGCCTCCCACTTGCAATTTATCGCGCAGCTAAGCAGGATATGATATAGAAATATAATTTTTCTTAAACTTAGTAATTAAGACTCGCATATAGCCTAATCTCATATCAATTTCCCCCGTTTTTTCCTCTTGATCTGAACGATATGGGCATGGTCATTGTATATATAAAATAATGACATGACAAAGGCGTCTTGTTTGTTTATTTGAGTTAATCAAGGTCTGCCCGCGCCCCTTGGCTGCATTATGGCAATCACGACTTAAATTGTGTTTAAATGTCATAAGTGACATGAGATAGAAGTGACAGCAATTCGCAGTCAAATCCAGATATTGGAAGACTTAAAGAAACAGAGTGAGATACAAGAGATCCGGGTGCGATACCCTAGCTCTTTGCGAAGAGACCTCTTGGTTCTTTTACGTGCTCGGTGTAAAGCACCGATACACGGGATACAATTTTCCTGGGTTAAACCAGTACTGAGTACACCACTTTTCCAAGCACTACCCTTTAAATGCCAAGCGCCAGGCAAGGGAGCTACTTGTACCAGCTTTTTACGTCTTTCGGTATGACGCAACCCGGGATGGAATCCACGACCTCCCGCTCCGTAGGCGGACGCTTAACCACAAGGCCACAGAGACGGTTGAAGGCGTCTTTAGCCGGGTAATGTTTTATACCCTCAAAAAAGAAAGACAGATACTTTTCAAAATCTCAACATACGCACAAAGTTTTCAATTTAAAGTATAAACAATGAACGCTCGGCTGACAACGTGCTCAATAATGAAAGCGCTATAAGTGCCACCAGAAATTTATACGAGGAAAAGACGTCAGAGACCGTTTACATACTTAAGTGCATACATATTAAATTGACAATGCTGATAGTTTAGAATTACGTCATATACATATATAAGTTTATTGGCTAGTTTGGACATGTCAATATATTCTAAATATCTATTATATCGAAAGTTTTCTTTTT
Organism: Mya arenaria; assembly: GCF_026914265.1. Taxonomy (NCBI): domain Eukaryota; kingdom Metazoa; phylum Mollusca; class Bivalvia; order Myida; family Myidae; genus Mya; species Mya arenaria. The sequence continues at coordinate 14,987,420 of NC_069137.1, forward strand.
GATTTTCGCGCAGTTATTATATAATTGAAGTTTTCTTATTGCTGTTCGCGCAGTTGTTTCATATTTAAGTTGTCACTTTTGTGTATCACGCGTTCGTTATATGGCACATTATTTCCTTCGGGCAACTTGGTTTTGAAATACGAACATTACTTTAAATATAGAATATAATGATGATGATGATGATGAGGATGATGATGATGATGATGATGATGATGATAATAATAAATGGCCCTGAACAAAAAAAAAACAATACACAGGAAATTGAACCCTACTGTGACACCAGTGCAATAAACAGCAGATGCACAGCAGGAGTTTATCATGCCAAACATTCCTAAAACTAGGCCTTTTATGTCAATTACGACACATTGACGTGGATAAGAGGAAAGGCTGAGAATAGAAGAAGAAAGCACGCATTGGCTTTAAAGCTGCACTGTCACAGATATACCGGGGTTTTTTAAAAATTAATATGTTTTGTCTTGGAAAGAGCAAATATTTGCGTGAATATCTGCAAACCAATGATAAAAGACTGCTGACAAAAGATGAGATCGTAGATTTTCATGTTTCTGTTCGAAAATTAATGATTTATGGCCTAAACTATTAGTAACGGTTTAAGAAAAATGCAAAAAACGTCAATTTTTGAACTTAAATACTAAAATCTGCGATTTAATTTTTTGTCAGCAGTCTTAGTTAGCTGGTTTCCATGGATTTTCGCAAAAACATGGCTCATTCCAAGACAAAAAATAAAAAAAGTTGCCAAAATGTTCAATCTGTGAGAGTGCAGCTTTAAAGTGGCAGTCTTATGTATAATAAATGCATACACATGTCTAAATAACATACAATTTGATTGATAAAACTTTAACTTCTTACTGTTATGATGCATATGGAAAATATTAATTACTGATGACAAGATTGTAACCGTATATTTTAATAGCTAAAAACGCACAAATACTAAATGATTGGTGAGTGCTTAAAGATTAAGAGTGATCAACTATCGTCTCATAAGGTAAAAATGTTTTCTGCACCTTTCTTTCCCATTTAACACAGTATCCATGATATAAACCATTGTTTTCGATATTTATTCATCCTTTGGGATAAATTAAAACAATTTTATTAATGGTATATTGTATTTGGTTCTTAGACAAGTGGCAATATTTATTTTTTACTTGTTAAAGATGGCGAATTAATATTGAAATTTGTATACAATCTGTATTAAGCAATGACATTACCGTATTGTAGTTAATGATTTATATATAATAGTATGTATTTTGAGCCGGAGGCCTTTATGTACTGAATAAAGTTGATTTGAGTAGAGTTGGTAGTAAGAGTGCATTTATAAAGTAATTTGGTTTCAGATTTATTTTGGGAGCTACGTGTTTCTATATTTTTGGCCTCGGTCAATTTACCTTTTTAACTTGGACAATGGAAATGTAAACTTTAAAGGCGAGAGTCTAGGGTCTAACAGACAATATACAAGAGACAAACTCGATCAAACGAACACATACGGACCACACATGCGCCAGCATATCTTGATTAAAACATTTTGGGAATACCGCCATTGAATGGTCATCAAACGGACACTGTGAATTCAAACAGCAATATGTAGACTTCAAAACCAATACTGTTCTAAAAGCGATACAATGAAATGTATTTGAGCCAAATATTCAAATAGTATTACATGTTGAAACGATGTTAGGCTTCGATATGAATTTTAGATGAATATTTGTCACTCTTATAGATAGTCATTTTATTTTTTATAAATTTGAGCGAACTCTTTTCCATTTTATGAAATTTTGCGCAGTTCTAGATCTAAAGTCACAACACCACTTTTTATCATCGACAGGCATTGTATACAAAGGCATATAATATACTTAGGTTAATGCCAAAAAAATGTTGTTGTTTTTTAAGTTTTATGCATTATTATGTTAAACTCAATTGACTTGCATAATCAAAACAAAACAAAACATCTCACGAATGCAATAAAATTCAAAAAACATATTTTTGCATTAACCTATATATATCAATGTGTGTATACCACGTGATAAATTACGTCATCAGTGTGTGTATACCACGTGATAAATTACGTCATCAATGTGTGTATAACACGTGATAAATTACGTCATCAGTGTGTGTATACCACGTGATAAATTGTGTAATATTTACTACGTCGGAAGGCAATATTTTGCTTAAAATTAAGACTTAAATCAAAGATAATTTTTCCTTTACTACACCATTTTAAATAAAAAAAGGGCAGTCTATGCCGCTTAAAGAGCCCCGCATTCGTTTTATTACAGGAGTTTGATAAGGTGATTAGTTTCATTAAACACTTCGACGAACCAGTTTCCTAAATAATGTTTTGACAGTGCTCCGTCAGACGGTCGTATTGTGAAATGGTTTGTCGAAGTGTTTTAAGAAACTAAACTCTCAATCAAACTCTGGTAAAAGACCGAAGGCGGTGCTCTCTAAGCGTAGACTGCGCTTTGTTTCATTTAAAATGGTGAAGAAATAGTAAAGTTATCTTTGTTTAACATCTTCATTCGAAGAAAAATGTTGCCTTCCGACGTAGCATTTATGACGCAATTTTTCGCGTGGTATACACACACTGTATATTGTACGCCTTTAACTCATAAATCCGTTGGCTTATTTGGTGATCTTTATTACTCTTGAAGACTCGCGAAAATAAAACTCTAGCGAAATTAAGGCAGTTAAAGGTAGCCCGTCCTTATTTAAGACAATATCCGCATGAAATACCATATTTAAACCGTTGTTGTACTAATTAGATAACGCGTGTCCTAAGTCCAGGTTTTCTTCATTTTTAGGCTTCACGTGTGACCGCGGGCGGTCTTATAAAGAAAGTTAAGGTCTTGTGAAGATAGTTACGGTCTTTTAAAGATAGTTTAAGTATGAAGATGGTACTACGTGTTCTGGCGCTGGCGCTGCTGAGTATCGGATATGCGGACGCAAATGGTTTGTTATATTATAATTAACTGTTCACTGCCACGGAGACCTCTGACTGGGTGGCTTGTAAATATGTATGGTTCTTTCTCAGCAGACAGTCTTACAGGAATGCTAAAGGGTATTTTTTATAACGGAGTAATGCCTTACACTTACATCCACGCGTTTATTGCAAAACAAAACGCGTTTCCACCTAGGGAGAGAACGTTTTTGTAAGTGTCAAAATTACTATAAAAAGGTTATATTAAGTTTTCATTTAAAAAGTTATCATTGCTGTTTTATTCAATATAATATTCATCTATTTTCACACAAGTTTAACGAGAGCATTCTTAATTATGATAACGTAGGAAATTTTTCACAGTTACAAAGCTCGTAAATTTCAGGGATCAATCCACGTTTTCAGTACGAATCAAGTGATTTGTAGATCACGGGTCGAGTTTGTAGGAGTAAAAAACAACTGACTAGAATTATATTCATAGGAAGGAAACAAAGAAATAACCTCAGAAATCAGAAAAGTGACAGCTTCCTTAAATACCAATAATTAACTCTTCGTAACGCCGCGTATAGCATTGACTCGACGCGGTTAAATTCGGGGAAAATTAAAGAAATGAACGCGATGAGAGTTATGCTTATATCGCGGGGTATAGTTAAAATTAGAGTTAAAAAATCTGAAAAAAAACGCGGCGTAGTTGGTAGTGTATATAGATTATGTATGTTATTTAATTGCACTCTGACAAAGTTATGATTTAAGTCAATAACCATATTAAGTATAATGAAATGACAGCATGAAAAACAATTATATTTTATGTGATATATAGAAAAAAAAAATCAAAAATAAATCAGCATCAGCTCCCACCTTCTCCTCCTCCTCCTCCTCATCCTCATCCTCATCATCATCATCATCATCATAGATAGACTAATGATAACCAAAAATGTATTCTTTGATATATCACATGCTTCACTGCATTGCCCTCTTTGTGTTAAACCATCGTTAAGATAATAAATGTTGACATATAGAACCCTATTTCCCTGAACACAGCCCTGTATTGCAATATGCCAAGGAAGAATACACAGGAAAATGGGCACCCTGCTGTGGCACCAGTGCCAAAACAAAGGCGCTTTTCAGCTGAGATTCACCAGCAAGACAATCCTTAAAGTGACACTCTTGTAACCGTTTATTAAATAGCATAAAACGCGAAAATAGTTAATGATTTGCGAGTGCTTAAATATTTACTGTGATCTACTATCGTCTCATAAGGTAGAACTACCATGTTTTCTGCATTTTTCTCTCAAGTTAAACTCTGTTTCCTTCATAAGAACCATTGTTTTTGACTTTTATTCATTCTTATATCAAAACACTTGTATTAATTGTGGAAAATCTTATTTGGGAGAAAGAGTGCATCTTTAAAGCATGCAATTAAAGGTTATGAATTATGACAGCCACAAAATTATCTTATCGTCTATCTAAATGTGTATATGTCCCAATGATGACATGGTTATGTGTGACACTCGGATGATTGTATTTCTGTTAACCATATGCTATCATATATGGTACTTTCAAATTCGAGCAATGTCTGCGAAGTTAGCACCGTAGCACAACAACACCACAGCACCGCGGTGAAATCACCGCAACCACGGTGCAAGCACCGAATCACCGAAGTATATTAATAAGTGTCATTTTAGTATAGCATATGTCACTGAACTGCAAACCTAGGTCATGGCATATGTCAATTGGCTGCGTTTTTAGGCAGGCTCTTGGTTTATGATACTTTTAGGTTAAAAGGCTACACAAAATTGAACTTTTGATAGAAAATCCCTAGGGTTTTAACCTAAAAGTATCATAAACCAAGAGCCTGCCTAAAATCGCAGCCAATTGACCTATGCCATGACCTAGGTTGAGGCCTAGGCTACACTGTGGTATAGGTGTCAGTAGTCCCCTTTCTCATTTTAAAGGTATCACCGCTACACACAATTGCAATTTTGATGACTTATTCCTAGGGTAATAGCCTAAAAGTATCAAAAAACCCAGAGCCTGTTTAAAATTGCAGCCAATTGACCTATGCCATGACCTAGGTAGAGGCCTAGGCTACACTGTGGTATAGGTGTCAGTAGTCCCCTTTCTCATTTTTAAGGTATCACCGCAACAAATATTGAAAATTTGAGGTAAAAGTATTTTAGTTAAAGCCTAAAAGTATCAAAAACCAAGAGCCTGCCTAAAATCGCAGCCCATTGACCTTTGCCATGCCCTAGGTAGAGGCCTAGGCTACACTCTGGTATAGGTGTCAGTGGTCCCCTTTATCAGTTTAAGGTATCACCGCTACACATTATTGAAACTTTGATTGAAAATTCCTAGGGTGTCAGCCTTAAAATATCAAATACCTGCGTAAAATCGCAGCCAATTGACCTATGCCATGACCTAGGTTGAGGCCTAGGCTACACTGTGGTATAGGTGTCAGTAGTCCCCTTTCTCATTTTAAAGGTATCACCGCTACACATAATTGCAATTTTGATGACTTATTCCTAGGGTAATAGCCTAAAAGTATCAAAAAACCCAGAGCCTGTTTAAAATTGCAGCCAATTGACCTATGCCATGACCAAGGTAGAGGCCTAGGCTACACTGTGGTATAGGTGTCAGTAGTCCCCTTTCTCATTTTTAAGGTATCACCGCAACAAATATTGAAAATTTGATGTAAAAGTATTTTAGTTAAAGCCTAAAAGTATCAAAAACCAAGAGCCTGCCTAAAATCGCAGCCCATTGACCTTTGCCATGCCCTAGGTAGAGGCCTAGGCTACACTCTGGTATAGGTGTCAGTGGTCCCCTTTATCAGTTTAAGGTATCACCGCTACACATTATTGAAACTTTGATTGAAAATTCCTAGGGTGTCAGCCTTAAAATATCAAATACCTAGAGCCTGCGTAAAATCGCAGCCAATTGACCTATGCCATGACCTAGGTTCGCAGTTCAGTGACCTATGCCATGATCAAGAGCAGCTCCTATGCTATACTAAAATAACACTTTGGTAAAATTCTGGTGATTCGGTGCTAGCACCGTGGTTGCGGTGATATCACCGCGGTGCTGCGGTGTTGCGGTGCTATGGTGCTAACTTCACGCCCATCTACGAGCATACGTACTGGCCTGAAAAGCATGCCGGTCGCTCTTTTGTGTATTTTTGTGAGACCACAATGTATTAAATAAATAGTTATAGGCTGATGTTAACACATCGCTTGTTTATCGAAGTGATGAACATGCTTTTAATGCAGCGTAATCTAAAACATTTTTGAAGACTTTGCTCTCACGAGACGCTAGATTTGTTATGTATATATGATTAAAAATGAATATCACAAGAACCTCATGGGTTAAAATATCGATTTTAAAAAGGCATAAAAGTGAAGCTGCATACGGTATATAATTTAATGCTTAGTGAATAATTTTATAGCGGATACGAACGTGTACTTTTTTTTAAATACATGTGTGTATTTTTAACTACTAACCAATCAAATAATTTGATATGAAAGGAAACCGAAAGATAACCTGTGTAGAACATATCCAAGTTTTTAAGTCTTTACAAATGGCTTAAAAGGTCATTAGAAAGTGTATCAGGTAGAAATCGAATGTACAATCTTTTATGTAATAGGCGGAAACATATACCGCTATTCCACTTATATCCATAACCATTTTCGTTCTCTATTGTTCTATCCTGCACATCATCTTTGTCATTGATGAAAGTTTTTGAATTAATATTTCATTTCTTCAGTTTATGAATTAATATTTCATTTCTTCAGTTTATGAATTAATATTTCATTTCTTCAGTTTATGAATTAATATTTCATTTCTTCAGTTTATGGACCAATATTTCATTTGTGCAAGTTCTATTGTCGTTGCGCGCATATTCATATTTCATTTTATAGTTGAATATGAATCAGTATATTTTATTTCTGCATGCTCTTTTCTTCTGGCGCGCATATTCAAATTCGATTTTATTGTTGTACATGAATCAATATTTATTTTCTGCATGCTATATTATTCTGGCGTGAATATCAATATTTCAGTTTATAGTTGTACATGAATCAATGCATCATGTCTGCATATTCTTTCGTTCCAGCCCTCTCGTTCAATTGCCATTTTATAGTCGTTTATAAATAAATTTGTCATTCACAAGTGCTCTATTATTCCAGTCTGTACATACATGTACCACGGCACGTGTTACGATCTATTCAGCGGGCTCAATGGCGCGTGTTCAGCGGGTCACACTTACACCCTAAACTACTGTGGGTTTCAACAGATGTGCTGCTACTACAGCACCACTGCACCGCCTGTAACCACCAATCCACAAGTGTGAGTAGTTATTTGTGTATACGTTTTTTAACATTCCTCATTCGTTCAATGAAAATGTGCTTCCAATTGAGTTAACGTAAGGACGTTAACAACTAAATATATACACACGAATGCTCCCCCCTAAACCGCTAAAGACGAAAGTGTTAATGCAGATAGTCAAACATGGTCTACCAAGTTATTACACCGCCGTGGAATAAGTTCATCCGACTCGCATATTTGTTGGATAAAGGTCCACAGGTCTGATTGCGACAAGTAATGCATTCGTGAATGAATTTAAAGGGTGTGGTCTATAGAGAAAATTTAATTCGTTTCGAGCACTTGACATTACCAAACTCTCGCTGACGAAGTATCACAAAGTGAATAAATTACATGTTTATTTTGATAAAGCAGTGCAAGTCGTGGAGATTTAAAATGACCTGTTAGCGAATAAAGCTCTAACGTAGTACTGAATTTATATCACGTGTTAGATAAACCTTGCTTTTGACACAGATCATAAAATTGATGAAAGAGATAAAGGTGATTTTTCGACCAGATTTCTGAATTCATCGTTAAATATGTTAAGTAACGAATTAGACTCAAACATACTACAGAACTATAGAACCCGTGCGATAAACGTTGTTGACAAAACAGTAGTTAAAGGAATGCATCCATTGGCGTCAATGTTTATGAATAGTAAGACGTCATTGAACGTGTTTCTTTCAGATAAACCACCATGTTTCTAACATATTACAGAACTTCCGCTACTTGAGGGACAACCATTGCAGCCAACCCATCTCACGAAGTTGAACGTGTTACGTTCAGATAACTAACCATGTTTCTAACATATTACAGAGGTTCTGCTACTTGCGGGACAACCCTTGTTGGTAATACAGCTCACAAAATTGTGGGAGGATCCGTGGCTCAACATGGCGAGTACCCATGGCAAGTAAGTGATAATGCTTACATATGGCAAGTAAGTGATAATGCTTACATATGGCAAGTAAGTGATAATGCTTACATATGGCAACAAAGTAAATATACTTATGTATGGCAAATCAATGAATAAAAAAATATAAGGCAAGTTTATGAGTAAATTAATATATGAATAGTTATTATATATATATTAAAATATGGAAAGTATATGGGTAATATATATATATATATATATATGACAAGTAAATAAGTATAGTAATACATGACCAGTTCAGATAAATGTTTATATATGGCAAATAAATGAATATGTATGCATATGGCAAGTGAATTAATATGCGTTTTTATGGCAAGCGAATATATCACTGCCCACCACGAAAGTAGGAAATGTTACATAACTTTCGTCTCCATATTTAGAAAAACGAATATTGAATTATGCAATTGTATACTTGGCATCGGTATTTAAAACCCGTACTTAGCACCAGACAGTACAGAGCATGTATTATTATAGGGACAAACTTATACAATGGAATCTACGGGCACAGTCAGTCGTGTAGCGTAAACTTTGACACTTACCTGATATAGAGGCACAGGGTTCAAATATACACACTCGACGTCGCAATGCAAAAAAACTCATATAGTGTAGACATCAAAGTAGCGTTATTATTGAATGTTTGATTTACCATCATGAAATGGTCATTAAAACAGGATTTTCCTGGTGGTTAAACTGGTTTTTCGAGTACCTAACCTTACACGTGTATTCATTACACTTTTCTTTATACTTATTTCTAAAGCCATATTTTCTTACTTACTTGGTACTGACCTTGTCAACGCGGTTAACAAAATATTTACCAAATACAATATTTTGTGTAATGTTTGTTGCATTGTAGCGTCGTGTCTCGTGTTTGGTTATTAGTTTCACCATACAAGTTTGTCTCATTGGGGTACTCCAATTCGCCCTACACCTGACCATACTCTCGCGCATTACATGGGGCAAACGAAAGTCTAAACTAGTAAATGATATATATTCGGTTTTAGGTATCAATCCGTTACATGGGACAGCATGTTTGCGGTGGTACCCTAGTCGCCGACCAGTGGGTCCTTACAGCCGCTCACTGCTTTGAGAAGTAAGTGACACACAATGTCAAGGACAAAACACACAACACAATATTGAATATCTTTATACTACCTTGAAGATCGAAAGTTTTGCGCTGCCTTTATTTTCGATGAGCAACTAATCTGCCCATGGTTTGGGTGAAGTTTGTAGACCAGCTACATTAGAAATATTCAATAACATTTAAATGATATGTTGCTTTCTAGGTTATTCCGGGTTTTAAGATGAGAATAAGTCCTAAGAGAGGGTAGGTATATTTGTCCAGTTTACCAAATGTATCAGTTTAATAGTTCAAACAACAAACACAGTGTTCTTCAATATCTCTATATTCAACATTATCCAATGTAAATATAATATCTGAGCGTCTGATTTATGGACTCAAACACTTCTCCTACCTCGTACTCTCATGGTGACTTCTGTTATCCATGCATGTTACCAACATCAGAATATCAGATTCCAAGTAAAACAAACAATTTTCTGAAACAAAGTAAAACCAACATCTCTGTAGACTTCAACTCTGCATGGCAATCAATCAAGCTTGAGATTTCCCGCTTCTTTCTTCACAAGGGAGATAAATCTGATTAACTAACTGCATTATCTCATTACAGGATCAGCTCTCTTGGACTGTAAATACACTTGGCTACAGATACCTTTCCGTCCGACCTGAAATCATGTTCAGAAGTCGTAAACGAATCTTGATGTTTTGGTCTCTACCAAAATGACGTCATGCTATTTTGATAATCTAAATTATGCTTCAATGTATTAATTTTATTCTTAATATTTGATTTTATACTTATTATTTATTTTACGAATTACTTGTTCTAATTAACAGTGGCATACATCCGAGGTTGTTTACGATGGAAATAGGCGAGGTGTTCTGATTGACATACCAAATGTCTTATTACACCAGCAACATTACCCACACATATGTTGTATTCATTCTACCATAACAAACACGATGGTCGTTAGGCCAGGCTCACCATTTACTATTAATATTGCAATTGACCTGTTCCATCTATTAATTACGGTTCTGGAGTAGGAAAAATAGTTTCACAGAGATCAGTTTAAGACTGAAAGACTAAAGTCCTTTCTATCGAATGGACTGTTCACTATTCAGTCAAAAACAATAATCTGCAGTGAATTGTATAAAACTTGGTAAATTTGTCCTCAGGTTATATGAGTTGGTAATTTGCACTAGTCAATACTCTTGATATATTCCTTTTTAAGACTTGGCACCTACGCAACGCAATGGTCGATCGGGGTAGGGCTGCAGGACCAACGGTCAGTTTATACGACCAACATTGTTCACACGTCCCACATTTACCCCCACGAGCATTTCAATGGACAAACAAACACCAATGACATTGCCCTCATCAGACTGAACAAACGGATCGATATATCGGGCAGGTAAACATTTCAACCGATTTTTTCGTTGTATTGTGAACATGTTCGTCCCTCGTAAAATGAATGTAAAAAAATATAAGTGTTCCTGTAAATAGGGTACCATTGAGCGAGCTTGTCCCAGTATTTTCCATTGTATTCTTAAAGGGGCTGTACTCCGTATGATGAAATAGCGAAAAAAAAAAAAAATTGTCGAAACCTGACATAAAATTGGTATCGATGTGTAGAATGCATTGAAACTTACTACCTGAAGTACCTCATAGATTACAATTAATTTAGTTTTCGCATTTTTTTCTCATTTTTTTTCATTATAAAAGATTACTAGGCATGTCTACTTAGTAGAATTGCTTCCTTATGCATGATTGGCTAGTCGATGTTATGACGTGATTTTACCAAGTTAGGTATATGGCTTAAATATACCACACATTTGGAGTAAGCCTTCGTAGCACATTGGATTCTACAATGGACTTCAATTTTGGCGACACGGGTTCGAACCCGGTCTCCGACACCATTTTTTTTTACATTTGGGTATTTTTTTTACAATTACGATATAAAAGCGTAAAACATTCAATTAAATAATTGTCCTGAGATTCGTTACAGAAAAAAAATAATTTTGGTGCCAATCTGATGTACAGTCCCTTTAATGTATATTTGTAGTGTAATAAAACACATCTTAGTACATACCCATCACAAATCTAAACGCAAAACAAACCACAAAATACGGTAGTCTGCATTCCAATCCAGTGCAATTCGGTCGTATTCCACTTTGTTGGCCTCACATAATAAACGTATCATTGCGTAATGTTAAAATTGCCTAATAAAACATAATAGTGCGTCATTAAAATTACATTTATCATGAAAACATCTGTATTTAATCTTTTATTTATATAATAAAAGCGTAATAGGACTGCGTTGTGATCCGGATTGTTGTATTCGACTCTCTTGGCGTTTTGTGGATTTCGATTTTTACTCAGATTGCGCCAGATGTTGAAGTCCAGTGGAGTGGAAAAAAAGGATCAAAGCGCAATACAAACAACCCTACTATGTATAATCAGATCAAAATGTAACCATTGGTCAAAGCTTTATATTTGATAAAATAAACATGAATCAATTGAAATTGTGTATAAAAAATGATAAACTATTTTGTTTATACATTGTAAAATGTTGTTTGTTTTCTTTTTCAAAGCAGCATAATACAGGGGCCCACAATTTATTTAAGGAATTATCCTTTATTAAACACCCGGTGGAGAAAACCATTGATATGTGTACTTTATAAATCCCCAGGTAGAGAAAAAAACATAGGTTCATTTTACCAAACCCCCGATGGAGCAAATTATGCATGTACATTCTACCAAGCATTTCCAGGTACGCAAGACCAGCCTGTCTGCCCCAAGCAGCCGATTCATTCAGCAGTGACATATGCACGGTCTCCGGATGGGGCGCCACTTACTACGGTAAATGACCAAAACAGACGGTTACGTTTATTCATTATATCAAGGTGTAGTTTGTGTACAATCTCACTAACATAGGCGTCCGGGACTTTCCTCACTGATAAATGAACGGTCTTCGGATGGAGCGCAACATACTATGAACTATTACTCTCATATAAGCAGTAACACATTTAGTACAATTGCTTTAATTTACCGAGAAGGATGAATACTTATCGAATACAATGGTACTTATACCGTGTTCAATTTGAAAGAAAGGTGCATAAAACACGGCATTTTTAACTTATGAGACGATAGTTGATCACTGTAAATATTTTAAGACCATCAGTCATTTAAAATTTGTGCGTTTAAGCTATTAAAACACGGTTACAATCTTGTTATCAGTAAATAATAAATGCATTGTTTAGTGTCACTGCATATCAACAAGCTAGCCTGGGTAAACCCTGACTAATTAAGGCCTCTGAAATCTTTCCTTCTGATATACAGTCTCCGGATAGGGTGTAAATAGCATATTATACAAAAAAAATCATTTAAAGGCCTAGTTTAAGGAATGTTTGGCATTATAATCCCCAGCTGTGCATCTCCTGCTAATTGCACTGGTGTCACAGTAGGGGCCAATTTCCTGTGTATTCGTTTATTGGATAAGAGCCATTCAGAACCTGCACAGCAGAATGCTCAGATCGGAATTCTGATAAGAGGGATTTAGGCAAAGATATTTAGATCAATACACAGAGGTTGTGTACTGTACAGACTTGGTGGGGGGGGGGGGGGGTCACTTATGGAAGGCTTAAACTAGGCATTTAATGCATTCTTGGTTAGCTCTTTCATAATTCCATACAAATAGGCTGCCCAAACGTTTACCTATGGTATATTTACAATTATAAGACAGTTAGTATCTGAATTTGAATGTTATTGTTTTTGTCTTTTAAGTATTCCGCCAATGATTATGATATGTTTGCAAAATACTGACGAAATAGGCACCTTTGAACTATATGTATGCATTATGTACGTAAAAACTTTATGGGATCTGTACCTGATTTTTCATCTCTTTGTCAAATTTAAATAAGTATACAAAAATTCTGGCTGGTGTTAACTGCATCAGTTTTTTTAATTCAATAGCTATAAGTGTTACTCCGAATGTGCGTGAGCCAACTAGCGAATGTGAATTTGAACAGTATTATATAATGTTTCTGGCGACTTAAGTTGTAATTGATTGTGTCATCATTTATTGTAGATATCTAAATTGACACGCCCCAATAATATTCGACCTTGAAAACCATATTAATCAATAAACATACTTATGACGACCCTCCATATGCATAAATTGCGTCATAATTCCATTTATAGATGCTAATGGTCAGGCCCCAATAACCAACCAACTCGAGTACGTCAATTTGAGAACCATCTCCAACAACGAGTGTTCCTATTTCCTTGGCTACAGCAGTGTACACAGCACGAACATCTGCGCAGGTGCGACGTCAACAGGGGGACAAGACGCGTGTCAGGTAAAATATTAAGATATGACTACCTCGGTAAGATTCGTTTGAAATTGTGTCCCAGCCCAGTGCGCGCTTACTATTAATTTTAAAGAGAGAGCCGGATAAAATTTCAACACAGTGAAATATATCAAAATATTTAAGGTAGTGAAACATCAGTTTTAGTTTACTGATAATTGCTTGTTTCAGTTTAAGATCGAAATACATTTTAACGAATTATCACCAAAAGCTTCATTTCAATAGTGGAGTGGCCAAAAGTAAAATATTGACTTTTATCGTTCACGATGTGAAACATCATTTTATTTATACTGATAAAACTCTATAAATCACCTGCCAGCACTTAATAAAAGAGTAATATTTACATAAATTGAAATGTATACTGTAAGCAAAGCCATGTCCTTTCACCATCATACTTTTATATCATGTCTTCACTACAGGGTGATTCCGGCGGACCGCTTGTATGTATGAGGCACGGTGTCTGGGAAATAGCAGGTACGTGGTAAATAGTAATTGTGATAGATTGCATGAACTTGTCCTTTTGTGGACAAAAAACGTGATAAGAAGTAATAGATTGTTTTCTGTAATTTACATGTGGTAAACTGTATCCCGGCTTAATTTACCGGAAGTACCTGTTCGGTTTTCAAAACACTTGGTCGTTTGGGTGATAAGGCCGCAAATTAAAATGATTCTTTATTTCCACTAACATCTCAAAAGAAAGGGTAGGTAAGTATGTTTTTACTTTCCAGGTGGAGCCGCAGGCCCGGTTGACCGCGGTTGTTTCGTCATAGCGCCAAATTAAGCCCATATAGGGACTTTTATAGAGTCTTTGGGGTGGGGGTGGGCATTTGGCAGGGGTTTAACCATCAGTTCGTCCCCGCAGGGCGGGGATTTTACCCGGGGTTGGCTGGACCGAAAGTCAAAGTCCCGGCTATTCCCCGTACCTGGGGGGGGGGCGTGGTTACAATTGACTGGTACATAAGCTTAGATGACGAATGCGGCAATGTAAGAAGGTCTACTGTCTATATACGGGTTAAACCATTAAAACTATATAACTTACATAGTAAGCCGGTGAGTGATGTGGTTAGTTAAGAAGGCCAGGCGTTTACACTAGTTAAACCATAACAAATATAAAACTTATATGGCAGGCGTGGTAAGCTGTGGTGGCGGATAAGACCAGCCAAGAAGACCTGCCATCAACACACGAGTGAAACCATGATTAATATGTAACCTTTGTTCACAGGCGTGGTAAGCTGGGGCGACGGATGTGGTAAGGCAAGAAGGCCCGGCGTTTACACACGTGTCACGTCATACCTGAGCTGGATCGACCAGAAAATGCAAGCCTACAGTTTAATTGGCTAAATTATAATTTTATAACTGGCTCACTTGTAGTCCATTTGTTACTGAGATAATAGATCTTCGTAGCAATAAAATTTGGTTGCATATGCTGTTGTTTGTTTTGTTTTACCTTCTTTTCTATTTTGTTAACGGATGTTGTTCAATATGTTAACCGTACAGTAACGTTCTATTAGAACTGAATGGACTGTTCAACCTATGTTAAACGACCACCTTTTACTCTCTGTGTACTAGCAAATGCACTTACAACCCGTTGGTTTGGTAACAATTAGTAATATATGTTCATTAGATCGTATTAATTTGTTACCGTTCATGAGATCGTATTTATGTGTTAGTGTTTGTGTAAACTAGTAGATCTGTACAGACAATTAATTACACAGAACATTTTCCTTATCTGAACGAAATATAATTGAACCACTCAGAACTAGACCATTATTATTCACCTGTTAGTTTTCCTGAGGTCCTCTGCTTCACTGTAAGGTTTTAGCTGAAAAGGTAGAGACAAGGGGGTGCTGCGATCATCTCTTTTTGATAGAGCAGAAGAGTGGTATCAAACAGAGCAGATTGCAGCCAATGAGGACATAAGGGAGACCAGCATATGCGACCTTCTGCATTTTTAACCAAATGCATTATATAATCATGTATATAATAACATTTTTATAAACTTTTTGATTGTAATACTTACAAACTTAATAAATCTGGCAATTGAAACCTAAAAGTACTTCAATTTAACGACTTTCTAATCTTTTTCTTTGATCAAAATCATATTTTAGTGCTTATAGCTTGATTCAATGTTCCGTTTTAACTCTCAGTATCCTTTTCTTTTTATGCAGAACGCTGTTAATCGACCGAATGGCAAGGATAATAATACAAAGGTTTCTAGGAATGTATGTTGATAGTTGTGTTATTTGAATTTTCTTCTAACGTAATGTGTATTTCTTGTTAGGTGTATGTAAGGCTTTCAATACTAGAACCGTTCGTTTTATAAATCTGCACGCTCGCAGATTGACCGATTTGAAAAACGTTTTATGTTTTTATCTCTGAATGAGCCAAGTTCTGCATCAATGTATGGAAAACAGTAAAATAAGATATAGAAGTCTGACCTCATTAAGGTATGATCGCAGTATTTCATAGTTTTTTTTCCCCCAAAACTCATGTGTTGTCACTAAAAGCGTTATTTACGCGTTAAGAAAAAAAATGATTTTTAGCCGTTTTTGAACAATTGAAATCTGTTTTATTGTGATTACTCTTATAAGACAGAATTGGAGGTATTGATGCCAAAATCAGCTGATTCTAATAAAAATAAAAGTTTAAACTGCCAGTCTGTTTGTTTTAAAAACAAGAACCAGTAAGATGTGAATTAAAATATATATTCTGCCACAATATACAAATATATATACAAAACATAAATACAATAAACACTTACACACACACGCACACACACACACACACGCACGCACGCACGCACACAAAAACTCATTGAAATCCAATTTGATTTTTTTTACATTACTAAACAGAGCTTCGGAAAGAAATAAAAATATTTTTTTTAATAATTAAAAAAAGAAGTCAAAAGCCAAAAAGAAAAAAAAGTAATATGGAAAATAAACTTAATTCACATTTTGATTGGTATTTTAATAAAAAGTCAGAGCATCCAATTTGTTAAAATATATGACTTCCCAAACAAGAAACATATCTAAATCAATACATTTTTATACCTATTCCGTAAGTATATTTTGATAGTTTTTACATTTGACTAGAAAAAGTACTCATAACATAACCTTTGGCAATGGAAACAAAATTGATATAATCTCAACAAAACCATACAGAAAATAGGTAAAAAAGTTATAGGAGTGAACGTTCCCAACTTTGATAACATTCTAAAAATAATAAAGTAAGAAAATAAGAGCACCGCGGAGTGAACCCCAAAGCTCGACTGTATACTTTAGGTTGATGCAAGAAATAAGTAAAAGAAAATATTTTGCCATCAAAACCTTATTTCACTTTAATGATAAAAAATAAACATATGATTTAGGTAGCCAAATTAGCCTATAAGTAGGTGTTATTTTTTAAATTAAAAAATACGTACGCAACATCCCCCAGTTTAAAAAGCGCCTGAATCATGTGCAAAATTTAATCAAAATTAATTAAACACATAACAATATAATGCATTAAATTGAAAATATGTATATTTGCATCAACTGATAGTGTGGGCCTTTAAACCCGAGTATGGGCATTGCAACATGCGCATAATTTCTCTGGAAAAAAGAGTACCAAGAATTTGTGAATATCTTGAATTTGTATATATCATCAACGGTTTATGAGTTATGGCTTACGCTATTCAAGTATGTGCACGCTGATAACGATAACAACGACACCTTTGCTATGACAATTCCATTTTTATACGATTTTATTTTTCGTCGATAAACAAAACTGAACTGAGTCTTGGCGGTATATTAAAAGTTGCACTGTATTTAACATAAGTATTTTACAAACATTATGACTATGTGGTTGCGCTTTCACGATGTGCATACCACGTGATATTGACGTCATAAGTAAACAATATTTAGACCAATATTTCGGACTTAATTTTCGACCGGAGGTTGGTATTTTTCCATTATTGTCCAAAATACTTGTCTAAATGTTGTTAACATGAAGTGAATGTCACGTGGTATGTGCAACATGACGTATTATCTACAATCAATTCTACATCATCGAATAGTCAGTCCGCTAGTTTTTTTCTCCGTGAAAAAGCTTCTTAACACGAGCACTTGTCCTATCCCAATCAAGAGCACCACTACCGTCTCCCCAATGGACCAGGCCATCACTCGTCCATTCAGATCCTCGGCAAATGCTCTACCCTGCGTCTCCCGAAGTTTGAAATGGGTCTGGTCGTCCAGAACTTCATTCAGGTTGTCGTGGAGTGCTTGGCCGGCCGTTTCCATCTGGAAAAATAGGGGAGGTATGTAGATATATGCTAAGAATCAATAATCCAATATTTCACGGTGTTTTAAAGTGGATTGAGTTTCCAGTATGTCAAAATTTGCAATATATGCAAGATAGAGCTATTATCATACATGATTGTTTAAAGGTTCAATGCAATACATCATGTAGTTTCTGGGTAATTGACTACATGAGTAATTGACTTATATGTGCTAACATGCAAAACCTTAACCAGATTTTTTAAATCGAAAAACGAAAGTGGCAGATTTTAAATTAAATACAAGATGGATTTATCTAACTTCATTAATTATGGAGATTGAATGGTTGGAAGCCCCTGTGCAAAGTTTCAATGCAAGGCATGTCATATTTGCTGAAATATTGACTTAAATGTGGTCACATGCAAAACCTTAACCTGAATATCTAAGTCCGATAATAAAAGGCAATTATTTGCAAAACGCAGTTACCTTACTCGGTTTTTCAAGTAGGTTTGGAAGTTGAGTACCATTTTATGAAGTCTCAATGCAATATCTCAAGTAGTTGCTGAGAAATAAACCATACTATTACAGTAAACTACGAATAGTTTGGGAATATTCCTTGGCAGAGAGTGTAAGATAGGCTCACACCAAACAGAGCGTAGGGTGTTTTGCTGAAATGTTTACTGGGCAACCATGGTAGATATAGTAAATTGTATTTTAATTTATTTTTTACATACGGCTACTTTTTTTATCTTTGGCCGTGGTCAAGGCAAGAATTTTCAGCATGGCCAAATAATTAGATCTACTCACCTTGGGTTGGGGAAACAGACTCATTTAGACCATCAGATGTGTTTGTTATATCCAGGTTTCTTTATACTCCTTTAAGTTCATCTATCCAAACTATGCCTACCATTACCTAACTATTGTCCATACAATGGGACAACATACATGTATCTTTATTTTCTATTATCAATGCAATTAATTGACAGTTTAAGTCTCCCTGTATGGATATAGTTTTCTCCCACCTCAGATAAGTAGATCCAATAATTCAACAATGCTAGAAATTCTTATCTTGCCTACGGGCAAAGATAAAATGCCCGTATGGAACTCCTTTTTAATAGTCACCACATCGAAGTTACCTCCCTTGTTGAAGACAGTCGTCTGTAGCATCATAGAAACCTTGTCTTGTGGCAATATTTAGAACTATTTCTCGCTTCAAATATCACAATAAAAAAGTTTTCACGCACCTTTCATGAAATAATGCTCCACTCTCATCAGTTCTATTTAAAGACCGCTTTGACTATTTACATAGTCTGAATCAATGCGCGCATTTCCATGACAACCACGAGTTATCAAATATCTATACGCATTATTTTCAATACGCACAAGAGTTCCAGCAAAAAATACATTTTTACTTAATTTTGTTTAACTGAGGTGGGAGAAAAGCATCTACCATAGCCGCTCGTGTTATATAGGTTCATCCCGACCCTCGCGCAGTGTGTTTTGCGGAAACTCGGTAAACCTCGTTTCCGCAAAACACCTTACGCTCGGGTACGGATGAACACCCTTACTCTTACACTCTCTGCCATGGAAGATATACGTATAATCTCAAGTCACTCATTTAAAAAAGTTAATAACTAAACATTGAACATTTTGCGGCCATCTGATCAGGAAACAAGACGAACGATAAAGTTACAAAAGTTGTGTTTCAAAACGTATTGCTGTAATAGACAGTTTCTGCAATGTTTGTTTGATTTTAGTTTAAACTAATTTATTTTAGTTCTACCGTGACAAAAGCTTATTTAATCACTCTAGGGTCTGTCTCCTGGGCTACTAAGAAACCAGTAATGGAGTCCATTTTGAAAAAGTGCCCCAGGTGGGGATCGAACCCACCTCTTGGGTTATAGGCTGACACCTATACCACGCGAATACTCTCAGCTAGTGGGGATCGAACCCACAACCTCTTGGGTGATAGGCTGACACCTATACCACTCGAATACTCTCAGTTAGTGGGGATCGAACCCACCTCTTGGGTTATAGGCTGACACCTATACCACGCGAATACTCTCAGTTAGTGGGGATCGAACCCACAACCTCTTGGGTGATAGGCTGACACCTATACCACTCGAATACTCTCAGCTAGTGGGGATCGAACCCACAACCTCTTGGGTGATAGGCTGACACCTATACCACTCGAATACTCTCAGCTAGTGGGGATCGAACCCACAACCTCTTGGGCGATAGGCTGACACCTATACCACTCGAATACTCTCAGCTAGTGGGGATCGAACCCACAACCTCTTGGGCGATAGGCTGACACCTATACCACTCGAATACTCTCAGCTAGTGGGGATCGAACCCACAACCTCTTGGGCGATAGGCTGACACCTATACCACTCGATTTATCTCAGTTAGTGGGGATCGAACCCACAACCTCTTGGGTGCTAGGCTGACACCTATACCACTCGATTTATCTCAGTTAGTGGGGATCGAATCCACAACCTCTTGGGCGATAGGCTGACACCTATACCACTCGAATACTCTCAGCTAGTGGAGATCGAACCCACAACCACTTAGGTGATAAGCTGACACCTATACCACGCGAATACTCTCAGCTAGTGGCGATCGAACCCACAACCTCTTGGGTTATAGGCTGACACCTATACCACTCGAATACTGTCAGCTAGTGGGGATCGAACCCACAACCTCTTGGGCGATAGGCTGACACCTATACCACTCGAATACTCTCAGCTAGTGGGGATCGAACCCACAACCTGTTGGGCGATAGGCTGACACCTATACCACTCGAATACTCTCAGCTAGTGGGGATCGAACCCACAACCTCTTGGGCGATAGGCTGACACCTATACCACTCGAATACTCTCAGCTAGTGGGGATCGAACCCACAACCTCTTGGGCGATAGGCTGACACCTATACCACTCGAATACTCTCAGCTAGTGGCGATCGAACCCACAACCTCTTGGGCGATAGGCTGACACCTATACCACTTGGATACTGTCAGCTAGTGGGGATTGAACCCACAACCTCTTGGGCGATAGGCTGACACCTATACCACTCGAATACTCTCATCTAGTGGCGATCGAACCCACAACCTCTTGGGCGATAGGCTGACACCTATACCACTCGAATACTCTCAGCTAGTGGGGATCGAACCCACAACCTCTTGGGCGATAGGCTGACACCTATACCACTCGAATACTCTCAGCTAAAGGGGATCGAACCCACAACCTCTTGGGCGATAGGCTGACACCTATACCACTTGGAATACTCTCAGTCTAGTGGGGATCGAACCCACAACCTCTTGGGTGATAGGCTGACACCTATACCACTCGAATACTCTCAGCTAGTGGGGATCGAACCCACAACCTCTTGGGCGATAGGCTGACACCTATACCACTCGAATACTCTCAGTTAGTGGGGATCGAACCCACAACCACTTAGGTGATAAGCTGACACCTATACCATTCAGAATACTCTCAGTTAGTGGGGATCGAACCCACAACCTCTTGGGCGATAAGCTGACACCTATACCATTCAGAATACTCTCAGTTAGTGGGGATCGAACCCACAACCTCTTGGGCGATAAGCTGATACCTATACCACTCGAATACTCTCAGCTAGTGGGATCAAACCCACAACCTCTTATGTGATAAGCTGGGACCTTTACCACTCGACGACTTTCAGCTAGTGGGAACAAACCCACAACCTCTTGGGTGCTAGGCCGACACCTTTAACACTAGACCACTCTCACCCTTATATATGATTTTGATAGTTTAACTCTCGATTTAGTTGGTAAAACTGGTTTCATATTTCACCGTTATGACCTTATGCTTATTTTGTGGTGCATGTGTATGGTCGAGGATAGGTTGGCTTTATTTTGCTTTCTTTTTTTAAACTGTATATGAATGGCAGAATCAATAATACATGTATAACTACCATCTTGTCATAATTTCTTTAAAACTGCAAAACTTGAAAAAAGAAAACATCGTAATGGTTTATTGACAATTCAAGGAAGTATTAGGTAAAAATAAAATTACAGCAATATTTACAGAAGATCATACAATCTTCATTACAGACATCAAACAGTGTGGATTTTCATTGAGACTTCATGTATATTGAATGTGCATAGTTATTAAATAAGATAATATTACATCATTGAATTGAATACGAATATGGTTGATTAAAAAGGAAATGTGTTAAACTAATATACTTTAATTGAAACAAACCTTTGCGAGTTTTTATCTATTTAAATCAACAATTTTAATAAGCATCAGATGAACATTCACGTTTTATTCTCTTTTTATCATAAGTACTTTTTTGATGGCAAATAGTGCTAAAATACAATAAACGTATATACATGTAGCAAATACATTTTCAACATATTCATTATGACATAAGTCAAAAGTTATTACACTGTTCTTACTTCTTAAAGCTGCACTCTCACATAATTGACAGTTTTGATTTTTTCTTTTAATTTTTGTAACAGAATCAGTTGATTTTGGAATCAATACATTCCATTGAGACAAATAAGAGATTTAACATTAGAACAGATCTTAATTGTTTCAAACACTTCCGAATAATTTATTTTTCTTAAAATGTGAGTAACGCTTTTAGCAATCAAGCATTAATTTTCTAACATAAATATAAAAAATATAAAAAAAACTCATTACCTGTGATCTGATCTTTTGTCAGCAATCTAATAACACTGGTCTCTAGGTATTTACACAAATATTGGCTCATTCAAAAACAAAACAAAGTTGTCAAAACAGTCAATCTGTGTGAGTGCAGATTTAATAGAAGAGTAAAAATTACGTAAAATACAACTTCCAAAATTTAACATTTTTACTATTTAAATTTCAAACAATATAACTTGAGTTCCAGGTAAGCTTACGATTCTTGATCTATATGGTTAGCTGTTTGCTTATGGACATTCAAGAAATACAAAACAGAATTGATTTCAAACTCGCTGTTACTGATTTGAGTAATCTAAGGCCAATCAAAACTATAATATTAACAAAAATAAGTGCAAGTGACCCACACAACAAGAGCGCAGGGCAAACAACAGCAATTTTAACAACTTTGCTCTTTAATAGCTGTTTAACATCAATTTAAAAAAATTGTTTTTACTGTGTGAGAATCTCAAACTGAGACCCAAGACCTATGTGAATAGTGGCCCTGTTTTAACGCTCATCTGTTGTTTGTAAGTCCTACATTTGGCTTAACTCAGCACATGGTCTCCAGAAACAAAAACGCCAAGTTTCATTTTAGTATCTTGAATGTTTTTAAAGTCATAACCAACATTAAAAGTCCTGCACAACAATGACACTATTGACAACAACAGCAAAACTTTGACAACAAATAAACTGAGGAGCTAAATATGAAACATCCATTTATCATCCTGAGCATAAATTAAAAACACAAAAAATCAACATTCTCACTATGAAAAGATAACATTACATGTATACAAAACACAAATAAATGTTACTTTCAATGGTTTGCTATATGCAATCATTATAATACATGTATATAAAGTGAGCAAGCATTTTTTGTGATATATATGTGTATGAACATGACTTCTAAATACAGTAAAAACAACACAGTGTCTATTCGAGGATGGCCATTTGCAGGATTTACCCTTTTATATCTTATAAGATATCACTTTAATTTGTAGCATGCGCATGACAATCCCATATCTGAATAGAGAAACCCATAGAACATTTAAATTTCCAGGCTGTATTTGTTTACATGAACACTGGTAAGAAACATGCAAGGTATGGTACTGATTAGATAATAACACATTTTTTCCATTCATCAATTTAAGGAAAGTGACTCCCTATTTTCAATAAAATAATAATTTTCTGAAAAAATTGTGTTTGGTTTGGTGTGTATGTATACCCTTTTCCAATATCGTCTGTAAACTAAAATATAAAAAACAGCCAATTGTATAACACCAGCTAATTCATTGGTTTGGTTAAAGTTAGACAAAAATGTTTATTCATTGGTCAATAATTATCCAATGAGGACTGTTGTCCAATCAAAATGCTTGCATGTGCAAACTTACCAGTCTATTGCAATTCGGCCCTGTACTTGAACCATTCAATCATATTCAATTATTCAAAAGAAGATTTTGACGTGGCCCTCCCATATTATCGCCACTGTTTTAAAAGTGAGATGAGAAACTTTGCCATGCTTATGGATTTCTAGAATAGACATTTGGACACATTCAAAACTCTGACAAGTGAACTGAAATCCCCGTATCTCTGCTACATAATATCTATGATATTACAACATGCAATTCTTGGTGATTGAATAATCATTATTGAACATATTATGCAATCTGCACCCATTGAACATTCTCGATCATCAGAGGTTTGACAATGATAAATCATCGCTCTGGTGTATAAGCATGCCATTAAAATCAACAAAAAAGACTGAACTATCCATTAAAAGAAGTGAATACAAACTTAACACCTCTGAAACAACTTAAGGTGTCTGATATACAAAAAAGCTTGCCATTTCACCCAGCCATTGGCAATAATGTTAAATTTTGATACCTGCTGACCCTTTATATTTGTCATATCATCTGACATGATGTATATTGCTTGCTAAATACTTATATATGTGTAAATATAGGGCTGAAAATACACTACGGTAAGTATAATAATTGCAGTTTGTGCTTTTGTTCTTGTCTCAACTGTAATTGGATGTGAAATTATCTATTTTGCAATCTTAGGATGTGATATCAATGTGAAATGACCATTTTTTGCAAAATCTGGATGTGAAATCACCTATTTTGCAATCTTTGGATGTGAATCTATTATTCCATCTTTGAATGTTAAATTATTTATTTTTTTACATCTTTGGACATGAAATTACTTATTTTGCAAGCTTTGGATGTGAAATTATCAATTTTTCAATTTTTGGTCAGAAAAATATTAAAAGAAGCAAAAAGGTGTTTAAATAACAATTAGTCTAAATAGATAGGAGACAAAAATTAAGAAAGTGTAAATTATTTTAGACATGACAATTATGTCAACTCAATTGCTTCTTTCAAGCTTTCAGCAGAGAGTGAAGCAATCTTAGAAGCTGATCTTGAAAGATTCACTTGAGATGGTGTCAAACAAAAATATCTTGCAAGAAAACCATATCTGAATTGTTATATATCTATAATAAAAAATATATGAATGAATTCTTTGATGTTGGAATGGCTTAAATACATTTAAGCTGTTATCTTACTGTAATGGAAAAATTATGTATATCTATTAATTTTATAATAATTTCTGAAAATTGACTCTTTCAAACAATAGGGTGTAGCAGTCAGAGTGTAGTCAGAATGTAGTCAAAACGCAGCAGGGTGCTGGAAAAGGGCAGGGAGTTGCGGCCCTGCTATTTAGGTCTAGCTCAGCCAGGAGCACTGAGTTTTCATAAGATTCAGTATGGAACATTATGTACTATCATTCTTAATTGAAATAAGAGCAAGAATGATTTCATTTTCTATATAATTATACAATTCTAATTATTTTTCTTTCTTTCTTATTTATCTATTTCATAAAAATATATAACAAACTTTGCTCCTTTTTTCATTGAAATAGAGAGATAATGTTTATAATGCCAGTGTCAATTGACCATGAAAAAAACAAAACAAAACGTTTATTCTAATTAAAGGAAGACTGCTGTTCCATAATATATCAAACCAAAGAATTCGAAAGCTGTTTCAATAAATGGCTTCATTGATTTCATTTTAATATCTTTACATCTTAACAATTGTACAGGAGAAAAAGTATTACATTATAAACCTTGTTTCTGTAAAAAAAATCCATTATTTCTCAAACCAAAGAATTCAAAATTAATTTCAATAAATTACTGCATTGTTTTCAATTAAATAGCTTTTTATGACTGAACAGGAGAAAAAGCATTACTTTATAAACCTTTTTTGCCTTAAAAAATCCCTAACTATGATTGGCATATCTTAAACTTTAGTGCGCAACAGACACATATATATATAACTTGTTTTAAGCTAAAATGTGCATGTAATGATATGAGTGTTATTCAAACCCATATTTATACATGTATTACTTGCTTTAAGGCCAACTGTGTGTTATATAGTTTATGAACATTATTCGAGCCCAACTTTATGGTCAATTGACACCAGCTGTACAGACCTTGTGAAACTATAACGTGCATTATACAATGATACTTATTCAAACATAAATATTCCTAAATAAAATTAATTGAACACAGTCTTATAATCACGGCGCTCGTCCGCCACGCTTTTCCGTGAAAAAACTTCGTAACACCAAAACCTGTCCAAGACCGATTAACAAAATGACGCATGTCTGTCCGATGGACCACATCATAACTCGTTTGTTTAAATCTTCAGCGTGCTTTCTCCCCTGAGTTTCACGCATGCGATGATGAGTTTGATAGTCAAGAACGTCTGTAAGTGACTCATGCGAGTTCACGGCCGATGTTTCAAGCTGCAAAAAGAGGAGACAACTTAGTTTTTGATTTACTGAAAAATATAATTACACTTTTAAGAGAGAATGCTTTTAACCTTCCCAGAATTAAAATAATGTGTACAACTGTAATAATGGAGTTGGAATAATGTTCTTTCTATGTCTTCAAAAAACCTACATGATTGTAGTATGTAGAGTTTTTACAAAAAAATTATCACCATTTTCCTCCTGCATATTACAGTGTATGTATACTAACTAATAATTTGTGTCATAACTGCTACGTTGGAAAGAAATATTTTGCCTCAAATGAAGACTTAAAACAAAGATAACTTTTATTTTTCCTCACCATTATAAATGAAACAAAGGGCAATCTATGCCGCTAATAGAACCCTGTCGTTTTTTACCGGAGTTTGATAAGGTGATTAGTTTTATCGAACACTTCAACAAACCTGTTTCCAAAATAATGTTTTGAAAGCGCTCCATCAGACAGCGGTTTTGTGAAGAGGTTTGTCGAAGTGTTCTAAGAACCTTAACTCTCAGTAAAATTCTGGTAAAAGATCAAATGCGAGGCTCTGTTAGTGACGTAGACTGCACTAGGTTTCATTTAAAATGGTCAAGAATTAGTAAAGTTAACTCTGTTTAAAATCTTCATTCGAAGCATCAAAGCAAAATATCGCCTTTCAACGTAGCCTAATGGCGCAATTTATCACATGGTATACACACACTGTAAAGTCTACAGCTAATTTTGTACAGAGCTTTAATATAGGGGGCCCTTACTTTAATTTAGCGAGAGGGGCCACAGCCATTTTGATTTGGAAATTGTGAACATATGAGAAGGAAGTTTAGGGGAAAAAATTTATTTTAACAAAATCATCACAAATGTTCAACCTTTGTTAAAAAAAAATCCACATTGACTATGTTACATTCGTAGAGGCTTATTGTTTGTTTCAGTGTAAGATTGTTAGATATTTCACTAAGTGAGCATAATTTTATATTTCACGAGTGGAGTAGCTACGAGTGATATATTTGCTTTCCTTGTTTATGAGGTGAAAAACATTGCATTCATACACTAAACAAACAATTATTCTTTACCTAAAAGTGGTTTTAAAAGTTATTTCATTACATTTTACTAGGAAAACACACCAATCTGTTTGGGGACATAACATCATTTTGAAATGCCATTCTGAAAATTATGTCTCAGCCCTGTGCAGGCTGATGCTTGGTTTTGGATGTGAGAGCAGGCTTAGTTTCAAACTATGAAACAAATAATTTTACTATTTAAAACAGTGAAATATCATTTTCATTTTACTGATAAATATCTATAACCACTGGAAAGTAATGTAACTATTTATTCCCTTGATATGATCATATATATTCATATATGAATACTTTAAAGTGCTAATCCCAAGGGGGATGTTTTTATTCACATGGGGTTTGGGGGGTGGGGTATATTATATTGATGGACCACATATTTTGGTCTTATACAAATTTCAAGTGACTTGTCATCCAATTCAATATATTTTTAAATTACCAGTACCAAAATCGTCAAAATCAGACTGGCAAACTGTTGGTTTTTAAAAGCAGGGTTCAATATGCCTCAGGATGAGCTTCAATAAACAAAAAGCATATGCCAGACCCCATTACAAATGATATGAAAATGTAAGAGGGACTGTTTCTTAATTTGATATTTCCACGAAACGGCCTGACTAGAAATGGTGAAGTGCTCCAGTATAATCATTTATGAAGAACATTAAAAGCAGAAAAACTTGGAAGAAAGTAATGAAAACAGAAAGATTTTGAATTTAGCCAAAAAGTCACCAAAAAGAGTTTAAAATGAAAGAAATATAATTACATTTATTTCTTAATTTACAAACTGTGTTGTCTTCTCTTTTTTTACAATATATACCTTAGAACCATTGCCAACACCATTATATATGAATATAAGCATACAAGCGGTCCTAGGGCTGATATGTCAACCATTGTCTGTGTTTCTAATATAAACAATAACAGGCACAATTCAAAACATGTTTTAGTCAGTCATATTATCATGAATACATTTGTATCTAATATATATAATATACAAAGATCCATTGTATTTGTTTATGCAAAATGTGTTGAAACTAATTTGTTTTTTTAGGAATACCTAAGCATCAAAATGATGTAAATGTATTATTTTAAAACTTTTTTTCTGAAAATTGACTCTGTCAAACAAAAGGGTACAGCGGGGTTGTAGTTAAAAGGTAGCAGGGTGCTGGAAAAGGGCAGTTGGGTGCCAAACCCTGCTATTTAGGCGTAGCTGGAGCACGGTCAGTGTATACAGTGTCTACCATGTGTTTTTATAACAGTACTTGATGTATTCAAATAGAGCCAGAACTGAAGCAATCATGTAAGGCATCACGATGAGCCTGGAAATATTCTGTTGGAGCCCCAAAGACAAACACCGAAATAAAGGTTATGACAATACCTTATGAAATAATCAAGCTTAGAATATCACAGACTTTGAACAGACAGACAATAAAATAACAACACCTTCCACCTCCAACAGCTGACAATACAACAATTCACCATTCTACTCATGCAGTGTCATAATACTGATAGCTGAATATATGATGTAAAAAAGTATTTAACTTTTAAAGCTGCACTCTCACAGATTGAAAGTTTTGACAACTTTTTTATATTTTGTCTTGGAACTAGCCAAGTTATGCGAAGATGCATGTATACTAGTCATATATTACTGCTGACAAAAATTAGATCGCAGATTTTTATATTTAAGTTAAAAAATTGATGTTTTCTGCACTTTTCTTAAACAGAACTTTACATGTAGTAACACTTTTAGCCATAAAACATTATTTTTCAGCTTTAAAGTCCTATTACAGTTTTAACTTCATTTTCAAAATTTACAATACCTTAATCAAAAAGAAGCTACACCTTTTATTTTATTTTTTATTGTTTTTAGTGAATAATTGTGAAATATTAACTTAAATTTGCCACTCTCTCACAATTGTCTTAAAATTAAAAATTGGTGTGTTCAATAGAATCTACAGAATTGGAATCGTATACATGTTGAAGAGATTAGACAAAACAATTGACAGAAATGTAGATTGGCTGTCATAAAAGCGAAAAAGGAAAATAGGATTAGGATTTATCATTATTTTATTATAAAGCTTTGCATTTATAAACAGGTGTCTTTGCATAATTAAGATTGAGGTAAGAAACCCTTGTTATTCAATGTATTTTTCCCCAGATCTGAAAGCTGAAAACCATCAGATGAAGTTAAACATAGAATGATTATTGCTTGGCCTTTAATATTAAACCATGAATGTTTAACTGGTACTTACAAAGGTCATAGCTGTGGCTTGAGCATCAACGTTCTTGAAGACTTGGTCATCCTCGTCTCCAACTTCAAGGTCAAAATACACTACCTGAAACATGAAACTCGGTCTTAATCATGGTAGGGCAAAAAAACAAGAAACGCGACAAAACCAGGTTTTCAATGATTGATGGACTAAAGTTATTCAGTTTCAACCATACTTCTATTTTTAGTAACAGTGAGCTTGACCCTAGAAGCCCTATACGCAATCCCATCAAATGTCTCCATAAACTCTTCCTTTATACCAAGTTTGGTCAAGATATGTGAACTCTGACTAAAGTTATTCAGTTTCAACCATTCTTCTATTTTTATTAACAGTGACCTTGATTTTAGGGACCCCAAAGGCAATCCCATGAAAGGTCTTCATAAACTCTTCCTTTATACCAAGTTTGATCAAGATATGTGAACCCTGACTAAAGTTATTCAGTTCAACTGATTTTCTATTTTTAGTAACAGGGACCTTGACCTTGACCCTAGGGACCCCAAACACAATCCAATGAAAAGTATCCATAAACTCTTTTATAGACCAAGTTTGGTCAAGATATGTCAACCCTTACTGAAATTATTCAGTTTAATTGGTGAGTTTGACGCCGCCCGCCTAAACAAAGACGTTCGTCATTCTAATAACCAGGTTTCACTATGTGAAAACCTGGTTAAAAATGGTTTGGTTTACGATAAGGGTTACATCCTTTTCTAAAACAGGGAGGGTAGGTAGGCTTTTTTTTTTTAAATCTCTTTTTTTTGGCTTGACATGTATTACAGTATGAATGTTATTGTCATCATTGGAGATTGGTTTTCTGTAAAGCTTCAAATCACACACAATTTCTTTCTTTTTTTTTAATTTTCATTTCTTTTTAACAATTGGATATAACAAGAGCTGTCACAGAGACAGCGCGCTCGACTATTCCGCCGCTTTTCAATGCAATAATGGTTGAGTACCATTGTATAAAGTCCCAATGCAATCCATCAAGTAATTGCTGAGATATTAACCTATGTGTGCTTACATGCAAAACCTTAAACAGAATTTCCAAGTCAAATAATAAAGGCCCATAATTTGCATTATATTCAAAAAAGTGTTATCTGGGAATACATATCTAATATTTCAACGCAATACATGATATTTGATGAGATATTGACTTAAATGTGGTTACATGCAAAACCTTAACCAGAATTTCTAAATCGAATATTAAAGGGCAATTATTTTGCATTAATGCAAACTAGAGTTATCTAACTTGGTTAATTTAGTAGGTTGGATGGTTGAGTACCATTGTATAAAGTCTCAATGCAATACCTCAAGTAGTTGCTGAGATATTAACCTATGTGTGCTTACACGCAAAACCTTAACCAGAATTTCTAAGTCGAATAATAAAGGGCAATTATTTGAATTAAATGCAAACTAGAGTTATCTAACTTGGTTAATTTAGTAGGTTGGATGGTTGAGTACCATTGTATAAAGTCTCAATGCAAAACCTCAAGTAGTTGCTGAGATATTAACCTATGTGTGCTTACACGCAAAACCTTAACCAGAATTTATAAGTCAAATAATAAAGGCCTATTATTTGCATTATATTCAAATATTTGATAATTATATCTAACTTCATTAATTTAGTATGTAAGATAGTTTGGAATACATATGCAAAGTTTCAATGCAATAACTGATGTATTTACTGAGATAATGACTTAAAGGTGCTTACATGCAAAACCTTAACCAAGGTGTGACGCCAACGCCAATGACGCCGCCGACACCAGGGTGAGTAGTATAGCTTTCCTTATTCTTCGAATAGTCAAGCTAAAAACGGTAGGGTTGGTAGGTAAGGTCGGGTAACCCGAACCAAATGTACTTTTTAGGCCTAGTCATTTTGTTTGAAAATACATGGTAATAGGGCTTCCGTGAAAGGAAGTTGGGGAATATATTGAAGAAATGGGTTTAAACTTCCAAAAATTGATTCCTTAGAAGTACAAAAGTTCAAAATATCAAAACCTGGTGTTAATATGACTTTTACTGTCACAATTTGAATCAGTCTTGAATTGAAATGAATAATTATAATATTTATGCAAATCATTTGATTTTTAACATTCTAGTTGTGGAAAAAGATTCGGGAGACTTAAACTGCCACATTTTGGTGAAAAACTTCCGAAATTGATGGACAGAAAGTTCATACTTCTAGTATCAAATTCTTATAGGAAGCCCTGTGGTAAATTGCCTCAAGTAAACAGCTTCAGTACACTCAATGAGTTAGACCCACATTCTGTACCGCGGATTTTTGCTATCACGCCCAACACAATGAATTTATCGACTGTCCGTGTTCCTCAGAGTTTGAATTTAACGCCCTTGGAAAGTGATTTGTTGACAGAAAAATTACTAACGAGGCGTTCCTAGGAGGGGTAAAACTCTGCGGACACTGATAAGAATCTACACTAGTTATTTTTTTATTAAAAATTTCAACGGATAATGACGGTTCCAGTAAATTGCTATTATTCTTTTTTCTCTGCCCATTTTGCTTGAAGTTAGCTTACCACAAGAATGCAGTCGTATTTTACATATTGCATATGCATCTTATAAACATGCTTTTTACTAATGACTGAATACATTGATAAACACATTTCACCCGAAAAAGGCTATGTTACTTATTACACATTTTTGGAAAATCAGGAGGTCAAACACGCGTTCAAAATTCACAGCACATGGTTGAAGGCCTTCTTGTCTCTTTTTCTTTGGAAAATTCCCTCAAATGTCTTAGCTATTTTTAACCACCAATAATAAATATTATATTTTATTTTGTATTGATCACGCGCGTGACGTCAGAGGTCATGTTTCAGAATCATGTAAAATGAAGGCTGTTTTATGATGCAATACAATAAGTGGCAGTACATCAATGATTCAATGTGTATTTAATATTAACAAGTGAAGATAATACACAAATACAAATTAAATGCTGGTAAGGATCTTTTACGATCAACAATGTCTATAAGCATAAACAGGGCTTCTAAAACTTTAGAACCTCAATCGGTCCGGACCCGGCGACAGCCCCCCCCCCCAACCCCCTCAAAAAAGAAAGACCTGTTCAAAAGTCCGATTTTATAGAAATGTCATACATTTTCGCGACGTCTTTTATGTCAATATTTTTTACAATGTGGCAATTCGTAAGAGGGCTCTAGAGCCAGCATAGCCGATTCAAATAGCCATTGATACAAGTTTAATTCAAATGAGATTCTCATTGAGTTCTGCGGCGTTTCTAACAAGAAAGACTGTGATCGTAAATAACTGTGGCTGTCGGGAGGCGGTCAGACGACAAAAAAATGAAACAGTTTATGATTTATTTGCTTAATGCTTCTTTAGTGGTTCAACATTCTGAGAATCTTGAATAATAGTATATATCTAGATTTATAATCGGGGCAACAAGCTTAAAGTGTGATATCGACAACGATTTTTTCATTACTGCGAATAAATATGACGTATGCGGCGGACACAGCTGTCAGACAATGTACTGTAGTTAATCAAGCGTATCGCTGTTGATAGCCTATATATTATTACGTTAATTATTTCGGTATTTTAATGCTTTCACGGATTAACAATGACATGCATTTATCTTTAAAGCCGTTTTTAATCAGCAATGGTACTTTATAACAATTTAAATTTAACCGTTTTGTAATCAACAAACGGATATCATGTAATGATCGACGACGACATAGCATATTGCCATGTGAAAATATGGACCGATTTTAACACTTAATCAGGAAAGCTGCAAGCAGATAATTAACACATAGTTTGTTTAACTGTGTCTTCTGCTTATACCAAAACACGAGATTGGACGGATTGCAAGCGTCTGTTAATTAACAGATAGGCAATAGAGTGATCAGCGTAGCGGAAAAAGCAGCTGGTCGCATCGGTCTCATGGTAACCAAGACACTTTTATGACCTATTGGATGTGGTTTTGAATGTGTGAATGACCCATGAATGTTTGTGTATTACAATTTCTACATCTTTTACTGACTTAGTCGTTTTGGACCGAAATTACAAAAAAAATAGAAAATTTCGGAGCGATTTTTTTTACACTTTTTGAAACTGAAATCGGTCTGGCTTGGTCAAAATCGGTCCAGACCGGCAAATTGCCGGTTTTTAGAAGCCCTGATCATAAAAACAAATAACTTGTGAACAAGAATGATTTCTTGCTTATCTGATTAGGCACGGAGTTCCGCCACAGGTTAATAAAACTGACAATTTTCCATGCTATTGTTTATATTAAACTTGGCGGTAAACCAGCCACTCGGAGGAACTCGGTGGGATTTTAGCGAGGGCAACAGTATTACCCTCAAAGGAAATCCACGATCATCAACTTAATCCCTCGTAGTGATTCAGGAAAGTGGGTCTTACTCGTTGAGTGTACTGTATCATCTCAACCTTTTTTTAGTTGTGGCATAGGACAACCACAAAAACATTCAAAGCTTAATATAAGTTTCCTTCAACAACGAAACAGCAGGGGGTTTTATTTCCAATTTTTACAATTTCACAGTCACCCATAAATCTTACCTTGTGGGTAAAAGTGGAGAATTCATTGCTAAAACAAAACTTGAATACTCCGGACTCCTCTGCCTTCCAAGTAAAACTGTCATACTGTTTCTTAACATCCTTGTACAGCACCTAATAAATAAACATGGTTCACCATTGTTTACATCAGACAAAATAATGATAAATTACAGGCCTTTTTATAAACATTATTAGAACAAGTATTTTAACTTATGTTTATGCGACAAATTATCGCTTATGTCTTTAGTTGGGAAGTAAAAATCAGGGGGTAAAATAAAGCCTTTTGAAATTTAATAGAGTCCAACCTTTCCATTGGGTGCTGTCAGCTCCATGTCCACGTCATAATGTCCGCCGGTGATCACCTGAAAACCCAAATAACATTCAATATTCCTTCTTTAAGATCAGTTAACTTTAAGAGAATATCTGTCTTTGAGTTCTAACAAAATTAGGTCCAAAACAATGAAATAAAAAACAGCAGTTATTATTCTAATGCAGCAGGGTATTCATAGATTTATCTCATGCAGAATTAAATGTCTTATTAATTCGGACATAACACATGCAACGATAAATCTAAATTATAATAATAAATATTGTAACTTTCCACTAAATAAACTTAGCAATTAGATCTTAAATAGGAAAACAAAAAGTTTATGCACCAGTAAATTGTAACCACAGACCCCCCCCCCAGTCCGGGGATAGCCGGGGAAAAGGGCCATGTTTTTACTTTCCATGTCCCCTGCAGGGCCGGGTGACCGCAGTGGTTTTGTCATAGCCCTAAATTTAGCGGAGATTGGGCCTTATATAGAGTCTCTGGGGCGCAGGGGCATTTGGCCGGGGTTTAACCATCAGTTCGTCCCGGGGTTGGCTGGACCGGAAGTCAGTCGCGGCTATTCCCCGGACCTGGGGGGGGGGGGCCGTGGTAACAATTGACTGGTGCATTAGTATGAACAAGTAGCGTCACTTAAACAAATATGGCAGAGACTCTGAAGCAGCTGTTCAGTTGGTCTTCAGATAAAACAAAAACAAAACAGTAACATTATTTTTTAGGAAAATCACTGGTAATTGTGGGTTTTAGCCCTGCATTATCTGCACTTGCCCAATTTCAGCTCTTTCTTCAAGCTGTATAATGATTTATCTTAGTTTAAAACATCTCATTTTACCTGGAACTCTAGGGTACTTTCGACTCCTTTTTCTACCGATTCGAAAAAACATTGTTTTTCGTTGTCAGGCAGTTCAAATGTCAACTCATTTGCATAAGCAATGCACAAATACATTGCTAACACAGTAAATAAACAATATAGTATATCCATGGCTAAATAAATTGAGTATTATCGCATAAAATTGTTTATTTGATCAATATTTCAATAAAAATACGCGTTTCGACCGGCTGTTGTTTCCAAGATGGCGACTTCCACGCAGTCAAAGCGGTGTTTGGGTAAATTTCGCCTAAACCTGCACCCTACTGTACACGTTCAGACGTGTCCTTACGTTCTTAAGCGGACATAAATCATATGAGTAAAAAGGATGTAAAATGCTTCTAACTATTGGTCTTAGGTTAAACTATGTACTGTATATGGTGATGTAAACGCAAGATACAACAGACCCGTCGTCGGCTTTGTAAAAGTGGTCTTGCTAAAGCGGACCTAGAGTTATTTCGTACCATAGTCATTTTGTACCCTCTAATTGAACGGTCATCTTGTATCATTCGGAGGGTTATTTCGTACCCTTCCGTTGGTCACTATGTACCCTACCGATCGATCAATATTTATTTTGCACCATGCGAAGGTTTTATTACTATTTAAAGGGTACGAAGTAACCGAAAACCAGATTGTACAAACTAACTTAGTACGAAATGAGTGTAAACCTGACCAAAAGTCGTCGCTGAAGCGTGTCCGGTTTGTAAAAGCGCGCGTTTTCGGGTATTTGTTTGAAAATCATTTAATTTACAACGATAATGCAACCAAATATTACAACATTTTAATAAAGCACTCTCGTTGGCACGATATGAAACGCGAGAGTGTGGTAAATTGTGTTGTGTGGGGAAAACCGGAGTACCCGTGGGAAACCCACGCACTCTTCCGGCTTGGTAACCACAAACCAAACTCAAATGCGCCCAGACCGGGAATCAAAGCCGGGTCGCCTATGTGAGAGCGAGTGCACCATTCGGAACTCCTCGGCCATTTTTTCGAAAACAGCCTCGGGTGTATTTGGAAGGTTAACATACTCAAAAAGCGGTACGTTATGTCCGCTGCAGCTAAATCGAGTAGTAATTGTATATAGCAGTTAAACTTTATGACTTAACTCTTGGGAATCATAGTCATGTTTGCAATAATACACTTCACTTGCAATCAATTTAAACTTAGATCAATAAATACAACTCTAAAACACTACGTTTAATTAATGTTATAATTCAAAAATATACGAACTACTTCAACTGATGTAACGGCATACATCCGAGGTTGTTTTCGATAAAAAAAAATGGCCGAGGAGTTCCGAATGTACAATGTGCTTACCGTCCGAAGGCACCCCGGTCATTTCCATGGCAAGCAATCTCGGATGAAGGGCAAATTACACCAATTCGAAGGTGTCTACTCATTATCACATGCCTTATTCATTTTAATTGTCACATGACAGTAAACCAAATCATGGTAATACCATTTCAGACCTTTAGCTACTTTCCATATTTTGAGGATTTGAAGCTGAATTGTTTGTGATTTCAAAACAGACTGGATCTACTTGATTTCCTTTTTTCGCCACATTGTTTGTACTCGTACACATGATATGATCATTTTACCGAATACAAAGTGGTAAATTTTAACCAAAAAAAATAAAATAATTAAATAATCCTATACAAAATTTAATAATTTCAATTTCGCTGTGTTCTTATAAAAATATAGTTGTAAACAAAGAGAAATTGTTGAATGAGCGGATGTTTTACGATCGTCACTACTCGCCGAGAGTGTTATCTGATTTTTGAACAGGGTTGTTTTCAACCCTGTTCAGTGTAGCCACAAACTCGACACTTACAACAGAATTTTTTTTATTAATAGTAACAAATGTCGCCTGCCAATTTACCACCAAAAATGTAGTTTGAGAAAGTGCAGACTATATAAATTACAAGCTATATATTTCCAATAACCGAGGTAGATTTGACAAAGCAAGAAGCAACCTAGCGCAATATATATTCAAATAATTTAATCTGTTGAACTTAGATAAAGATAACATTAAAGTAGTATCCCTGCGCCAAAAAAATGAATGAACGTACACAAAGAATTACTATCCACGTAAAGCGCATCATTCAATCACGTGATACAATGAAGAAGCCAAGCGAATTTACAGTCGAAGAGAGATTATACTGTAATGAGATAATGCAGTAAGTTAATTAGATGTCTCTCCCTTGCCTTTGTTAAGAAGATGCGGGAAATCTCAAGCTTGATTGATTGTCGTGCATAGTTGAAGTCTACAGAGATGTTTGTTTTACTTTGTTTACTTGATTGTTTTATTTGTGATGTTCTGATGGTTATTATTGATTTGCATTTGTAGTCTTTTGTGTTTGTCTTGGGTTAGCAATGGATTGGAATGATCATTATTTCATTCAGCTGCATTTATTTAGTTTTGTCATGTATTTTTACGACATCGGCAGAGTTTGTATTTAAAACGAGAATGGCAGTTCCGTGATATTCTTTTAGCCTCTTTCCATATACTAATATATGTGGGTTTGGTTACAGATGATAGCATGCATGGATAACAGAAGTCATCATGGGAGTACGAGGGAGCAGGAGTGTTTGATTCCATAAATCAGTAAGTTCTATGTCAATGTTTTGTTTTATGGTGTACTGTGTTGCTGTTGTTTTAATCGCTTGTTTTGTATGTGTGTTTTATATGCTTTAGCCATTTAATTTAATCTGCCACTGCACATGATTAAATCATATAAGATATTAGACTGTTTACGATGTTAACTTATAAACATGTTATTATTCATTATCTTATGATTGTTTATATTTATATTTTCAGGACGCTCCGATATTATATCTACATTCGATAATGTTGAATATAGAGATATTGAAGAACACTGTGTTTGTTGTTTGAACTATTAAACTACTACATATGGTAACCTGGACATATAGACATATAGACCCACCCTTGCTTTGGAATTACAAATGTATTCTCATCTTAAAATCTTAATGACCTAGAAAGCAACAATGGTCTCATTGATCTCAATAATCGAACAGTTTCCCTGCTTAAAACATCACGTGATAGCCCACGTGGGAATAACAGACGTGCTTAAGTGCTAACGAGGTACCTGACGATATAGAAATAGAAGAGAGTTGCTGACCATATAGACAACGAAGGAAAAAAAAAGTTTTGAAATTAAAGATTTTATGATAACTATATTTTATATATATATATAGGTGTTTCATCTACAATTGTTTGAAATCAAATATTTAAATTTTCATCATTTTAATTAAGAAACTATTTCTCTGTAATCTTTGTATTTTCGAAGTTGTTTTGTGAATAACAAGGCACACATAGGCAAACTCTTTATAATGAGTAAAGTTTGATTAGTATATATAGATATACTCATATGTAACACCATATGATGGAGTTTTGCTTGGATTGGTTACATTCTCCATCCTTGTTTGCCTTCTTACACAGCGACATTATTTTTATTGTCAATAAAATATTAATTTTTCATTTACCATCATGCTTCAATAAACCTGGGGAGGCCCCTGTGGTTGTTTTATACGGGGACTCTTAGATTCACTGTGCAACATATCAGCACCTTATTAATTCACACATGATCGTGAATCATAATGGTGAAAACCCGTATAAAACCCTGTTCATGTAGCGCTATCAGCGCTTTGATTAATATTCTGCATTACCCCGCAGCCTCACTCTGGGATTGTCCTTACCTAAATATAACTTTGGAAAAACCAAACCCACTCAAGAACAAGTACTTATTATTGGCGCTTATTCTGTTATGGTTTCCCGTTTGTTAAGATATGAAACATAAGTGTCTATGTTTAAATAGAAAAGGAGAGAAATGAAACTTTACTGGTGAACCCAAAACCCATTTATCACTGTGACAAGTCAGAGTACTGCCATTGCCATGATGTATCCATAATTGTGCAAATGTTTTGCTTCGAAAAGGTATTATATATGCTCATATTATTTTGAAAATCGTTCCTAACTAGATGTAAAACAAAAGATTGAAGATATATTGGTTGATTGACATTATCACGTGATTCAACCAATGTTTTCAATGAGGGTTTAAGTTTCCGTCAACTTGCTGTGCACCAGTCAATTGTAACCACGGCCCCCGAGATTCGGGGTATACCGGGGAAAGCCGGGGAAATGGGCCGTATTTTTACCTTCCAGATGGCCCCGCAGTGCCGGGTGAATGCGGTGGTTTTGTCTTCGCGCCAAAAATTGCGGGGAATGGGCCTTACCTAGGGTCCCTGGGGTGCGGGTGCATTTGGCGGGGATTTTACCAGCAGTTCGTCCCCGAAGGACGGGGATTTTACCCGGGCTTGACTAGACTGAAAGTCAAAGTCCCGGCTATTCCCCGGACCTCGGGGGCCGTGGTTACAATTGACTGATGCATAGTATGAGACCCTATCTTTTCTTGGCTGTACCGCGTGGTTTCGCTCCCTACTAAAACCGGGTCGTTTTTGTTTAAATAAAATGCCCCGTCGACCTCCTCGGGAATAACAGTTTAGTTTATACATATTTCTTTTATCTCAAATGTGGCGAAACATGATAGCTTATCGCCCAATGTCAACTAAATGAGCCTTTTCACTTTTAAAACTGAGCTGAATCTATTTGTTCAAATTCTATTGCAATACAACAAAGCATGAATATTTGAAAGTCAAGAAAACCAACATTGGGGCTCTGTCGGGGCACTGTCTGTGCAATCAATATTTCATAACTTAGTCGAACAAAAGCATATATATTTATCATTGTAAGGTACGTTAACTATTTTACAAAGGATATAACTTGTACAAGGACGATGCCCATGTTAGAACACATCATTCACATCAGGTTATATTTGGTAAAGTATCATTTAAATGGATGGTATTTTCTTATGAATTTGGTTGTAAGAACAATTAAATAGAATCACTTTGGAGTAGTCCGTGTCCTGAAAATAAATCGGTACTGGTGTACTGGGGTCCATATTGAGAGGCCATGAGAAAATATCTGGCGAGGATTGGAGTGACAACCCTTCAGGATAGCGGCGGACACCTTTGCCGCCAGACCAATTTTACTAATTTCGAAACGATACATAAAGATCTGTACTATAGATTTGTTTCCACCGCATTTTGGGAGGGATTGTTTTTGTTTTTGTACATGTATTCATAAACTATTTAAGGCTTTAAACAGAAGAGTTGGTTCGTTTAATTCTCAACACCTTTTACGAACATGCAAGGTTTCAATTAGCGGAAATCACAATGCACGTGGTTCCCTTCGTCCTGAGCGAATCCTCCTCCAAGGGAAAGGCAGTGGCTGACCATGTAAGCTGATTGACCGGCGGGGTTGTGTAGGTCAACCGCCGTGCCCTGGTAATGTTGAGAGTGGCAGCTGTGGCATCCTCCTGCCAGCTCGTTTATCTATAATTTAAAAGACAATGAAGATTTGCCTGGTGATCGTATGCAACAAGAATGTCACGTGATATACATGTGTAATACATCATTAAAATGCCCGATCATGTGGCATTTTTGTGTACCACGTTTCTGAAGTATTGATGACGTATACAACAAAAATATCACGTGATACACATGTGTAATACATCATTAAAATGACCGATCAAGTGACCTTTTTGTGTATCACGTGATCTAATGTTGCATTAATAACATTTTTAAGCGGTCGCTCCTATTGCTACATCATACATCATACAACGCATACAAACATTTCTCGCACACCCTATAGGCATTTCCGGTGAATTCAGCCGTGCTGGAAAACTCTATCTGGCATCCCCCCAAGCCAGATGAGTCACGCGCTGTGACGTAATACTTTTCATTTCTTTTATTTTACACTCTATGTAACCATTATTATAATATTCAATAGATGAATTCCATAAACATTAACTTTACAAAATTCTACCTTCAAATCAAAACAAAATAACCCTTAAAAGACGCGATACTGAAGGAACTTTTTGACTATGCAGTGAATAAAAAATACTGCGCGTCATGACGTCAGTAAACATCATCGCACGCGCTTTTTGGGGAAATGTACAAAAATGCGCTTTTTCGTGTATTTTTTTTCACAAAAGAATGTAATTTAAGGTGTGATAGAAAAAATATCAACCATGTGTTTCCGTTCCGGATAGAAAAATCCGACCCTCGGACACGCTGCGTGGCCACTAACTCGGCAAGCCTCGTTACCTGGCAACGCAGGTGCCCTCAGGTCGGATTTTTCTATACGGAACGGATACACATGACAGATATTATTAGTTAAGTACTGTGTCTCTGGAGCTTTCGGGAGTAAAAGCATAATAAACCTCCTACCAGCTCGTGTATCTATCATTTGAAAGAAAATGAGAATACAGGAAGATTTGTTACGCAAAAGCTCATATTATTACACCACACAAAGAAAATACGTTAAAATCCTATCTAGTTTAATTATTTTATGAGTACCCACCAACCCACCCCGAAATCCGAGGTATTAAACTCTGTAATACTATAAACATAAACATGTTAAAAAGATGGCATTTAAAACTGTGTTCTTCTTAGTCTAAGTCCCAAATTCATGCTCAAGATGTTAGTAAAACGGGCACAGGGATTGTGGCAAATGTCCGTGCTCCAGAAATGTAATTTAGACAACAAAGTTTGCAATTGTGTGCCCGCCCCTTGTCCTGTGATTTAAACATTGATAGGCGCATGGCCGTTATTAAAATAAAAAAAACTTACATGGATGTAACCAAAGTGGTCGTGCATGGCAATGATGTATTTAAGAAGGCCGTCATTGAGGCAAACTGTCCCTCCAGGAGCTCTACATGCGCAGCCTGCGTCCTGGTAACTGAATATTTAGAACATTACATGTTATAGTTATTGTAAGGCAATGATATATATATTTAAGAACGATGTCATTGAGACAAACTGTCCATGTAAACAGGAGCTCTGCATGTACATCCTGAGTCTTGGTAGCTGAATATTTAGTTTGTTACGCGACTGGCTATTTTGTGAGACAAGGTCTAAGTGTAGATAGCGTTTTATGTATGCGTCCCAGTAGTTAGGGTACGTTATAATTACATGTATATGCAAAGTAAGGGATGTATATTTAAGAATGAGAATTCTACTTCAGATTTAATTTTCATATACTTGAAACCCTAAAAATAGCTTATTTTCTCATCTGAAGATGTGCCTGTTTGCATTGAAATGTATAGGGGAATTAATCAGTAGTGTATAACCTTAACGTAATGTTACATTCGGAGCTCCTCGGCCATTTTTTATCGAAAACAACCTCGGATGTATTTGGACGGTTTTCATACCATAAAAGTGGTACGTTTAAGTCCGCTGCAAGTAGAACGCTTAGTTTACTCTTGAAAATATTTATTATGTTTGCAATAATACACTTCACTGGCAATCAATTTAAACTTAGATCAATAAATACAACTCTAAAACAGTACATTTAATTAATGATATAATTCAAAAATTACGAACTGCTTTAACTGATGTAACGGCATACATTTGAGGTTGTTTTCGATAAAAAAAAATGGCCGAGGAGTTCCGAATGAGTGGAATAAAGTTGATATACTGAATC
Organism: Mya arenaria; assembly: GCF_026914265.1. NCBI lineage: Eukaryota > Metazoa > Mollusca > Bivalvia > Myida > Myidae > Mya > Mya arenaria. The sequence continues at coordinate 15,030,480 of NC_069137.1, forward strand.
ACAATTCTTAGATGATAAAGATGTTTTAAAAATGTTACCAATGTTTTGGAACTGAGATTTCAGTGCCCACTAAATGACATAACAACGATATATTATTGTAACAAACAAGTATCATCAATTCAAGGTGGCGGTGAAATCTAAATAACAAATATCGTATAAACAATCAAATGATATATCAAAAACTATTAGACAGGCAACACACAGATGAAGAACATACGAAAACCAATGATCCAATAAACGAACGCTCACTTCAATTAAATAATTACACAAAGATAACACATGGTAAGGACATACATACAAATATTGCATTGCCCAACAAGGATTTGAAAAGGGCAACGAGCTAGGTCAGAAAGGCCACATCGAATGAGCTTAAATTGGGCGCTTTGCAAGGGCAAATGTGCAATTATTATTGTTTATGTGTTGTAACTTCTTTCAATACTAATAGTGTGTCATCTTTACTTTAGAGTCAAAATTATATTTATTCATTATTGCCATACTTCTTTTTGAAAAATGACTCTGTCAATCAAAAGGGCACAGCAGGGTGTAGTAAAGAGGCAGCAGGATGCTTGAAATGCATGATGCCCCGCCCTGTTATTTTGGGCTAGCCGGGGCACTAAAGAAAATATGGATTGTTAAAACTATATTTAGTGTAAAACTTTTAGTGTGAGGACTTACTGTGAGCGTGCCGCAGCGTGACCATTGCACGTGTCCTGAATATTGTTATAGGCGTAAGCGGTGTCATGCATACCGGACACGTGGTTTTTAGCGATGCCAATAGCTCCAGAGTTAGCCAGTTGAAGAATCTTACATGCGTCTGCCCTCGCCGCTGCAGAGGAGCAGGACCCTGAACCTCCTAAAGTAATGTCGAAATTGATTAAAACTGTCGACACTCTATATGTCGAAACTTTTATCTCGAGTTATAAGTTGATTTCACTTCTCCAAAATTATATTTAACGTCGATTTCCGATCGTTTTTCGAAATATTTCTATACATTATCATTGTTTCAATTGCATAAAACTAATCAAATATAATCCCCTTTATGAAGCATTTTTCAATATGTGTACAATACATACAAATAATTGTTAAAATCAATGAGTGATTTTACTTGTTGTTTTTTTAGACTTTTTTCCGGTTCAGAATTTATACCATCCGTTTCTATATAAAACAATTATGTTATGTGTATTCATGCTTCATAAATATTCTCAAGTGATTACTGAACTTGGTAGGTCTCTTGTATTTATATATGTTAGGCCCAAGCCTCGTGTCACTGAACAGGTACTTCGTTAATTGTTTGGCTTCTCGCCTTGTCTCTGAAGTTTCCTTTGTATTGTTTATTTAATAATGTATGATGTCGAACTTTTTTCAGAATGTGTTGGGTTTAGCTTTGCATGATTTAACAAAAGCAGACATCGATAAAAAATAATTGTCCCTAGTTTTTGTAATCAAGTTTCTGAACGATTGGTGAACAATTGCGACTATTAAATTTCTCAAAATTTCTCAGTCGTTAACACGGCCTTGGTTTTCGTTCAACCCGTCACTTAACATACGAAGGGTCGTATTTTGTCAGTATATGTAAAAATTATGGTTGTATAATCCAACATATAACTTCGACAAGTGACAAGGGGTTTTATTCAATATTCAACCTAAGTTAATCTCATGGTCATACATCATTGACTTCATTCACTCTGTTGGTCAGTAATTAATAACCAGTAATCCGATTAGCTACATCGTTCTTATATCCAATTAAAGGGACTGTCTCACAGATAATGAAATAGCAAAAAAATGCAGAAAAATGACATAAACTTGGCATCGATGTGTACAATGCATTGAAACTTACTAATTGAAGTACCACATAGTTTTCAATTTATTTAAGTTTAGCAGTTATTTCGTATTTTTCCTTTAAAAAAAGTTAATGGATATGTCTACCAGTTAGAAATCATTCCTTATGCGTGATTGGCTAGTCGGTGTTATCACGTGACATTACCGAGGTAAGTTTATAGCTTAATTATGTCACTCGTTGAGAATAAGCCTTGATAGCTCAGTAAGGAAGACGTTGTACACCAATTTTAGCGATGCAGGTTCGAACCCGTTCTCCGACACAATCTTTTTTTTTTACATTTTGGTACTTTTTGTACAATTATGACATTACAATTATTCTATTAGATAATTGTCCTGAGGTTCGTTACAGAAAAAAAACTTCTTTTTTTTGGTGCAAATCTGTGAGACAGTCCCTTTCTAAGACCGATATCCTAGGGTCCCGTTTCAATAATAAATATTGGGGTAATCCTTACGCTGCTTAAAGAAGATTTACCGCAATTAATAATATTGTTTAAATATTCCAAAAGGGATGAATAAATGTACAAAACAATGGTTTTTATGAAGGATAACGAGTTTGATTTGAAAGAAATGAGCACTAAACACGGTTTTTCAACCTGATGAGACTATAGTAGACAACAGTAAATCTTTTAGCATTCACCAAACATTTAATATTTTTGCGCTTTCTGCTATTAAATAAACGGTTACAGTCTTGTAATCAGTAACTGATATTTTCCATAAATGCATTATTTTATTTAGTAAGTAGGTAGAAACGGAAAAAAAATAGTTAGGGTCGGCGTATTTTTATAGGTAGGGTCGGGTTACCTGAAACGGACATATTTTTTTTAGGCCTAAGCATTATATTAATTGGAAATATAACTCAGCTCAAAAGGTATCCGAAATGCATGATAGCATACTAGTACTTGTCTATACGTTTTAGCATTTTTACCTGTAGAAGTCCCAGAGCACTGGTTGGCAGCTCCAATGCTCAGATATGTTCCAACAACCCATGGGTTCTGTAATATACGTTACACAAGTATTGGTTCATTTACGGTATACAACTCACCATTATCTTCTCAAGTAATAGCGGTCAAGCGCAAACGGTGATAATCGTTTTTTATTTACACCTTATCAAATTTCCTTTCATCTCGCACTTCAACTTGCAAACATTTAAATACCAGGAAATTGTTTGTTTATTTTGGAACACGCAATTGTGCTCGGGGCCTCGACTTATTTAGGTTTCGATCCATCGTCAGTATATTTTTTATAAATTTAAAAGGAATAATGGTCGAGACAAAGCATAGTCCTCAACCGAACGCCAGGCCCCAATATCACAAAAATACTTAAGTCAAATCTCAAACTCAGTCTCAACTCATTTCACCATATAATAGCGTAATATTCTTCAAAATCTTGAAAGTTGTATACTTATTGAAAACGTTTTTCCTTATAGAATGTTTTGATAAAAAGATTTTGTCATTTATTTAAAGAAAACAAAGAAAACTAATTCTAGAACAAAAATTATACTTGAGTATTTTATAAAAAGTATAGAATTGTACTCAAATACATTTTTTGGCTGTAGCAAATGTTTACTTTGGAATTCGACCAAAGGCTTTTATCAGTATATTCTGTGATAGAATGCGCTTATAAAACTGCTAAAAAACATATATGATTTTTAATAAATTTTAATGCTATGTGATAAAATGTGTTGAGACTGAGTTTGAGATTTGACTTAAGTATTTTCGTGATATTGGAACGCCAGTTCTCGAACGATCTCCCGTTCGGACGATCACAGTTTAACTGTATCCATCATCGTTCACGTTCAGTAGCTTGTACCTTATATACATGTAACATCGATAATTAAACATCACTTACATGTCCGTTGACGGCCTCCCAGTTTAACTGTATCCATCATCGTTCACGTTCAGTAGCTTGTACCTTATATACATGTAACATCGATAATTAAACATCACTTACATGTCCGTTGACGGCCTCCCAGTTTTACTGTATCCATCATCGTTCATGTTCAGTAGCTTGTAACTTATATACTCATAACATCGATAATTAAACATCACGTACATGTCCGTTGACGGCCTCCCAGTTTTACTGTATCCATCATCGTTCACGTTCAGTAGCTTGTACCTTATATACATGTAACATCGATAATTAAACATCACTTACATGTCCGTTGACGGCCTCCCAGTTTAACTGTATCCATCATCGTTCACGTTCAGTAGCTTGTACCTTATATACATGTAACATCGATAATTAAACATCACTTACATGTCCGTTGACGGCCTGCCAGTTTTACTGTATCCATCATCGTTCACGTTCAGTAGCTTGTAACTTATATACATGTAACATCGATAATTAAACATCACTTACATGCCCGTTGACGGCCTCCCAGTTTTACTGTATCCATCATCGTTCACGTTCAGTAGCTTGTACCTTATATACATGTAACATCGATAATTAAACATCACTTACATGTCCGTTGACGGCCTCCCAGTTTTACTGTATCCATCATCGTTCATGTTCAGTAGCTTGTAACTTATATACTCATAACATCGATAATTAAACATCACGTACATGTCCGTTGACGGCCTCCCAGTTTTACTGTATCCATCATCGTTCATGTTCAGTAGCTTGTACCTTATATACTCATAACATCGATAATTAAACATCACGTACATGTCCGTTGACGGCCTCCCAGTTTTACTGTATCCATCATCGTTCATGTTCAGTAGCTTGTACCTTATATACATGTAACATCGATAATTAAACATCACTTACATGCCCGTTGACGGCCTGCCAGTTTTACTGTATCCATCATCGTTCACGTTCAGTAGCTTGTACCTTATATACATGTAACATCGATAATTAAACATCACGTACATGTCCGTTGACGGCCTCCCAGTTTTACTGTATCCATCATCGTTCACGTTCAGTAGCTTGTACCTTATATACACATAACATCGATAATTAAACATCACTTACATGTCCGTTGACGGCCTCCCAGTTTAACTGTATCCATCATCGTTCATGTTCAGTAGCTTGTACCTTATATACATGTAACATCGATAATTAAACATCACTTACATGTCCGTTGACGGCCTCCCAGTTTAACTGTATCCATCATCGTTCACGTTCAGTAGCTTGTAACTTATATACACATAACATCGATAATTAAACATCACGTACATGTCCGTTGACGGCCTCCCAGTTTTACTGTATCCATCATCGTTCATGTTCAGTAGCTTGTACCTTATATACACATAACATCGATAATTAAACATCACGTACATGTCCGTTGACGGCCTCCCAGTTTTACTGTATCCATCATCGTTCATGTTCAGTAGCTTGTACCTTATATACACATAACATCGATAATTAAACATCACTTACATGTCCGTTGACGGCCTCCCAGTTTTACTGTATCCATCATCGTTCATGTTCAGTAGCTTGTACCTTATATACATGTAACATCGATAATTAAACATCACTTACATGTCCGTTGACGGCCTCCCAGTTTTACTGTATCCATCATCGTTCACGTTCAGTAGCTTGTAACTTATATACATGTAACATCGATAATTAAACATCACTTACATGTCCGTTGACGGCCTGCCAGTTTTACTGTATCCATCATCGTTCATGTTCAGTAGCTTGTACCTTATATACATGTAACATCGATAATTAAACATCACTTACATGTCCGTTGACGGCCTCCCAGTTTTACTGTATCCATCATCGTTCACGTTCAGTAGCTTGTACCTTATATACATGTAACATCGATAATTAAACATCACTTACATGTCCGTTGACGGCCTGCAGTTGGTACCATGTATAATGGTCGGCTGTAAGGACTCCTCCATGGAACTTGTAGCACTCGGGCTTGCTGACCGTCGCCACGACAGAAGCTGATATGTGGCCTGGAAGTATTTGAAGTATTATGTACCTGTTAAAATATCTCATATTTAGGTAGAAGCACGCAATCTTGCCTACCGTCGTCACGACAAACTGGAAGTATTATCAACCTGCTGACATTTGTTCAAATCCTAATCATAAACATGCTAAAGCACTCGATCAGGCATGCCGTCGCCACGACAAACTGGAAGTATTATGGACCTGCTGACATTTGTTCAAATCCTAATCATAAACATGCCAAAGCACTCGATCAGGCATGCCGTCGCCACGACAAACTGGAAGTATTATGGACCTGCTGACATTTGTTCAAATCCTAATCATAAACATGCTAAAGCACTCGATCTGGCTTACCGTCGCCACGACAATCTGGAAGTATTATCAACCTGCTGACATTTGTTCAAATCCTAATCATAAACATGCTAAAGCACTCGATCTGGCTTACCGTCGCCACGACAAACTGGAAGTATTATGGACCTGCTGACATTTGTTCAAATCCTAATCATAAACATCGATCTGGCTTACCGTCATATTTCTACTCAATCATCAAGTTGGTTGTTGTTTTGCTTACACAGAGTATGGGAAATGATTATGATATAATCTGTCACTTTAAAATACTCCTCGGAGTTTGAATCTGGTAGAATTTCTCGAATAAGCATAAATTCCTTATAACTAGACACAGGTAAACTCACTTATTATTTGGTAAAATTAGTGTAATTTCCTCATTTAAAAGAGTTATGAGACTTTGAAAGGTTTTGTTTTTATGATTATCATATAAAAGACTACTTTTGCTATGGGAAATGAAGTACTTGTGTATAAGCATTTGGCTTAATGAAATAAATAACATCAACTTGTTATGCGTATTTATTGAGAACTATGGCCTGGACTTAGACTTTCAGAGCGCATTTGTGAACATGGTCCTAGGAGAGTATTTGAGGGAAGCTTACCACTTGCTCTGGCGTTGACGTTGGTTCCCGTCACACACAGGCACGTCCCAGACGCAGGATGCTGACCAGTGATGTCAGCCCTGGTCAAAGCCGCCAAGGTCAGAAAAAGGATGACCGCAAACATGTCTCTAAAATACAATCAAACAGGCGTTAAACAGCCACCCAATGTTTACGGCCACACTGGTCGTTTTATACAGGTTAACACTTTATGCAGGTATGGATTCGCAAGGTACACGCATTTTATAATAAACTATTGCATTAATATGACAATTAACGCATGTGTATTTTTGGGGGGTGGGAGTAATATTGCGCGACGGCGAAAACAATGCCGAAATACCAACATGCTATCAACGAAAGTAAAACTCAACAGCAAGACATCTCAACAGTTGCCTAGTCATTTTTAGGGCGGGCCCCAGAGAGATCAGTCAGGGATTTCATTATGTTATACATTGAAAACTACAGGCACAAACCCAGTAGTCGAGCATTCAAAAGTAATCCCCGTTGGAATGCACAAGGCAAGGTTTGGAAAACCGCCTTAAAGCGGTCAGTGAAACACGAATCCACTGGAACACGGGTCTACTGGAGGTCTTTTACTAGTTTTTATGGCCATGACCTCACATTTGTCCCGACATTAATCAATATTTGCAAAACCAAAAATAGAAGCAGCATCATAACAAGCACAATTTATCATATATACCGCACCGTCGCTTTTGAAAGCGGCTAATCACCAATTCTAAATTCAGACCATTATACATTTCCTATATTCTGTAAACCAATATGCGTTAAAATTCACGTCAAAAGGAACAAAATAAAGTAAAATGCTATACCAAATAAACAAATAATTTCCATTTGAAAATGACTTCAAGTTTCAAGCAGAAAATGATTACCCGTGCAGAAATTTTTATCTGAAAAACCCGACCACTTTTAGAAATTAAGGAAATTAATCTCAGGCAAATCTAAATGTATTATATAAAGAAAATAAGAATATTTACAATGAAAAACAATCCACTCTGGTCTGTACAACTACAAGCCTGCGAGTCGGTTTATAAAATGATCAAGTTCAACTATACATGAAAAGGTGTGACGAAAGCTCCTTATCTGTCAATGTCGTGGTTATACATTTGCAGCTTGGTCAAGTCAGGCCTCATTGTTAAGGAATATGATGTCAAATAGGTTTGCCATTACATTGAGCCATTAAAAGAAATGGTACGTTTGAATGGTAGTGTAACAAAACATACTTCCCTCTCAAAGAATAATACATAGAATAATAATACATACCTATCCCCGGGATATGAAATGTTGATCCCCCTCCACTGTCTGAAGTTGAGTGTATGGTGCATTTGTCATATAATTGGTACTAGTAAGTTGTATAAGCTATTAGTAGTAGTAGTAGAAGTAGCAGCAGCAGTAGCAATAGCAGCAGCAGCAGCAGCAGCAGCAGCAGCAGCAGCAGCAGCAGTAACAGTAGCAGTAGAGTTGAAAACAAGTTTAAAAGCCAATGAAACAAAACAATATCCTCCAATAGAGTAATGTCTAGATAGACCCCCACACAAACCTCCGATATACAGGATGTTTACCCCCTACACCGCCTGAAGATATGTGTATTGTATACTGGAAGTATGGTAGATATAGTTGTATCAGCAGAAATATTAAAATAATTGGTAGTGGGAGTATTAGAGTTGTAGATGTTTTTGTCGTCGTGGTTGTTGTAGAAGGAGTTGAAGTAGTATTAGATTGAGTAGATGTTCTTTGTCATCGTGGTTGTTGTAGAAGTAGTTGAAGTAGTATTAGATTGAGTAGATGTTGTTGTCATCGTGGTTGTTGTAGAAGTAGTTGAAGTAGTATTAGATTGAGTAGATGTTTTTTTGTCATCGTGGTTGTTGTAGAAGTAGTTGAAGTAGTATTATATTGAGTAGATGTTTTTTTGTCATCGTGGTTGTTGTAGAAGGAGTTGAAGTAGTATTAGATTGAGTAGATGTTGTTTTTTTGTCATCGTGGTTGATGTAGAAGTAGTTTAAGTAGTATTAGATTGAGTAGAGGTACAGCAAGTATGCAAAAATAAATGACTGAATGCCCAAAGATGAAGGTACGGCAGTTTTTATTATTTCAACTGAAATCGGTCGTGAACTAACCAATCACACGATCCCTTTAGATTTCTGATTTCTGGTGACCACATACAAGTGATATTATTATATTTATCAAACAATGTATGTATAGAGATTAGACTTATTCAGCATAATAATAGTATTTTATAACTAACACATATTATTTAGTAATTGAACTATGACTTCAGAGGTCACTCAATGACTTATTTTAGTTATAAAAACATAGAACGTGCATAGCTTATTCATTCATCTATAATTAATGTTAGGGTAATTACTTATTAATAATCAGCAATCCGTACCTTCAAACGGGCAGACATTATACTGAGATACGGTGGCTTAGAGTTGACACATCTGTTATTTTCACGAGATTCGTAACTCGTTTTAACGAGAAAATAAGTCGAAACCTAAGTATCTTTAACGGGATTCGGAAGTCGTTTAAACGAGATACTTAGTCGTTTTAACGAGAAACTAAATCGAAAACTACGTATCTTTAACGGGACACGTAAGTTGTTTATGCTAGATACTAAGTCGTTTAAATAAGATGCTTAAGTCGTTGAAACGAGATAAAAAATAATACGTGTGTCTTCTCTATCTATACCATCACAAGGGACCACCAGAAATTGAATAGTTTATGCCACCTCAAATGCCATGATAGCATAACCAGCTTAAGTGTGGATCAAACAGCTTAAAGCAGTCTTCGGCGCGTGGCTGACATAGTTTTGGTTCTTATCTGAACTACCATTAGTTTAATGGTCACAAATCGGGACCTATGTCCAAATTTGTGGATGCGAATATAGAAATGTGCATGATCTTCAGACTTGATAAGAGTTGGGGTGAAGTAGTACAGTCATTTTGTGACAAATAAGGGCTAAACCTACCACAAATTGCAACAGAATATCTGACAAGAGTTTATTACTCATAAAAGTGTCATATATAACCAAAAAAAAAGTCCTAAGGAATCCAAGTGGTGGAAAGTATTAAAAAATAATGTTTCTTAATCCTACTCTGGTACCAGTTTTTACTACTTTATAATAGGTTATTTAACGACTTTCTAACAATATTTTAATAGCTAAACACATATTAGCATAGGAAAATGGTATGGGTTTATTAGTGAAATGAACATTGCCATCAGGGGTATTCTATATTAATCTTAAATGGATCTAAGAACGATGTAGCTAATTGGATTACTTGCTATTTATAACTGACCAATATAGTGAATGAAGTCAATCATGTATGACCATAAGATTTACTTAAGTTGAATAATAAATACCACCCCAGATAAGACTTTCCACTTACAATGACCTGACATATGTTCATTGATGTTCAACACAATAATAATTTATAATGATAAAAAGTTGTTTGTTTTGAAAACAATATTTTTCAATATTAAGAAAAAATCAGTTTTACTTTATAGTAGGACAACATTGTCTGCTTGCTTAGTCACTGTTTTCATGATCGTCAAATTCACTGTTCTCACATTCAGTTTCCTGAAATGAATTAGCACACCCTGATCCTTTGCAGTTGCTACATACAACAGAGCACTCAATGTTATGCTTCTTGCATGTGCACCTCAGGTTGCTGCAATCTGTCTTGCAGCTGCATCTGATGACCTGCAGGAGTTCCTGTGATGCTGGTGGTAAGTCAGTTTGGACAGGGAAAAGCAACCCATCACTCTCTTTCCATCCCCAGTCTTGTGGCAAAAGATTATTAACGGTACCCTTCCACTGCTGCACTTGGTAGTACACTCGGAGACTATGATATTTTGCTGCTGCTGATGTAGGTGGTAGGCTTTGTAACTGAACATAAGAAGAGCTAGTTGCCACCTTCTCACAAAAACGATTGTACCGTAGTGAGTTGAGTCCCTCCCCAGGCTTCCCATTGTACAAACACACCAAAGCATTCTCACCTGCTGCCACGACATCTGCAGTGGATGCTGACGATGTGCCAAACACTGTAGCTTGCAGACGGAAGACATTACTGGTTATTAATTTTTTTATGGCAGCTCCTTTACCAATGCCATAGAGGCGGGATGTCGTAGCTGGCTCAGGTTTGAATAAGAGGTCATGTGTATCGAGGTTGGTATGGTAGATGAGGAGTATGAGCAGATCTGTATCATCACCAATGAGCACAGTGTTTCTTGTGGTGGCAGACTCCACTGCTTTCTGTACTATGAGGAGATCAGCATCACCTGGGGCATGAAAAGTCTGACAGGTATTCTTCTGCAGATGACCACTGAGCATGTTAATGAACTGCTGCTTGTTTGTGCTGTTTGCGAGGAACTCTTCTTTCTTCATGGTAACAGGCATATCCTCATCAAAAGTCACGGTTGCTCCAGTCCTTCCACATGCTCGTCTCTGGTGCGTCATGTCCTTCGTAGATGTGCCCTCATAACCATCAAACACAACAATTGCCTCGTCATACTTCCTCTTGACGTACTCGGTGTACAACCTGCATATGCAATTGTATTGTATGTAAAGGAATGTTATGTGTAATTGCAATAGAATATAATGAGAACTTTTTTCATTATACAATGTTAATTATGATATAGCCCATAGCAGCCGAATGTTTACTTTTCAGTGTGTTTAAAATTTAAAAGACATCAACTTTTCAGTGTGTGTAACGGTATCATGGTCAAATAATTACAGAGACAGTCAAAATATACACAACGTCATAATAAAAGAGACATTCGCTCATAACATAATTTTTTTTCAATAAAACGTGCATTCGTTGAACACGTCAGGTGTATATTTGAGCCACAATATAGATATGTTGAATAAATATGTTAAAATCAAATTGTCAACGCTAAATCTGGCGCAGGGGTTGTTTATCGGAATAGTGACAGTCGAACATTGAAATGCTTCGTGACAAATTCTAGTACTTAGTGATTGCCAATTTGCAATTTCATCGGCAAAATATATATAAGTGTGTTATTTTCTTTGTTATAACTTAGGTAATAAGAAGATACGTCCCCTCAAACGTCCTTTTCTGGATCCGTCCCTCTTGAAATTCAAATATATATTAGTCCTGATATATCTTTGAACACATCGATAACTGGCAATTAATGAAAGAATACACGAACAAAATTGGTAACCTGCTGTGACTACATTAAACCGCAAATAAATAGCTATGGATTATCCATCGTGACAAAAACTTAAATTAGGGCTTAAAATATAGTAATTCTTCAAAGCGATGACTTCGAGCTCCGCAAATTTGGGGGACGTTAATCCTCAGTTTTAATACGCAAGCTAAATAATCGATTTACTGTTCAAAAGTTCAGTGTGATTCTTTACTAAGCCTATCGTACATTAGTGGGTATTTAAACCAAACGGTTTATAGCAACACTACTGTCTTTGAATGTCATTAGACGTTCAAAAACAGGTCACCCTCAATTCATGCACGTTCAACACTGAAAATCAGGTGAAATCACAGTTGTACCTCTTAAAAGTACATTTACTGAAAATACACCATTTGTGATTGGGTAACCAAAGCACAATCAAGGATGATTAACATCCAAACAATTTTTTCATTGAAAAACGTTGGAATGAGCCTATTTATGTGTTCCGAGTCCAAAACATTTAGGCTTCAACAGCAAACAATATGGAATTCCTTACCAGAAAAACAGAAAAATAACCAGCTCAAAGAATAAAACCACTGACTACAAATAAGTTTTAATGCAGTTGTTTACAAAGTGCTATTGTGATACATAAACACAGTACATAGATGATCTTCATATATATTAATGCAATATAAATGAAAAACAAACAACAACAGTATAACACAAACAAATAAAGAACCACTATATGCACTGTGAAAATAGTTTTCAATCACTGACATTCATTACAGTTATGTTCTCCAATCGGAGGTTGTCCACGAGGGTTTCTGTCTCGTCCTCTTAGGCCAGGGATGAACAAAGGGTTGAGAATCTGGTCTTAATGGGATGGTGCTCTGTCAATGCGCTGGAATAACATACTCTTCAGTGGGGTCTGTGTCTCCAGGAACATTCTCAGGACTGACTGTGGTATCTGACTGCTTATTTTGATCCGCAACCCCTTCCGCTGTCGAACAATGAGGTTCTTTCAATGGGAGGAATGGTAGCAGTAAACTCATATGTAGTAGACGCCGTCTCTCATTTTAACACTCTGGTAAACCTGAAAAATAGGAATGTCAGAATTAGGCTGAGACTCAACTATGTACACATCACGACCCCACTTATCTGCTAGCTTACACTTTCCTTGCATACCAACGTTCTTAACAAGAACTCTGTCACCTTCTTCCAAACGTATATTCCGGGCCCGAAGATCATACCGTTTCTTGTGACGCTTAGTCTGCTATCGTGCCTCACTGCATGCCACTTGGTAGGCCAACGATAACCTTCTCTTCAAGCCATCCACATACTTTGATGAGCTCTTCTTCCGAGACGAGGTGTCTGGTTCAACTCCCAGAAAATGCATCTATAGCTAAACGGGGAAGTCTACCAAACATGAGGTAATTGGGAGTAAATCCGGATGTTTCATGGCGGGTTGAGTTATAGGCATGAACCAGCGTTGGCACAAACGCCTTCCAATTCGCCTTCATCTCCTCCAGCGTACCCAACATGTTCAAGAGAGTCCGGTTAATTCGTTCCGGCATCCCGTTACCTTGAGAATGATAGGGCGTCGTACGAGACTTTTCTACATTTGCATGGCGGCACAACTCTTTAATAACTGACTCGTCAAAATTCCTCCCCTGATCACTATGCAATCTGTTGGGAAAGCTATAATGACAAATAAACGTGTCAAATAACACATTGGCCATCTGATTCTTTGTCGGCACCGACGGAGCAAATTGGTGAAATGGTCTGTAATAACGAGGATGTTCTCATACCCACCAGACGACATCTCAAGAGTTAGAAGGTCCATGCAAACGAGCTCAAGGGGACAAGAGGAATGAATAGGTACAGGACCGGCGGCATTAGAAGCCGGGTTTTTTTCGACGAATACAACGAGGGCATCTCCGAACACGTGTCTCCACAAAATCGTCTATCTCAGGCCAAAGCAATCTGGATTTGAAGAGAAAATATGCGACCCACACCTTGATGTCCAACATGGTCGTGTAAACCAGAGAAAAACATGTCATGAAACGCCTCTGGAAGAACAAGTTGATTAACATCTTGGCAACACTATCCCGGCGGCGCAAGACACCGTTCTTTAAATATAATTTCTGCCACTCTCGCAAGTATCTCCGCACAGGTTCCGGTTCTAACGCATATTGGCGTTTGGTTGGCTTATGTCCGGCTGAAATAATATTTAATACCCTTGAAATGGTAAGATCTTTAGATTGTTACAGCTTTCAATCTATGCCACAAAATGCTTCACTAGAAGGCGACTTATCAACATGCTGTTCCAAGTTGATACACTCAAATGCAGGTGAGGTCTCAGGTGATATTGCAGAGGCCTGAAAAATTGCCTTAACTGCATCGTTAAAGCGACAGATTCCTTCTCTGGTATGCGTGACAAGAAGTCAGCATCAATATTTGAACGACCTGGCCTGTACTGCAAACTGAAATTGTATGACGACAAGGCTGCGAGCCAACTGTGTGAAGTTGCGTCCAACTTTGCGGTGGACAATACATATGTAAGTGGGTTGTTGTCCGTGCGAACTCTGAAGAAGTTACCATACAGGTAGTCATTGAACTTAACCAACAATGCCACTTCAGTGCCAGAAACTCTAGTTTGGGAGCAGGGTAGTTGCGTTCGTTTGGGCGTAAAACTCGTGACTAGTGTCAGCTACAACTCGTTCCTTCCCAACGTCCTGCACTTGATTCAACACTTCTACAAGACCGGAAGTGCTAGCATCGGTGTTTAAATGAAAGGGCGACTGAAATCTGCATATGCAAGTACATGTAGGGACGTAAAAAGACCAATTAGCTTGTCAAACGAATACTGCTGTTCAGGACCCCAGACCCAAGGTGCAATGTCGCGCTTAGTTTTAGACGCCTTCGACCGCTTGATGGTTGGGTGACCGATGAGTAAGTCGTTGAGAACCTTTGAGATCTGTGATACGCCAGGAACAAAACGCAAAAAAATATCCAGCATATCCCAGAAAACTGCGCAGTTCCTTTATATTGTTAGGAACTGACCATTCATTCAGAGCGCGGACTTTCTCCGGATCAGTTTCAACGCCAGATTTACTTACCACATGACCTAGGTATTTTACCTTCGGAAGAAAGAACTCACATTTCGAACCCTTGAGTTTAGCCCAGCTTCCTTCAAACGTTCAAAAACTGCCTGCTGTCGCTCAAAATGCTTATCGAGAGTCTTCGAGAAAATATCATCTAGATATATCACACACTGGCGCAAGTGTAGTTCTCCCATGCACCTCTCAATCATTCTCTGAAATGTCGCAGGTGCATTGGTAAGTTCTATTACACTCATAAAAGCCTATTGGACCAACATATGTCTTCTCCTTGTCGGCCTCCTTCATTGCCACTTGCCAATACCCTGACCGTAAATCCAACTTGCTGAAATAACGAGAGCCAGATAGAGAGTCAATAGTCTCGTCTATACGAGGTAGGGCATACGCGTCTGGTTTAGTACGCGAATTCAACTTGCGAAAGTCAAAACAGAAGCGAAGAGGGTTATCCTTTTTTTCTCACCAGAACCACAGATTTGTAAGATTAATTTAATGCTCATCCAGGTTTGTACTTTCAAAGTCAGTCGGACCTGTGGAAAGTATACTCTTTCATCCCTCAAGGAATTGCCTGGCCTCAGTTTTACGATCTTTTGGAATAGAATCAGATGGCGTAGAAATTCCGATATCCTCGAAGCAGATTGACTTTCCTGCTGAGATGTATTTGAGCTCTCGAACGGATCTACAGTCCTTACAACATCCTCCTCCTGCAACTTACAATTAGTAACCTTGGGCATGTTCTTCACTGGCCTAACTGTCATGTTGAAGATCCGAACCCGTACTTTGGAGTAAGTACGGTCTGGGTTTACCTTCACCAATCGAGGGCAAACATTCACAGTGTTATTGTTGTCCACACCTTCAGTGCCTCCATGCATCATTTCGCCAACACCTCTCACTAGGCCGGTTATAACTCTGGTTTCATGCTACTGCAGAGTAACTGGCGTGTCAATCAAAGCTTTCACTGGAACTGCATGTAGGTTTGATATAGCTGAAAAAGCTTTCTTCCAGGCAATATTACGTGTTGTTCTGATCCTTCTACACCTTTGAAGTAACTGATCACATTCGTACAAATAACAAACGGTACAGCGTCAGTATAAGGAGTGTCAACGATCAGCACAGGAAATATCGCATTCTGCTCGAGCTCGCGTTTGTATCTGTAAAAGGCGATACTCCCTTATCGGTGTCGGTGTGCCAAGCTGCTGTGATAAACCACCCTGACCTCTACTCAGCCTAGGTTGCTGACCTTCAGTTTCCACCAAGTATCCAGCCTGGATAACTCGGTCTAGACAATCGTCCATGTTATCATCACCATCTCTCTTACTAAAGTCTCCATCCATTATAACAGATCAGTGACGAATGTAACAACTTAATGCAGAAAAATTAATATTTCAAAAGAGTGGGGAAGTGTGTAATAAATGATATTTGGTTAACCATGTAATGGTCGAAGAAGGGAGATGTGTAATATATGAAATTATTTTGCAAAGCCGGGAGTAATGAAATATCTGAACAATTCAACCGTTCTATTCAATTCAAGTTGCCCTGTATGTGGCACCATACAAACACATAAATAAGTTTTATTTTATAACAAATAATAAATCTCTTTTACTATCTAAACAGTTCAAAACAGTTAAATACTCATGGGTATTTCATTGCTGATTTAATCTACTCTTCACATTACAATTAAAAAAATGACACAAATTTACCTGGTATTACCTCTTGCGATGTATTTTTAAACTTCATAAAATCAAATATCACCAACACATTTTTATTGTTTTTTCAATATTATTAATACAATAAATTCACAACAATATGTTCTGTCAAATATTTAATCAATGAATCGCTCAGTCAAATTCAAACAAATACCTTTCCGCCACACAGCAAAATCTAACCATTCTTCAAAAATATCTTCAAACTTTCAAATGCCCGTTTTAATTCAAGTGAAACACACAACATATACAGTTCCATTGTATAATGTGATTGTTCCACTAAATGCTGAAATGATTTATTTTCACCTTCACACTTATAAAAAAAGAAATCCTTCACAACAGCTTATTTGGAAGCGACAACTATATTTATGTCTATTTCAAGAAAAATATAATATAAAGAAATGAAAGTTCTCAGAAAAAAAGAGGTTAATATTAAACTGTAGGATGATGTTTGTTAGCTCACCAAACACCTTAATGTTACTGCAACCGAATGAACATACCAGAGTCCCACGATCAGGTTACTGTGCACTGGGGTCCTCAGACTGTTTGAACCACACAAAAATCTAGATGCCACAAACTAAAAAAATAAACAACACAATTAATGACTTACACAAAAAAAACAATGCATTACATACAATTTCCAAATAACAAATAAATAATTTATGACATGAAACAAAAATAAACACTTTCCTGAATACTGTCTTATATATAGTTGAACTCAACTCAATGTTATAAATGTTCTCTGAAGATGCCAGCTGTCAAATTTCACAATGTTAACAAATCATCCGAATTACCGGTATAGTTGTAAATCTGAAGAAATGAAGATTTCGAAGGTTGTCATGTACTGAACTCAGTTAAGTTTGATGGTATCTCTAGATATTTAATTAATTAGGCCTTTTACACCTGCGAAAACTCGTTTAAATATCCAAAATCAAAGAACAGATTGTACACCACTCTACACTGTTGTTGTTGTTGTTTTATCGAATTTTTGGCTTGTTGTCGCCGATGTCCACGTTGTACTTTGACGAATCGATACACCGTTATCATCTCATTGTACTACTCCTCATTGTACTTTAACTCTTGCTACTTATTAGTTTTTTGTAAACGTCACTTAATGTAGAAAGTTGTTTTAGTCTATTTTTTAATATTTTTATTATTATTATTATTATTATTATTATTATTATTATTATTATTATTATTATTATATCCTTTTCGTTTCCGTCAAATAGAGTGCCAATGACGCGACAAAAGCTTCTTTCGCTTCCACAGAAATGTCTTTTATCTCTCCTGCAAGGACGGCCAATGTGATTACCCCACAGTCTATACCAAAGCAATTCAGGTGCTCTTCCGTTCTTCTTTCTAAGGAATTTCTGGCCTCTACAAATCTTTTACATTGAAATATGTAGTGGTCCACTATTTCAGGAAGTATTACAGTTTCGGTCGTTACTGTCTGTAATCTTTGCTCAATGGTTTTGAGATGGCTATGTCCACTCAGAAACTGGTTGATAAAACTAAAAGTATTTATGTTTCTGTCTCTTATGCAGTTCCTCCTTCCTGGTATTGAAAATATGTCCTGGAGTTTTTCTGCCTTTTCTGAGCGTGCATACTGACTTTCCCATCTGTGCTTGAAAGTTTCTTTCATTTGCCTTATAACATCCCATTTCTCTTGTAATGCTATCTCTTCTGTGTTTTGGGCTTCTCTGGCAGCTTCTTTGGCCAGGCGATCGGCTAGTTCGTTTCCAACAACATTATTATGGCCAGGTACCCAGTGTATAGTAATTTTATTTTCTCTTTCTTCTAGAGTAGCAACTGCAGTTTTAATTTTGAGTAGTGTTTCTATTTTTGTCTTCTTCTGGAATTTCTTTTGAAATCGCTGACCTTATTGCTGCTTGACAGTTTGTGAAGTTATCGATGTCAATGCTGTTAATGCTGGTTAGTTTGCTGGCAAATGCAAGGGCCGTCTCTATTCCAACTATCTCCCCGGCAGAGTTATTACTCAACTTTAATACAGTTTTTTCATCTGTATTGGTGCTGAATTGTAGCCATCCACATAGATAACTGCCCCTGCCCCTGTAGGTCCGGGATTGCCTAAAGTCGACCCATCAGTGAACATCAGCATGTCTTCTTTACATTCTTCAAGTATTTTGTTGATGTTTACTACTTGGTTATCCTTACTCTCTTTTTAAATTCTTCCAATGTAATTTTCTCCATTGTTCTTGATAACCCGATGAAGAATTCGCTGTACTCAAACTCCTTTTCAATGTCACTGAACTCGATGTGGCCCCTAAATTCTTCGAACCTACCCATAAGCATTAAGAAACATGATGTTTTTTCTCTCTTGGTTCCTCTGTGGTTAAACCATCTGTTGAAGTCCTCCTTTAGTGGATCATCTGGCCCCTTTTTTGATATCCGAACTGCCTCCTCTGCCTGTTTTCTTTTAATGTGTATGTTTAGAAGTAGAGTGTTTGTTATAATTTCAGGTGTCTCTGTACTAGTGGAATGTATGCAGCCACTTGCCTTCAACATAGCTCCTCTCTGGACCCCTTCTAATGGCTTTAATTTCATTTCTGGCACAGTCGCAAGTACCTGAGCACCAAAATCCATAATCCATGGGAGGACCAATGACCTGTTTAACTTCATGTAAGTTGACTGGCTGCATCATTTGTTGCCTTCCAAGAATCTATCTAGTGATCTGAGTGTTTTAAAACCAGATGCATCTCTTTCTTGTACATGCTTTTCAAATCCAACTTTATCATCTATTATAATACCCAACAATTTCTTGTCTTAAATAATCTCAATTTCTCGAGTGCCTCTTGACACCTGTTGGTAATACTCTTCATGTCTTCATTAGTGTTTTTGACCGCTTCATTTGCACTCTCGTGGCAGTTCCAAGTTGACACATCGATGTATTTTCTCTGAGCCTGCTGAACTGTTTCTTTAAATTTATTCCGCTCATTCACCACCTCTTGCTTGTTAGCCGGATCAGCTCTTTTTTGATATTTTCTTTTTGCCTTTCTGTAATTCAAACTAGCTTCAGTCAGGTCATGACACCAGTATCCTTTGTTATATGTGCGTACCACTTTTTGTTTTTATTGTCTTGTCAACACATTTCAAGACAAGGTTATGGTCAGAGTTCAGGTATACTTCTTGACCTTTCCAATTTGAAATCTTGGAGCTTGGGTGATACAATAGACAAGTCATTGATGTGGTCTTTTCTTGTTGGCATGTGGTTTTTCAGCACTACTAAACTTTTCCTTTGTGAACAATCATGTCAAGTCCTTCTTAAGTTGTTATTGGTTTTGTCATGCCAGTATTGACGATGAAAATTGAAGTCATCTAGCAATATAAGAAGTTTTCCATATTTGTCAATTACATTTATGATTTCGAACAGTTTGTGAATCATTTGATTCTTTTCTGGTGGAATGTATATGGATCCAACAATAAATGAAGTCTTGTTTGTATATACTTCGGCCCAAACTGCCTCAACATCACATGATCTCAGATCTTTTATCTCAAATATTTTCAGACTTTTGTCAATCATAAGACACCACCTCCTGGTTTATTCTTCTTTCATCCAGTGCCACTTCCTTTTTACTGATTCTTTAATGTTGTTTCCTGGGTGCCAAATTTCTAACAGGGCTAATATTTGTATTTCCTTGGCTTTAACTGCATTTTCAATAAAGCCAAATGATGTGTTTATAGATATTATATTTGCATGTGCTATTTTCATATGTTCAAGTACAACAATACAAAGAAAAGAGAGTATTAAAACTCTATAGAGTTGAATATCTTTTGTATTTTTCATCATATTCCTTTTTGTGAGAATGCTTTATGAATTGGTGCTTGTTTCTTTTTTTCAATCTATCATACAAGTCAAAAAATTCTGGGCACTTTCTGTAGCTAGCTGCGTGATCCCCGGAACAGGTTTTACACTTTCAATTCCTCTTACAGTTTTCTGTATGAGATACTGCACAGTTCTCACAGTATAAGTCCTTGTTGCAGATTGCCACTATATGCCCAAATTCTTGACACTGGTAACACCTTGTTGAAATGTTACGCTTGGTCCGGTATGCTTGCACTACAATGTGTTTCTTCTCTATTGTGATCTTGCTTTAAAAAAGTTTCTGCTGATCTTCATAGGAGAAACACTCAACAATTAGTATTGGCAAGGGTTTTTGAGTATCCCTGGGGGAATGTTTAATAATACATTTTATCACATGCCTACCCTTGTTTTCCATGCAATATACCCATTACGAATATTTTTATCTTACACCCGTGTAAGATAACATATCAGACAATTATATTGGCTAGACTAATCACACCGTCCCTAGATATCCCTCCGCATTGTTTGTAAACAAAATGGTTTAAACGCAAGCAAATACTTACCTCAATAATGAAGAAATATCCAGTCAGTCAACAAATGCAGCCACAATAATGACAAATAGCACAAGAATATTTCAAACATCTCCATCTTGACAAACACAGTCAATATGCAATCAATGCCATTTTCTTGCCAGTTTAATCAGCTGTCAGTTACCAAAAACAGAAATACGAATTCTGCAGCACAGGGTTCTCCTTATCTTCCTTCTCTCATGACGGCTAGAACATTATGTTCTCTGGAAACAATCTTGGTGGAACTTTTACAACATCAACATCCACGCAGTACAGAGTAAGGCTTCGCCGTAATCATCTGCATGTTATGAAACTCCATGTACACTAAGAAAAGCTGCAAAATCATCGTAGAAAGCGACAGCGAATAACTTTTAAATCCGTGCACAAAGTAAAACTTGACAAACCGATGTATGTCATATAAACCGCGTAGTAAATGCATGTACTCTCGGTGTGACGTCATCAAATTGTGTACTTATAGTTTTTTGGTTAAAATTGTTCATTATTCATGTTGTTGGATATTTTACTACACATTTTCATATTGGTGACTTGTTAAGCGCTTTATAACAATTAAAACTTGATAACTTCTAGCTATTTTTGTCATTTTCATATGGAACTATTTATATGGCGCATCGTTGACATTCCACTCTGAGTGCTTTGGCTGTCAAATAATGGGTTCAGAAAGTGGAACTAAATCGGTCATACAAACACCGTTTTAAGCATGTGATAAAAAAAGATCTGACACTCGTTATCATTTTATACAATATTTTTTATTAAACTCGTCCATGAAAGTTGTTAGTAAGCTCGCCAGACGCTCGCTAACTAACAAATTTCATGAACTCGTTTAATAAAATCTTGTATTAAATGACTACTCGTGTGAGATCCTATATGTCTATTTTCTTCAAATCATCCACCCTCAGAAAAGAACATTCCGAGTGCCACCAAGAATTACAAACGTCACACTGGATCCAGGGTTTGATTTGTTCATGAGGCTCTACGCTTCTACAGGCACAACAAATTGTGTTTTGGTTAGTTTCACTCTTTACAGAAACAGAACTCACAGGCGAGGGTGATTTTTGTTTACTTGTTTTCTTTTTATTTGTCTTTCTTTTACCAGCCATTTTCCATATATCAATCGTTGTGTTAAATATTCAGGTTTTATTTTAAAATTGGATAAAATAAAGTTTTTACCTTCGAAAGTCTTCAAAATGAAACTTTAGCCAGCAAACCAGTATGTCGTCCTTGACTTTGTTTACAAATCTCCGGAAGTCCTGATCAGCTGATTTCTGTCCGCTCACGGAAACGCTCAAACCCCTTTCAAGCCTTTATCTCCGGTCGATTTTCACCAAAAATATATCAAACTACTCGTTTCACTCATTTTCCGTATAAGTAAACAACTTGACGCTTAGTGACGTCTCTTTCACATTATACATTTCCTCAATACTTCACTGTAGGAGGAATTCCATATCGCTAAAATTGGAGGGAGTTTCCAATTCTCATTGGTCCTCTGTGCTGTGACGTCATCAGGGTCGTGCTAAAAGGCTGACGAGAGCGCCGACCATATATATATATATATAGATATATACAGAGAGAGGGAAAAGGCTGACCAGGCCAGAAAAGGCTGACCGAAACAATGAAAAATGAAAGTTTTAATATTGCATTATTTTGTATGGGTTATTTAATTTCTGTGTACTATTTTTATAATTAGAACATTTCCTCAATACTTCACTAACCTGTACACACAATATATATGATTATAAGGACATTTATTGTCTTTGTAAAAGGGAGAGCTCACGCCTATCCGATGTAAACATATGAACTGCGCAGGCGTGCCCAAGAACCGAAACGGTTGTTAAAAACGGTCACAGTGCAATAAATTAGATAAAGGAAATGCATGCAGATCGTTAAATGAGGGGTAATGAGATGAAATGAGAACTCACATATGAAGTCATAGAAAAAGACATAGAAACAAAGACATGACAGACAATAAAACCCTTCAGATGACTATGTTACAATCTAACCTGTGACACAAGTTACCGATATAAAGCCAGATTAGACAAATACGTTTGCAGCGCAATTATTGTTTTGTTAATTAATAATTTTGGCATTAATTCAACAGCATTTACAAAGTATACACTCTATAAAGGAAAATAACTTTGCTATCAGATGATTATTGTCGATAAGTTTCATGCTGGCTGACCTTATATCCTGATTAATCGCCCTTGATCTGAAGGTGTCGCTCTCCGCCATTTATATGTTTTAAACGACACTAAGTTACTGTTTCATTCCTGGAAGTTTTGCAGGGTATCTATCGAGATTAGTTATAATTGATTGAATCAATTTCCTAGGCTTGGAGATAGTGTATCCTTTTGTGAATAAGGTAAGACACGAAGAAACCATTGCCATTTTAAAGATGCACTCTTACTCCTAAATAAGATTTACCATAATTAATACAATTGTTTGAATATATTTAATAGGATGAATACATATATCTAAAAGAATGGTTTTATGAAGGATACTGGGTTTCATTTGAAAGAAAAATACAGAAAACACGGTATTTCTACCTTATGAGACGATAGTAATCACAGTAAATCTTTTAGCACTCGCCAATCATTTAATATTTTTGCGTTTTCAGCTATTAAATACATGGTAACAATCTTGTTATCAGTAATTAATATTTTCCATAAATGCATTATTTAGTAAGTAATTTTATCACCCAAAACTGATGTTTGTTATACATGTGTATGTATTGATTTTCAATAAGAATATCACTTTAAAATCGAGTTCTACATTGTACAACTGCATGATGCAAGGCATTGTTTCTGTTATGACATTAACCCACATTTCTCCAATTTCTACATTTTATGACCCGTCCTATAACAGTGTGTATGGAATCCTACAATTGCCTTTTTATACCAGCTATATTTGGTTGGGATAGAACCATTCTGAAACTTATCCTTTGTCTGTGAAGGCCATGTTTATTATTGTTTTTTCAAGAGAAACATACGGTTGCACTTACACAATTATCGGTTAAAGCAGTGTTTATTGACTTTTCAAGTAAATCACATAAATACACATATTACCATTGTTGGTTAATCGATGTTTATTCAGTTTGCAGTAAAAAGAGTTACACATATTACAATTATCAGATAAATCGATGTTTATTGAGTTTGCAGTAGAAACACAGAGTTACACATATAACCAATATCAGATAAAGCGATGTTGATTGAGTTTTCAAGAAAATAATACAGTTGCATAAATAAAGTTGTCGGATAAAGTGATGTCTATTGAATATTTAAGAAAAAACACACAGTTGCACTTATAACATGAGATGAACTTATTGATATCACCCTAATAAAGTCATGACTGTATATTCGATGATAAAACCACACGGTCTCTATAACACTAAATCAGTTTCTCAAGCAGAACAATCACTAATGGCAACAAAAGCACACTCGTCGACATGGAAACGGGAGTTGCGGCGTTGCAAAGATCTCCATTGCAGATACAGGCATCTACGTCGACTCCAAACTGTGTATCAGATTCGCAAATGTCCGGTAACGAATTGGACTCGCAGGTTCTAGCTACTCCTAAAAAACAGTGTCAACTGTAATTTATAAACATTATAAATGCGCTATGTCGAAATTGTTGTGGCTCCGGAAAAACTTCGAGATAACAAACATTCGATATAACCGACATATAAAACACATCTTACTCAACCAAAAACATTTAAACAAAATCAACATAACCGGAACATCGAAATAACAGAATTCGACATTTAAATATTTTTTATGTAATAATAATGAGTTTTCATTGCAATAGACATTATTTTTTCTTGAGCACGGATCGATATAAATATATTTTCCCTACCTATTCGTTGTGGGTTTTTTTCAGACATTTTTTTTTTATTTTGGATATGTATAAAATTGCAAAAAAAATAAAATCGATTGGTAGATATTTAGTATTCATGGCCTATACATGCTATTGTAAACAAAACGTGCGTGTGAACTTTGAATATCATTTCTTACTCTGTGCCCCACTAACTTCGCCCTTTGCTTTGCCACAGGCGACACACGAATCCTGAGTAGGAGCAGATATGAAAGGGTCTTTGCAATCAGTATTGGTGATGCTGTCACATACATAACAACGGATGGCGCTGCTCATTCCTGAAAGATAAAGTTAAAAACGGTGTCAGGGTTACAACAGTAGTAATCGTAGTCGTTGTAGTAGTAGTCGAAGTAGTAGTAGTAGTAATAGTAGTAGTGGTAGTGATAATAGCAGCAGCAGCAGCAGCAGCAGCAGCCGCTGCAGCAGCAGCAGCAGTAGCAGTAGCAGCAGCAGCAGAAGCAGCAGCAGCAGCAGCAGCAGCAGTAGCAGTAGCAGTAGCAGTAGCAGTAGTAGTAGTAGTAGTAGTAGTAGTAGTAGTAATAGTAGTAGTAGTAATAGTAATAGCAGCAGCAGCAGTAGTAGTAGCAGCAGTAGTAGTAATTAAAGTAGTAGTAGTAGTAGTAGTAGTAGTAGTAGTAGTAGTAGTAGTAGTAGTAGTAGTAGTAGTAGTAGTAGTAGTAGTAGTAGCAGCAGCAGCAGCACAGCAGCAGCAGCAGCAGCAGCAGCAGCAGTAGCAGTAGTAGTAGTAGTGTAAGTGTTGGTGGTGGTGGTGGTGGTGGTGGTGGTGGTGGTGGTAGTGGTATTGGTAGTGGTAGTAGTGGTGGTGGTGGTGCTGCTGCTGCTACTGGTGGTAGTAGTGGTGGTGGTGGTGGTGGTGGTGGTGGTGGTGGTGGTGGTGGCGGTGGTAACGGTGGTAGTGGTGGTAGTAGTAATAGTAGTGGTGGTGGTGGTGGTGGTGGTTGTAGTAGCAGCAGCAGCAGCAGCAGTAGTAGTAGTAGTAGTAGTAATAGAAGCAGTAGTAGTAGTAGTAGTAGTAGTAGTAGTAGTAGTAGTAGTAGTAGTAGTAGTAGTAGTAGTAGTAGTAGTAGTAGTAGTAGTAGTAGTAGTAGTAGTAGTAGTAGTGGTACTGGTAGTGGTAGTGGTAGTATGTAGTTGTAGTATAAGTAGAAGTTGTTGTAGTAGCAGTAGCAGTAGCAGTAGTAGTAGTAGATGTTGTAGAAACAGTAGTAGTAGCAGTAGTATTGGTAGTAGTAGTGGTAGTTCTAGTGGTATTGGTAGTGGAAATGGTAGTGGTAGTGGTTGCGGTAGTGGTAGGGGTAGCAGTAGCGGTTGCGGTAGCAGTAGTAGTAGCAGCAGCAGGAGCAGTAGCAGTAGTAGTAGTAGTTGTAGTTTTTTTATTATTGTTAATAATTGAGTTTCTATTAAAACATTTGACTCAACATTCATAATTACACACCCTTGTGGCGGATCTGTTGTCTTGTGTGGTAACACACTTGACTATCGATCCATGGGTCGCAGGTTCGATTCCCTGCCGCATCACTAAAGAAATCTGAACTTCTTCCGGGTGGGACTTTATATGTGGATCCTGTGTGACAGTGACATACACTGTACACGTTAAAGAAGGGTAGCTTTAACCAGGGTTACATTCTGTCCGTTCACTATGCTCCGTAAGCATTGAGTGACTCACACTCTTATCGGAGCACTCATCAAATCGGCCCTATTACGCGACTGCGAGTATAAACAAGCTTATTTATTAATGCGTGTGCCAGTGGTTATGCACAGCACATAAACATGTTCGTCATATACGATCAAATTTCATGAAAAGGAATAAAGAAAGATTTTCCCCAAATGTTTATTGCCAGTCTTTAAAGCTGCACTCTCACAGATTGCCCATCTTAGCAACTTTTTTTTTATTTTTTTGTCTTAGAAGATTTTTTTTGCGTAAATATCGGCAAACCAATATAAGATTGCTGACAAAAAATCAGATCGTAGACTTTCATATTTCCGTTCGAAAATAAATGTTTTATGGCTTAAACCGTTATTAACGGTTAAAGAAAAATGCATAAAACATAAAAAAAACTAAATAATAAGTATCAAAATATGTGTTCTGATAGCACTCCTATATAACTGGTTTCTATGGATTTTCGCAAAAATTGGCTCTTTCCAAGACAGAAAATAAAAAAAAATGTCAACACGTTCAATATGTGAGAGTGCAGCTTTAATTGCAATATATATATAATTATAAATTTGTCTGCGCTTTATTTCATTATGTTTATTAGGCCAAATAAAAATTGGGCCGTTTCAGGTTACTCGACCGACCCTATTTTTTCCCGCCGACCCTAACCTATTTTTCCCTGAAAAAAAATGTGATTTGGGTACGAAAAGCATTTGTTACGAAATGTATGTACGAAAATTTGACAATATTAAGAGTTGGATTTCTGAATGTATCTACCGTACTTCACCTTAGAGTTCGGACACCTTAAAATAATTAATTTTTCGCTCTCCAAATTCATAGAACATAACCATTTTTACATTTTATCTACATGTATGGTACCTGCCTTTTTCTTCATGTCTGCATTTTACCACTAATTAATATATCTGTAGTTATCAATGGTTATTACGCCTATAAGTGTAACTCCTTCATCAAGTTAATTAAAATCCTATTCAACACCATTTTATACATGCATTGAAATGAATAAACACCTTTTATCCGCTTCAGATCAAACAGTCACATTGTGTGACGTCACATAACTCTCAGTTATACCCACAAGGATCTCATAGGATTGCTATGCAGGACTAATTTGTCTGGGATTGTAACTTAAGTATTGCATTTCTAACTTTAAGTCATCACATTAAAAAGTTACCTGTATCATTGAATGTGTTGACTTTTATTGTTCTATTGATGTTTCAATGAGCATTACTGTACGATTATTGCTTCATAAAGTCTATATTAAAAGTGTGGTACAAGTTTGAAAGTTTATTGGCGGATCGTTTTACAACGATGTCATTTCTGTGTTTTTTTAATCTCTTGATTGCCCTTGTTGTTTCTTTAATCCTCCATTAAATATATCACACATTCTTTTCAACAGGCAATAAATCGTTTAGGATGGGTAGTAACTAACTAACTTATCACAGTGCTGTATACGGTTAGGTAATCTAGCCAGGCATTGTAACGATAATGATCAATAATTTTTGTCTGTGAGACTTAGTAACTGTAAGTTACAATCGATGTCCTATGGGTGTCCGAAAATTAGGTACCTTAAATAAATTATTTTTGAAAATAATAATGGATGTCCGAATTTTTAGATTGTCCGAACTCAAAGGTGAATTACGGGTAGTTTGTGCTTGTGTGGCAGGTATAATTCAATTCTTGAACTATATTTTCTTGTCAGATACAAATGTGTCAGATACTGACTTTCGGATTGATATGTCAGACTTAAGTGTGCAATTTTGGCAATAAAACCGGCATGTTACTTGTTCTTCAAACCTGAACCCCCAGGTCCTCTTGACAGCATTGAGGTTTCCTTGGCTGATGGCTTATAATGGTAAATTTGCTGTCCCACTCTTCATGTAATTATGTTACAGGGAGGTTAGCATTCTACAGAGGGCGATTGAAAGCAAAAGGGTGCATAAAGAAAAGTAAAACCGTTCTTGGAAAGTCTTAAATAATAGCAGAGTGGTGTACCATAACTTAGTTGAAATCCAACCATCATTGTCAAAGTATTTAACCAGACAAATAAAGAATGTTTCCTTTGAAGCATGGAACATGTTTAAAAACTACTGATAAACCTGAAAATTGGTGACTTTTATTTTTGTTACTTTCTGAGTCAACAGTTACTGAAATCAATATATCAAAAAAATACTAAAAAAAATAAAAAAAATATTCCGACCTACCTACCCTATTTTTTTGGGCAGTGTTACCTGAAACGCACCTATTTTTTTTATTTGGCCTTAGCTCAACATGATTTTTTTTTTAAAGGCGCTATGTTTCATCGAAGTGCCGGACGGAATTTTCCTTTCATGTCTAGATTTCAATATAAATGTCTGTACTGTGTGCAATACAATGCTATAAGTGAAAACACGCTGTATGCCGAATTGCGTAAAGTCTAAAATGCACCCAGCAGAGGACAAAGGCGTGGCTAAGGTTGGGCTAATTATATTTGTCACTCAGGAGTGGGTTCGTGTAATTTAGGGTAATGGTTAGTAAAAGGTAATGCCACGTAGTCGCAGCCGCAGCCCAATTTAAACTTTTAAGCGTGCAATTATCGTGTTCTACCGGTTGCCATGTAAATGTTAAATGACATGAAGTGACATCTTAATGATTAAGAATGGGTGGAGTGAACGTAGCAGGTTATATTACCGTCGAAAATAGTGTAATATGGCTAAAAACGTTACTAACGGATTAAGAAAAATGTATAAAACATCAATATTTGAACTTAAATATGCAAATCCGCGATCTGATTTTTTTCAGCAGTCTTATATCACTAGGTTCCATGCATTTTCGCATAAATTGATTTGTTCAAAGACAAAAAATAAAAAAGTCAAAACGTTCAATTTGTTAGAGCTTCAAAGTCACTCCGTCCTTTCCCATTATTCGTGGTTCTATTTTGTTCGCGTTGTGCGATTTTCTTATCAAGCACAAAGCTTTGTTAAGTTCTTAAACGAAGGAATCCGAAAGTTACAAACAATTTGTAGATTTAGATCAATAGCGTTTGGAAAACTTTTAGATATAATTTTCTAAACCCCATCTAAAATTGTCCAAGTACACACTTAAATAACAATATCGGAGCAACACAAATAGATGTAGACCTTTCTATTGAATGCCATTTATCTCAATATATAAAGTTGTTTGTTAATACGGGCCACTAAGCACTTTACGATATCATATGTTGTTTGTTAATACGGGCCACTAAGCACTTTACGATATCATATGTTGTTTGTTAATACGGGCCACTAAGCACTTTACGATATCATATGTTGTTTGTTAATACGGCCCACTAAGCACTTTACGATATCATATGTTGTTTGTTAATACGGGCCACTAAGCACTTTACGATATCATATGTTGTTTGTTAATACGGGCCACTAAGCACTTTACGATATCATATGTTGTTTGTTATTACGGGCCACTAAGCACTTTACGATATCATATGTTGTTTGTTAATACGGGCCACTAAGCACTTTACGATATCATATGAGATAAACTTATTCTTTAACATTTTATATCTAATAACTAAATGTGATGTTGCATTTTACGTTTTTAATACTGTTTATGTTATATTTCAGTGTGTAGATTCATCTGTATTGAATCCTACTGGAATCCTTCTTATATGTGAATTGTATGAACATTAAAGCTATAGAAAGCATTAGTCTTTGTTAGTGAAAACCGCACACTAATTGGACAATTACTACGAACCACAGCTTGGTCTTGCCTCGTAATACATGTATTATAGACCTTCACAAAGGTCAGGGGTGAAGGTCGAACCTTTATATAGATACCACCGGAGTAAAGCTGTCTTGACTAAATATAGCAAACAAAATGTCTTGGGCAAGCCAGCCTTCATATAGATGTTGGTTTAAACTGGATGTGCACTGGCTAATATAAAGAAAATCGCGCGGCATTTCGCTCTGAATAAGTGAACAATGAACATTTATGTTTTGGTCATCTATAAACGATAAGTCGGCGTCGGCCTCCTCGTTTTGAAAACCAAAAACAATACTAACTATTACATAATATCTATGAAGTGAATACTGAATTAGCTTTTCACTTTAACACATGCACTTTAATTTAGCGCTAATCAGTCTTTCGCAATATTTGCCTTTACCAATTTGATTATGCACCAGTCAATTGTAACTACGACCCCCAAGGTCCGGGGAACAGTCGGGACTTAGCCAAGCCCGGGTAAAATCCCCGCCCTGCGGGAACGAACTGATGATAAAATCCCCGCAAAATGCCCCCGCACCCCAGGGGCCCTAGGTAAGGCCCATATCCCCGCTATATTTGGCGCGAAGACAAAACCACCGCATTCATCCGGCCTTGCGGGGCCACCTGGAAGGTAAAATCACGGCCCATTTTCCCGGCTATCCCCAGTTTACCCCCGGACCTGGGTGGGGGCGTGGTTACAATTGACTGGTGTATTATGAAAAGCAGTTTATTAACAGCCAAATTCCATTGGGTTTTCGACGAGTGTCCCTCAATAATTATCATTGACCTTGTGCATCTAACAAACAAAAAAAAGACTGTAATCAATATTATTATGCATGCTCACATTTTGTTATGTGCAAGATGCATTCGAATTATACAGCAGTTTTGCTTGTGGTTTAAAGATGCCGAAAAACAGACATTTTTTGCATGAGCTGGTTATGTTAATACAATATTTTCATACAATCGTCGTAGCAATGTAAATAGTCTTGTGTTTGACTTGACTCCATTGCAAACCTGTTATTTTATACATCAGTGTTTTTTTGGAATTATTTTTACCGCGTGTGCCCTGCAAATTAGGTTTAAAAAAATGGGAAAATTACAAAATCATGCCAAAATAGCATATACATTGTATAATGGCAAATATACATGTTTCCACTTTTCATTTTATGCATACATTATGCTGTGAAAGAATTATTGTTTTCAAGATGTTTATTATTTTTTAAAAGATTAATGGATTTTTTATTCATTAGCGTAAGCTCCAATTATCCAATTGGGCAAAAAATATAATTTTTGTGAAAATGGACAATTTTTTCGCAAGGGGAAACCGCCTTTAGAAGGCGGTAATTTCCCCCACCCCCAAAATCACTGTACATGAAATAAATATTTCTGCTAATCTATTTAATCATGTTCATATCTTATTTATTGTATTTCAATCTCTCTTGCGGAGGATATTTTGAAAAAAATGAATTACAGTTATCTTTAATTATTATTCTTCAATATAGTCTGAATCATTATTACAATTTCACAGCTAGATTTACCGTAATTGTGTAAAATCATATTAATAATATAAAATCATTTTATGACTTTAAAATTTGGGAACCACGCTAATATAAAAGCAATTTTATCATAAATGACGTCGCCATCAATAAATATTGTCATGTTTACATGTTTGTTTATTAAAACTACTAAAGCAATAGCCTTTTACGTTAAAGCTGCACTGTCACAGATTGAACGTTTTATCAACTAACTTTTTTATTTTTTTGTCTTGGAACGAGCTAATCGTTGCGAACATTTAGGGAAATCAGTTATGTGAGACTGTTGACAGAAACTCAGATCGCATGTTTTCATATTTATTTTAAAAAAGTGAAATTTTATGCATTATTCTGAAAGCGTTTGTAATGCGTTTAGCCACAAAACATTAATTTTTATAACGGAAATATGAAGAACTGCGATGTTATCTTTTGTCAGCACTGGTTTTCCGATATTTACGCGAAAATTGGCTCAGTGCAAGACAAAAAGTAAAATAGTTTTCAAAGCACTAAAGTGTGTATAATAAAAATAAAATATGGCATTCGTGCTCATTCAATACGCTCGTTTTTAAATCATTATTAATTACACAATATTACATAATGCACTTTATTATAAAAAATAAATGTGATAACATTTGTAACATTGACATTCAGTGCTAGAAAAAGACGGGGAGATATTGTAAGTGATAGTTAAAAAATAAAAATAAAATATTCCAACAAGAACGGTCATTTTAACGAGTACAAAGAAAAACAAAACACTATTCTAGAAGGTTAAACTGATCCCCTTATTCAAAATCAATGCATACACATGTCCAACAAACATAAATTTTGAGCGATAAACCTGTAACTGCTTACTAAATAATGCATTCATGGAAAGTATTTATCACTGATAACAAAAGTGGGTAACCGTGTATTAAATACGCAAAGGAATTAAATAATTGGTGAGTGCTAAAAGTTTTACTGTTTTACTGTAATATACTATCGTCTCAAAAGGTAGAAATACCGTGTTTTCTGCACATTTATTTCAAATTAAACTCGGTATCTTTCATGAAAACCATTATATATGGCATTTATCATATTTTATGGGTTTAATTGTGACAAATCTCATTTTGGAGTAAGATTGCATCTTTAACAAAAAAATTTTTTTATCCAATAACCTTATTTTGCTTCCGATCCTACACTGTGGATTTACATCCGTAATTTCCAAAAAACTGGTGCATTTGTTATTTAAATTAACATGCTAAAATGTGCTT
This sequence comes from Mya arenaria, assembly GCF_026914265.1. NCBI lineage: Eukaryota > Metazoa > Mollusca > Bivalvia > Myida > Myidae > Mya > Mya arenaria. The sequence goes on from NC_069137.1 coordinate 15,063,626, forward strand.
ATATTTTATTTATTTATTTACAAATGTGATATACCCTGATAAAGGTCGGTTTCGTACAGAGTCCCCCCCCCAAAAAAAAAAGAATAAAAATAAATAAATATGAAAATCAGTATTAAATACTCATTAAATATGATGGTTGTCTGGTTGGCGCAGTGGTAAGCGCACTCGCTTACCGACCCAGGGTCGATTCCCGGCATGGGTGCATGTGTCACCAAGCCGGACAAGCGAGTTTTTTTCCAGGTTTCCCCACAATACAAGAACACACTCTCGCGTAAAATCGTGCCAACGAGAGCGATTAATATAATGTTGAAATAAATTGTTTCACAATCGTTGTAAAATAAATATGTTTAAACTAAACATTAAATATCCTCCATAAATGTTACTAATATTGATATAAGTTAAACTATGAAAAATATATTAGTCTTACCTGCAAAAGTAACCAATAGGAACAGAGGCAGTATACAAAGAACTAATTGTGATTTCGCCATGATTTCTGAATTCGTTTTAGATACTTTGTCACTCTGAAGACCCCTTCTCAAATGAAATCTGCTATCTCTGAGTATATATTTTATGCATCAATCAAATTTGAAATTGCAGAGGTTTTCTAAAAATCTAAAAAGCGCGGAGACCTTATCAATTCGGGCTGAGTATGAACCTGTTTTTTGATAGCATAACAAAACGATCGGCTACCCAAGATGTCCATATATGGAGATTGCTTGTTTTTGCGAACGTGATAACGTCGACGAATATGAGTCTGGTGAAATAAAACTTGAATGAAGAATGAAGGATTTGGCCTAAAAAAATTGTTTGGTTAGGGTTACATCCTTTTCAAAAATAGGTAGGGAAGGTAGGCTTTTTTTATTAGGTTTATATAAGACTATCACTTTCATCATAGCGGAATGGTGTTAAAGTTATCTTCTGAGTAAGCATTTAAGGTTTTAAACTACATATTGAAAAGCAATTAAAAAAAATATATATAATTTTTTTATTTAGTTTTTCATTTTTTTTTCAAACTGACTATAAAAATGGTACGGTCGACGCCTATTCCGTAGGTAGGGTCGGATAACCCGAACCAAATGTATTTTTTTAGGCCTAACGATTTTTAATGACAGCGTTATGGCTTGACCCCGTCACATCCCCAGGTGTGACTTAAACTTAATTTGTAATCCAAAGAGGGAGTTTTGCCCCCAACGGTTGATGGGATATTCGCCAAAAGAGTTATTTTATACCCTTAATCCACAAGACCTGAGGAGATCTCGCCGGAATTTCGGGTTCAAAATTAGAAATTTACCATGAGACCAGGTGCTGATTTAAGCTATTTGGATGGGTTTTAGGTTCAAGTCACTTGATTGGTTAGCTGAGCTGATCGGATGAGGGATTAAGTCTTATGATTGGGTTGCGGGTTCAAACCATTTTCATGTTTAACTAATTTGACTTTAAGGATAAAAACAAAAAAGCATATGACTTATGTACAGATGAAAAAATAAAAGCGAAAAATTAATGCTTCTTGGGAATTTGTGGCCACGTAGCCATTCATTATTATTTTTTTATAATTACATGTATTTTTTTATCTGTTCACTCTCACGCTCTTATAACTAAATTTTCAAAAAATGATATCTAAGTAGGTTACGGTCAGGCCTGATACGTGCCTTCTTATGTGTCTTGGCAGATAAGGGATATATTTTCGAACAATGTATGGGAAACATGTTTTTTTAAATGTTAAAGTAAACTGAAATTGGTTTGTGTCCTTGGTAGGGTTTGAACTTACGGCGGTAAACAGACAAAATACTAAAAGTTCTGGGCCTAATTCACTTACATATTTTAGAACATTCGGAAAACTTCGGCCATTTTCCATAAAAAACAACCTTGGATGTTTCCCGGTGCATCAGTAGAAGTAGTTCGTATTTTTTAATTAATGGTAGTGATTTCACGTGTATTTTGGTATTACTGAGTTTAAATTGATTGTAAATTAATGGTTTTATTGCACAAATAAATAAGAATTCCAAGAGTAGAGTCATTAAGTGTAACTGCTTAATTAAAATTACTACGCGATCTACATGCAGTGTAGTTAAATGTTAAGATTTCTGACATTGTAAACCGTCCATATACGTCGGAGATTGTTACCGAAGGAAAATGGCCGAGGTGTTCGGAATGATTTTAGAACTTATTTTTTTATAACATATACAGCCATTTTGTCCATCTTGCTCCGGTCATATCATCTTATACAATAACAATAAACTTTTGCTTTGCTTAGTCTAAGTCTGACTCTCAAAATTATCTACTCTAGAAAGACATGAGTTAATATGGGCCCTGGATTTGAAATATTGGCCTAGCATTAGGCTACATATGAACCATTGAAAAGTATTCAAACGAGTTTGTTATCAATGGACTGCATTTCGAATGGAGGAGTGGTTTTCCATGTATATCCCTTCCCTGACTGCGTAGTTAGGGCGCCCGAAAACGAAGCGAAAGGTCGAAGGTTCGATCAAAAATAGGAGCTTGTTCTGAGATTGCCGGATGCTGACCAAGCAGCAAGCTATGAAATTGGTAGCTTTGCTGTTGCAAGGCGCCTTTCATATAGAATATGGATCGGGATTTAACATGTTCTTCGATCAAACTGTTTTATAAGTACAACGAATTGGCTTTTAGTTGAAGCCCGGAATTATAAATATTCTGTTTTTTTCCAAGCTAATTCCACCAGTACAAACAAAATTGTACCGTTTTAATATACACACATTATGCACCAGTCAACTGTTACCACGCCCCCCCCCCCCAGGTCCGAGGTATACCGGGGATAGCCGGGGAAAAGGGCCGTGTTTTTACTTTCAAGGTGCCCCCGCAGGACCGGGTGACCGCGGTGGTTTTGTCATAGCGCCAAATTTAGCGGAGATTGGGCCTTATATAAAGCCTCTGGGAGGCGGTGGCATTTGGCCGGGGTTTAACCATCAGTTCGTCCCCACAGGGCGGGGATTTTACCCGGGGTTGGCTGGACCAAAAGTCAAAGTCCCGGCTATTCTCCGGACCTGGATGACCGTGGTTACAATTGACTGGTGCATTACTTTGGAAACAAAAGAATCATTGATCCACTACATTAAATTCAATAGCTTGAATTTTATCTGTACCGCCATAGGAAATCCGAGTTATGTGAACTCCTGGTTACATGTATTGAATACGGTAATTCTATCAATTAAACGCTTTTAAAACTCAATTAATGACCTTGGTAAAATACAGATCAAAGCGGAGAGAACGTTTTCATGTAACAAGTTAAGTATTGTCAATACAGAATTTATCTTAACCCATAGATATAACATGGATGATAGCATTATTTCATTTGACATAACATTTCGGAAGGCACATAGTGTTGAGGTGGTTGAAAAGCAAGATAAGGACATAAATGCGCTACAAGTTGGTTATCTCAAATTTTTGCATTTTCCAAAAATATGAGTAAATTAGTTTTAACATCGTTTTCGAAAAACGATATCTGACAAGTTTAAACATCGTTTAAATCACTTCGCATTCCTGCTGTTATCTTGTATTTTAAAATGCTGATTTTTAGGTCTGGATTTTTGAAAAATAAGAGTTCTATAAGAATGCATTCTTATTTATCAGAGGTTCGATAATGATAAATCTTAAACTCTGATGCAATCGCTGCAAATTCGAGTGCAAAAATACATGTATAAATATATCATTTTCCTGATATTTTCGTCGACCAATCAAATCGCTCGTTACATTAAGCATACTTGACTTTTGAGCATTGATTATCGATACGGTGTTACGGCCACTTATTCAAATTTTATTAATTTTGTAAAGTTTGGAAACGATTATGAGTTTTTTAGCAAATATCATTATTCAGCCATTAACCATTAACACACAATGCATTCAGGTACTTAATTTCAGAATGGACAAATATTCTAATGAAGTCATATTTAAATGAACAAGTCATCAAATATTGAAATGAGGCTACGAAACATAAAATTAATCTTTAAAAATAAATATAAAATGCACAATATTTTACAATTGTATGTTTTATAACGCAAGTAGATTTAAGGTCAATATGATTTAATATTATCAAGACTTTATTTGAGGAGTTGGGGACAATATTGAAGGAGTATTTTTTGCGGGGGTTGAGCTGTAGAGGGTCGACAAAATTAATTGTTCTCACTCACTTAGGTTTATCAAATTTATTTTTTTATATCCAATCAAGTTCCATTCTTGAAATACGTATTAAATTTGAGTTCATATTTGTAAGAATACCCTGGGAGTAATGGAAAATATCTTTACATGTCGAATGCCTCAATACGACTGGTTCGAAAATCAGTTTTTACTTTCTATCACTCTCCTCTTTTTTTCTACTGATTTTTAATTTGTATGTATTATCATCCTATTTTCTTAAATATGATAATACATTTTTTTATATAAGTAAAGTTTTCCAACATGTTTTTTGGAAAATGTTATCATTTGAGTTTATTTGTATGCGAAATGTAACTAAGTGTGTGTGTGTGTGCGTGCGTGCGTGCGTGCGCGCGCGCGTGTGTGTGTGGTGGGAAGGTGTATATATTTTTGTGACGAGGAATGTCAAAAGTTCCCCTATTCATTTATTTACCACGTTCATTTATATAAGAAAAGTGTATAAAAAGATTTTGAGTATGTGAACATGAGGTTAATGTTAGCGCGCTGGTAGTATCGCTTTTGAGGCGTGGAATGCCGAACAGGTCCTGAAAGAAATTAGGAATTTAAAGGATGCCATTATAAGATTGTTAACTAAAGATTGATAAATCTCACCATCGACCATCTGAAATAATGGGTTAAAAGCCGTTTCGATTATTGTTTGATATAGAATTGAAATAAAAAGTTTGTTTTTATTTGAACTTTATAAGAAGTCTTTAAAAAAACTGCATCTAACTGTTCATAAGTGTACTTTGCACGATGAATGAACACGAAAGGAAATTCTTCTGTTGTATATAGTTAGTCAGAAGTAATCTAATGATAAGCTTGAGTTTTTTAGCTTAAACAATATAATTTATGATATTTATAGTGCTATTTGACAACATTATTTTGTTCTTAGAGAATACAACCACATAGTCACTAGCGGATCAAGGGGTTCAACCGGCGCACACCCCCCTTAAATCGCCCATGTTTACTTTAATATAGTAGAAAGAAAGTAATAAGATACGCCCAAAATGAACCATTCCCGACTATACTTTTTTAACATTTTCCTAGGCGTGTACCCCAAAGCAACCCTGCCAACACTTTAATTTCGTTTCTTAAGGAGGGGCGCAGGTCAAAAGGTTACGCCCCTCAGTTTCGCCCCCCTCTAACGTTAAATCCTGGAACCGCCCCTGATAGCGACACTCGATTCCAATATAATGCTACCGTTTATCAGCGACCTCAATAGCTAACGATCAATTTTTGATCATCGTGTTATCTCTGACGTTAATATCATGTATGCATTTTTAAAATATGGGGTCGTAGTTATCGAGACTTTTATATTCAAAGTTCCAATATTTATATTATAACAACCCATGTATATTTCATGATTATTGCTTGACTTGACTTGTTTTACAAAGTACAGCATGGCTTTTTTTGAAAAGTTGATGTTCTAATTTTTCAGGCCAATCTTGAAGTCACATATGTGCTTATTGTTGAGGAAATATTTCATTGCAACACTAGAGTACAACCTACTAGGTACTAGGCTTAATCATTTTAGAATTTCAACGTTCACGGTCCGCCTACTGCCACTCATCCGATACACAATCCTTGCGTCAGATTTTGGGTTGACAATGTGTCAGCCCATGATGTTGTATTCTAAGTTAGTTAGATTACCTGAATTAAAATCTTTATGATTAAGGAGGGCTCGTTTGCTACCTTTACTCCGCCCATTCTTATTCATTAAAATCTTACTTCATGTCATCTAATGTTTACTTTATCAAGACTTGTTATGCAACAGTCAATTGTTACCACGCCCCCCCCCCGGTCCGGGGAATAGCGGAGACATTGACTTACGGTCCAGCCAACCCCGGGTAAAATCTCCGCCCTGTGGGGACGAACTGATGTTAAAATCCCTACCAAATGCCCCCGCAGCCCAAGAACCCTAAGTAAGGCCCATTCCCCGCTATATTTTGTGCGAAGACGAAACCACCGCATTCACCCGGCACTGCCGGGCCACCTGGAAGGTAAAAACACGGTCCATTTCCCTGGTTATCCACGGTATACCCTCGGACCTGGGGGCGCCATGGTTACAAATGACTAGTGCATTATTTAGAACAACCTACATTTTTGAAATTGCAGATAAGCAATCAATAAGTACTAGACTTAATCATAAAGGATTTGAACTTTCGCGGATGCTTAAAGGTTCGCCAACTGCCACTCATCCGACTCTCTGTTCGCTTCATTCACTCCTCCCCTTTCTTAATCATTAAAGATGCACTCTTACTCCCAAATAAGATTTAATATTCATATTTAATGCAATTGTTTTAATATACCATAAAAGATTGATAAATGTCGAAAACAATGGTTCGTATGACGAAAACTGCGTTTAATTTGAAAGAAATGTGTAGAACACACGGTATTTCTACCTTATGGGAGGATAGTAGATCACAGTAAATCTTTTAGCATTCACTATTCATTTAATATTTTTGGCGCTATCTGCTATTAAATACAATGTTACAATGTTGTTATCAGTAATTAATATTTTCCATAAACGTATTATTTAGTAAGTAGTTAAATGTTTATCAGTCAAAATTGATGTTTGTTATCCATGTTTATGCATTGATTTTGAATAAGAGTGTCACTTTAAGATTTTAATTCATGTCATCTATCTATTACGTATAGCACATGGCTTTTTTGTGAAGTTAATGTATCGATAAAATTATCCTTTAACAATAAGCACATGTGTGATTTAAAGTTTGGCCTGAAAAATTTAGAGCGATCCAACATGCTAACACAAGTTTGTTATTTCAATCGCTCATGGCATTAGGGTGACACTCTTATTCAAAAGGCCAAAAAATTGTTTGTTTAGGGTAACCTTCCCAAAATTTCTAGGTAGGGTAGGTATTTTTTTTATTTTTTTCTCAAAATCTGTCGTAAGTTCAGAGTGTTTTCTTGCACATGGCAGTCTTTCCTACATTACTGTCATTGCCTGACTTTGTTTTATCATATAAACAATAATTCTGATTAAAATCTGCATGTATCCGCCCTTCGTAACTCTTTATTCGATAACGAATATTTTTTTTGCTCAGAACGGAAAAAAATAGTTAGGGTCGGCGCATTTTTATAGGTAGGGTCGGGTTACCCGAAACGGACATTTTTTTAGGCCAAATCAATACATACAAACATCAATTTTGACTGATAAACTTTAACTACTAACTAAAAAATGTATTGATGGAAAATATTTATTACTGATAACACGATTGTAACCGTGTTTTTAATAGCAGAATGCGTAAAAAATATCAAATGAAATGTGAAAAGAGTTGCTGTGATCTACTATAGTCTCATAAGGTAGAAATACCGTGTTTTATAGTCATTTCTTTCAAATTAAACTCGGTATCCTCCATAAGAACCATTGAATTCGACATTTATTCATTCTTTTCGGAATATTAAAACAATATTATTAATTGTGGTGAATCTTACCTGGAGTAAGAGTGCATCTTTAATATTACAAACGAAATTCAACTCGGATACTTAAGTAGTGTGTTCTATAAATAGTCCAAACTACATTTTCCGAAAATATACCCCTAATATTTTTTCTAAAAATGAAGCACACTATCAGTACTCAAAGACAAGCCTATCCTTTGATCCTATTTGAAATTCATGATACGATTTGTCGTTTTAAAATCACCCTTTTTAAAATATGAAATAATATTTGTTGGACTTACATTTCTAACTGAATGTTTAGCTTCCCCTGGCATTTTAAGTATTGTCAGTTGAAAACGATGTATACTAGTATTTCATTTTTGATAATAAAGGTACTAAATTTATCAAACTGAACCCATTTAAGTCACGTGAGTCCTCACCCTGTATTGAGATTTGTTTGATTTTTTAAAATGTATTTTTATGTTAATGTTTAATTTCGCGCTCTTTTAATTTAATTGATGGCCACGTAGCTATTTATTAAAACAATTTGTTTATAAAGGCTCCTATTTTTTGAAAAATACATAAATCATTTTGAGTTTTTTTTTGTTTTGATCATTAAAGTCAAATGTGTTAAAAGTAATTTTCGCATAAACCTATATATTGTGCCTTTTTGGATAATACCTAAATTATAAGGGGATTTAAAGCTACACTCTCACAGATTGGCCATTTTGACTTATTTTTTTGTCTTGGAATGAACCAACCTAGTGATATAGGACTGCTAACAAAAGATCAATTCGCAGATTTTTCTTATTTACGTAAATTTACGACTTATTTTTTTTGCCAAAAATGTTCCTAACGCTTTAAGAAAAATGAAATTTCGACAGTTCCCCTAAGCAATTGAGATCTGTTCTATTGCGAGTTATCTTATATAAATTAGTTACAGGCATTTGTACTAAACCAGCTGATTCTGAGACAAAAACTAAATAATGTCAAAAATGTCAATCTGAGACAGTGCAGCTTTAAGTCATCACACTTGAATATGATTATTAATGGCAAGGTGAAATTATTATTTTTACATGACATACCTTGAAGATACATACTCACTTATGACCTGTGAGTGTGTCTCTATTAACGATTTCAGCAATGAATTATGAATTGCATGCAATAAACCTTTTGAAACCTTCTAATTAATTCTGCAGCCATTTTTTGTGGATGAGATGGGGGGGGGATCAAGTTATCAATTGCGGAACCGGAGGGATAGTGGGTGCACCCGGCGCGTGTCTCTCCCTAAAAGTTTTTTTTATTTCAATAAAGGAAAATCAAAGTAATAAAACACGCCAAATATGCACCATTTCGGACTAGAAATTGTTCAAATGTACTTAGGGAAGTACTTCCAACTCACTGCCAACATTTTAAACAAAATCAATTTCAGTTCTTAAGGAGTTGTGCAAGTCAAAGTCAAAAGGTTACACTCTAAGTTCCCCCCAGCCCCACCCCGCCCTCTTTAACGTCAAATCCATGGAAATGGTCAAGAGCGATCACTGAGTAGGAGATTGTCAAGGGAGATCACTGTGTAGGAGATTGTCAAGGGAGACCGCTGGGTAGGAGATTGTCAATGGAGACCACTGTGTAGGAGATTGTCAAGGGAATTAACTGTGTATGAGATTGTCAAGGGAGATCACTGGTTAGGAGATTGTCAAAAAAGATCACTGTGTAGGAGATTGTCAAGGGAGATCACTGTGTAGAATATTGTTTAGGGATATCACCGGGTAGGAGATTGTCAAGGGAGACCAATGTGTAGGAGATCAAGGGAGGTCACCGGGTAGGAGATTTTCAAGGGAGATCACTGGGTAGGAGATTGTCAAGGGAGATTACTGTGTAGGGGATTGTCAAGGTAGCCTGGTTTACATTGTCAAAGTAGATCACTGGGTTGGAGATTTTCAAGGGAGATCACTGGGTAGGAGATTGTAAAGGGAGATCACTATGTAGGAGATTGTCAAGGTAGCCTGGGTTAAATTGTCAAGGTAGATCACTGGGTTGGAGATTGACAAGGGAGGTCACTGGGCTAGAGATTGTCAAGGGAGATCACTGGGTAGGAGATTGGCAAGGGAGATCACTGTGTAGGATATTGTAAAGGTAGATCACTGGGTTGGAGATTGTCAAGGGAGATCACTGGGTTGGAGATTGTCAAGGGAGATCACTGGGTATGATATTGTCAGGGGAGATCACTATATAGGAGATTGTCAAGGTAGCCTGAGTTATATTGTCAAGGTAGATCACTGGTTTGGAGATTGTCAAGGGAGATCACTGGGTAGGAGATTGTCAAGGGAGATCACTGGGTAGGAGATTGTCAAGGGAGATCACTGGGTAGGAGATTGTCATGGGATATCACTGGGTAAAAGATCATCCATGGAGTTCACTGGGAAGGAGATTGTCAAGGGAGATAACTAAGTAGAAGTTTGTCAATGGGGATCACTGCGTAATAGATTGTCAAGGGAGATCACTGGATAGGAGATTGTCAAGGAAGATCACTGGGTGGATGATTGTCACGGGAGATCACAGTGTATAATATGTTCAAGGGAGATTACTTGGTAGGCGGTTTTCAATTATAACTGGTTAGGATATTGTCAAGGGAGATGACTGAGTAGGAATTTGTCAAGGGAGCTCTTTGTAATAGATTGTCAAGGGAGCTCACTGGGTAAAAGGTTGAGAAATATGTTAAACCATTAGTTCCACAAAGTAATGTTATTTCCTGCTACTCCTGCGGCATAATCACAGACGGAAAGAACTGTGACGACCCGTTTGTCGATGTCAAAGTAGTTCCGAATTGTACGGCTTACTTAAAGTTGAGGGGGAAACAGGACTGTGTCAAAGGTAAATAAGCTGTTTAATGCTACATTCTCACAGATAGACAGTTTTGACTTTTCGTTTAATTTTTGTTTCAGATTCAGTTGATTTTGACATTAATCTGATCATTTCAGTTGAATAAGATAGCTGACAATAAGAACAGATCTCAAATGTTTGGAAAACTGCAGATAAACGTATTTTTTTTTTAAATAAGCGTTCGTAACGCTTTTAGCAATAAAACATCAATCTGTGACCGTAAATATGAAGAACTGTAATCTGATATTCGTTCACAGTCTTTTTGTGTGGTTTCTAGTCATTTACGCAGAATTCGACTCCTTTCAATGCAAAAAAAATGCCAAAAGGGTCAATCTGTGAGACTGCAGCTTTAAAATATATATCTGTATAGAAATGCACCAGTCGATTGTAACCACGCCCCCCATTTCCGTGGGTATAGCGAGGATTGCCGGGGAAATGGGCCGTATGTTTACCTTCCACAGTGCCTGGTGAGTGCGGTGGTCTTGTCTTCGCGCCATTAACAGCGGGGAATGGGCCTTACCTAGGGTCCCTGGGGTGCGGGGGAAATTTGGCGGGGATTTTACCAGCAGTTTGTCGCTGCAGGGCGAAGATTTTACCCGGACTTTGCTGGACCGATAATGAAAAAGTACCCGCTATTCCTCGGACTTTGCAGGGGCCGTGGTTATAATTGATTGGTGCATAAGGTTTGATAGCTGATTACACATATATTTAAGATTCTGGTTCATGAGGTAAGCTTCCTCCAGAAAAAGACACCCTTAACTGTCAATCATAGTTACTTCCCGCATGCGCAGAGCGATCATTGAAAACCAGACGATTTTACCAAATCATGTATATCGACAAAATACTCTCTTCGAAAAAAAAACGCGTTTGCATTACCGTCAAATCTGCTCTACATGATATGGAGCTACAATAAAAAGGGTAAATCCTCCATTGTCATTGGCCCACAAATATTTGCGAACACCAAAAAGGAGAACAATATACGCTGATGCAAAATTATTTAATGCATATTTATAATTAACTTATTTTATTATACTGATAAAACATATGATTTGTGAACAGATTAAAACATGTTAGCGATATTTTGGTGTTCTTTTATCTTGTGAATTTGTGACCAAGTCTAGCTCTTACTCTCTTTCAGGGCTCGGTCGAATCTGTGAAACGGATGAAAATATTACCACGGGTTGTTATCACAGGACTTTAGAGGGCTTGTCTTTTGATGTTTGCGTCTGCACGACTGAATAATGTAACACGTCATCGCGTGTATCCATAGCAACAGTGGTGATTTTTCTACTTCCAGTGTCTGCTGCTCTCGTCATGAACATGTTGGCGGAATAAACTGTAAAGAACGCAGAGAATAAACAGAGACATATGTTTTAGTTTATATTCTTCTCCTTTAATTGATTGTTTATTGATAGGTATGTTTACGTCATTTTCTACTAGATCTTTAGAACCCAACTGTTCCTGTAAATAAATAACTTTTTATGAAACACATATTATTTCGCCCGTGTCTAGTATATTTTAGCTTGTTTGTCTTTCGAAAAAAATGAGGAATTGTTCCCCTTTACCGTTATTTCTTTGTCGTCGATTTCATGTCTCTGTCGTCGCTGGCATGTCTTTGTCGTCGATGGCATTTGATAATTGTCGATGGCATGTCTTAGTCGTCGATGGCATTTGATTGTTGTCGATGGCATGTCGTAGTCGTCGCTGGCATGTCTTTGTCGTCATTGGCATTTGATTATTGTCGATGGCATGTCGTAGTCGTCGCTGGCATGTCTTTGTCGTCGATGGCATTTGATTATTGTCGATGGCATGTCGTAGTCGTCGAGGGCATGTCTTAGTCGTCGATGACAAGTCTACGTCATCTTTGGTGTGCCAATGCCGTTGATGGCATGTCTTTGTCGTCGATGGCATGCCTTTGTCGTCGATGGCGTGTTTTTAATACTTGAAAACGCACAAATATTAACTTACTGATATGTCCTCAAAGATCTACAGTGATCAATCATCATCTCATTAGGTAGAAATACCGTGTTTTTCTGCACCTTTCTTTCAAATTATTCACGGTATCCTTCATAAAAACATTTATTTATTAATCCTTTTCGGTAAATTTAAACAACTGTATTAACCGTGGTACATATTACTTGGGAGTTGCATCTTTAAGAAACTTGTACACAAAACGCCTACAAATAAGCACATTACACGTAGAGTATAAAAGTAAGCGACTTCATCTTACTCAGCCTTTTCGTTGTCACATTTAATAAATATCTATAGAAAATGAAATAGTGTAAAGTATAGAAATGTACAGTACAAACAGCTTTTCATAATTTATAACTTTGTTTTTCATTTTATAATACAAATATTAACAACCCAAATAGAGGCGTATAAATATCGCTATCGCTATGTAAGACAAATGTAAACACTTAAGAAGCCCTACATCATTGTGTACATTGAATTAAAGAAGGCCTAAGTTAATCATTGTTTTTATTTCTTTGAAAGAAGTTGTAACTCTCTTGAAGATATATTTGTTCAAATATGGCTATCATTATAGATATATGATATGCTGTGTCAGAGGAACTCAAGCTGATAGGACATATAAAGTATGTTGTATGAATTGCCCCGTATATCTGAAACGTATTTTTTCCAAACACTGAATCGGCACTGGTTAGTGCAATTGAACGACGTATGGAAACTGATATAAACAGAGTCGTTTTTACATAAAATGATGATGTTAATAGCCGTTGTGAAAAAACAACAGCTAATTGTCACAGTTCCAAATATGTCATATTATCTCACTGCTCTTTTGAAGTACATGTGGTATGCAATTTACACATCTAAGAAAACATTATTATTTTACAACTAAATAATGGCAGCGCCCAGTGAGACGGTGCATATTTTTCTGTTTTTTTTAATGTATGATTTTTATAACATTGTCTATAACCGTAACAAAATGTTCCCAGCAAGTTGGTACCTATATCATGAGGAACATGTATGTGGCTAACCTAAATAACGTGTTACAATTTCTGAGTCTATGCAAAATATGCTTCGGAAATCAGTACACCAAGTAGGAACTGTACAGTGTACAATGTATCCACATTTGTGAGACTGTTACTCAGATTACGATTCAGACATAAATATAGCCTTTCAACCTTGAAATAAAAGTTTAACCTCATGTACACTGAAAATACGATATATCATCTGTTTAGTGTCTTAATATATAAACAGCTTGATGTTGAAAAAATATGAGGCAACATTCTAAGCCCTATTTAATCTAGAAAGTCGGTCAGACATAAAGCCTATTCAAAATGCCAATTGATCAAAGATTTATGGTTAGAGTGGTACTAGATAATTGTCAATAACCCTTTATGTCGACTATTTGTAGATTTATGAGGCGTAAGGGGTTTTGGATTGTAAATATTCCGCATATCCATGTCGCTTAAGCTGTAATACCAATATCACAATTGCCCTCATCTAGCAGTTTAAACGGGATATATCTAAAAACGATTGTGAAGAAAGCTTATATACTAAAATACTCTCGTTGGCAAGATGATGCGCGAAATTGTGGTCTTGTGTTGTAGGGGAAACCGGAGTGCACGGAGAAAACCCACTTGTCCGGCTTGTTGACCAAACTCAAATGCACCCAGGACGGGACTTGTCGAGAAGTGAGTGCAATAACAACTGCGCTAACCGGATATCAAGCAATCTTCTAGCAATCGGATGCCAGGTACATGTACCTACAGGTTCGAAGTTCTCATTCTGAAATCTATGAAATTCGCAGTCAACAGAAATAAGTTTAGCTCTAAATATTTTGTATAAAAACCACGACAGACACTTACATAAAGAAATTGAACATTATTCGATGTCAGCAGGTTACGAATTCAAGACCAGATCGATATCACAGGCATCTAAATGTTATGTGTGATATATAAAATTCACAATTTACAATTTCATAACAAAAGTCGTAAATTATCAAAAGCAAAACCTTTATGTTGATTCAAATAATGGAGAAAAACATACGTCAGAATAAAAATACTGAAGTTGTCAACACTAGTTGCTATCTTGAACAGGTAAATGAAAACTTTTAGAAATATATATTGCCATGTGAACTATTTCGTAGTTCAGTAATAATAGCTCTGTTAAAATGGCTTACAAGTAAAAAGTGAAACCCCCTTCTCCATTGATTTAATATACAATGAACTAGAGTGTAACATTTATATTAAAAAAAGGGTTAATCCAAACTGAAATACTCCTCGTTCAAGCCTACCATGGTCCTCTAGAAAAATAGGCGAGGTGATTCTTGTTTCATCCTGATGATTTATTAGGACAACCTATTAATCAAAAACTATTCGGTTTTGCTTTGTGAGTATGGAAAACACATATTTGATAGTGACTTGTTTCATATTGAATATTTGTACTTTCAGTGGCCCAGTCTGTCAGGGCAGGCAGATTGTTCCATGTCAAAGCTACATTTGAAACCAGAACCAGTCTGGCCAGGGAGAAATCAGGACATCGCAAATCAAACAGTTTTGATGGGTGAAGGACATGCGACTTCTCTTCTCTTTAAAGGATCTTTAATACCTATTTTATATCTATGTATCGTAATGCGTGTTTTCTTCAGTGTCTTAATTTCTTTTTCGTTTTAATTATTTTTATAAAACGGTTAACTTTCACCTCTAGCGTCGTATTGTGTATATATATATGTAAAATATCTGTCGTTTATGTTGAACTGCTTTTTATTAGCCGCTTACTACTTTCTTATCACTTGAAATATGTATTGTTGTTTGATTACATGATTTGTGTCTTACTGTTGCCTTCATTTAAATTATCTCAATGCATTGAACTAGTGTTTAAATCATAACTATATTTTATCTTGTTACTTTTGATGTATCTGGTATTTTTTTATAATGAAGCCACAATCTTATTGGAACCTATGCATTAATATAATAACATGTGATATTATGATCTTGAATATGTTCAGGTCTTTTGTTTGTTTTTTATTGGATAATCTGTTATGTCAAAAAATAGCTATCAGCCAGTGCTATTTATGTTTATCATAGCCGGCTTTAAATAAAGATTATCTTACCTATCTTATCTTTACAACTGCCAAAACTGCTGCCTTTATAGATATAAGGCCCTCAGACAACCATGGATGAACTATTGCTCACCAAACCAAATTTCTTAAATGGTCAGAGTGTGCTTGCCAAATTAGACTACAAATCAACCTCTGGTTTGAAGCCTGGGGAGAGATTTAAACATATTTTTTTTGCGAGAGACATACACAGCATGCCAAAGTATGTATGATATATCTAATATACTCACTAATGGAATATAAAGTGAAGTAAGATGTTTTAAATTCATCTCAACTAGAGTCTGCTTCTGCGAACGATTGCGCATAAGCGTTATTTGTGGTTGAGCTGTTAAGGACAACCGGCGCATTCTTGGTCCTTTCTCTGGGTGCAGCTGGCATGGGCAGTCCATTCTCAACTGCAACATTACACAAGAAGGTTACTGCATTTTCCATTGCATGAAACGTTTAGAGTTTGATGGTACACATGAATGTTTATTTTGTATATGGTTAGGATTTTATTATTTTAACGGTTACTTAGACCTTGTTTTGACTTGTATGTAGACTGAAGTCAACCAGTCCCATGCCTGTAAACAAAGAATTAATAGGCGACGACTTAAGATGTAACATCATGTATATTTCCAACGTATTTTCTGTGCATGAAAGTAATCGCATGAAAAAAACATGTCTTGCTTAAAAACACATTTAAATAATTTTAGAAGAATACGCTTTTAAAGGTCTACAAAAGATGACAAGGTTGATTGTGAATATGGTGCGACAGCCGCTGATAATGATGATACGAATAAAAAAACTAGTCGACAAAAAGGAGCAAGACGATGACGACGCCGACGATGATTAATGCCATATTTGTATGCCGGAAGCGTGATTCAAAATTTTACCTTTCCATGCGGCAATAGATACTATTTAACCACAGTAAGAAACGTCTACCAAAGAGAAGTGTGTATGAATCATTATAAACAATTTGTAGTTTTGGGAGATCTTGAGAACATTATAGCAAAGGTTGATAATTCAAGGCTTCTTGAACATAACGTTCTCCTTTGAACGAGCGAAAAAATAGGGAGACAGCACTTGACGTAGTGATACCAAAAGTGAATACAGTAATAAATAACAGGCACAACAAGCCCTCTCAAAAAAATCCCAACCGTAGAGGCGGCAGAATGGGACACATTTTTGCACAATGACTCTTATTTAGCCATAAAATAATAAGTGGCCCCTTAAGCAGTAGTTGTGCAACCCGTTTATGACGTAACTTGAGTTCGTGTATATAAAGTCCCTTATCTTCTACGCGCATTCCTTGCTCAAATGAACGTTTCGTATGATTTAAAAAGTAAATTAAGAAAAATGGAACTTAAGAAACATCTTATTATTTGTTGGGTTGTTCTGCTAGCCTTTTGTAGCGGTAAGTTTTTATTGTCATTTTTTTAATGAAACGAAATATTCCATAAATGGTATTTTCACAACATGTTAAAACAATGATAAGTTGGTCTTCTCTGATATTTGTAAATACAACACATGTGAACGTTTTTTTCTTTATATGGAAATATAATACTTTATATGGAATTATGATATATTTTGAAGTCAGTCATTGAACAATTTTCTTATATGCTTTCAGGCGTTTAATTCGAAATTGCACATTTTATATCCTTTAGGGGCACATAAAAAGAAAAGAATAACATTTGTTTCGATGTGAGAGAGTGGTGAATTTCACCACCTGAACGCGCTCGCGAAATATAGCTTTTCGTGCTCACACGGTGAAACACTTTGCGATCTATCCCCTATTACTTCAACAAATGTGCGTACTACGAACAAACGTGTTACTTCAATTGTAAATATATATTATTTTTGCCGATATACATGATTCCTAGGTGTTAAACAGCATCCCATATTATTTATATACCCAAATTATGTTAGCAGTGTTTTCATATTAAATATTTTGCAAATCTGCGTGGCGAACATGATACTAATGTGTCCGTTCAAGCTTAGCGCGTACGATATACTTGCTTAGTTTTAACAACGATTGTGAAACAAGTTATTACAACATTATATCATTAATCACTCTCGTTGGCACAATGTTAGGCGAGAGTGTGGTCATGTGTTGTGGGAGAAACCGGAGTACCCGGAGGAAACCCACTTGTCCGGCTTGGTGACTACAAACCAAACTCATATGCGCCCAGGCCGGGAATCGAACCCGGGTCGCCTTGGTGAGAAACGATTGCGCTAAGCGGAAATTCAAAATCAACGTGTTTTCAGAGTATACATTAAAATTTTCTTAAATTCAGCACAAAAAGGAGGTTTCATTTATATTTAGTATTTAAAAAAAAGTGTTTCAATGGCAAAAAAAGTGTTGACAACGTTTGATTGCACACGAATTACTTTAGACAGATTGCATTGAGGCATTGCCCTATTTTCTCTTTACAATAGTGTTTTCAAAGTTTTTCGATGATCAAATATTTTTCTTTTACTTTTGGAGGTCTTGGAATAGTCTCATGTCTGAATTTAGACCTCTTTGGCAAACCAGCAAATTCCGAGTTCATAGTAACTTCCATTCTAGTTGAGATTTGCTGAATTTTATTGCTGCTTAAAATTGTAAAACTCTTCAAAATTTGTTCTTGTAAAACGAATGGAGTAAAGATGATTCTTGGTTATCAAATGAAAAACAAAATATTTTCGTAGTCTGAGTCTAGACTTATACTTAAGGTTGTTCGTAATCATGGCCAGAAACGATCGAATATTATCTTGATAAGATCATATCTTAAACGATTGTAAATTAACCGTATAGGGTACATACATTTTTTATTTTAGTCAAACCGCAAACTCCCTGTAGAGTTGTTCTTTAAGTCTGCGCCAGTAGATCCGGTTCGACCCCCGCTGACAGCACAATATGTTATATAACAATAGTTAATTTTGTTTTTATAGTCATTTTTATTTGTAACTAGTTTTTAAAATCTCCATCAGCAGATCACAGGATCCCGGTTCGACCCCTATTGACAAAAGAATAAGATTTTTTTAAATGATTATTTTTAATCTTACATCATACCAAATAGATTTTTCTCCATTGATTATAAAATTTGCAGCTTATGTGTCTTATATTGAACTCAATATATGTCAGGTGCTATTAAAAAGGTGTTCATATTTGTACAAGAAACGTAAATGATGATAAATTTAATGAAATTTTATGGCACAAACACTAAATCTTCTGACGAGTCCATAAAACTCCGCAGCAAAGGCAAATGCAGTACTGTAACAGTACAAGTACACTTTGCAATAATATTTGAGTCGATCATTGTCGTAAAGATTAATAATTTTTTTCGTAGTTTTAAAACATACTTGTGTGAATTAAACTTAAGCCAGTAACAAATGAACATAAAGATAAATATAAAATGAAATTGTCGCCGTTTGTGACAAAAAAATACTACATATTAATGAAGTACATATGAATGTAGTAACGATTATTGCGGCTTGTTTGTCATTATGCCTACGGCCTAATATAGAAAGATCAATGTATGTCTATGGAGAGAAAAGACAACTCAATCGATCTTCCGAGTATAGTAAACATATATCTGGAGTTATCGGGACACAACGATAAATTTAACCCTTTTAATTCTTGTAAATGTCCTAAAATGCGTCTTTGCAGAAGTCAAATATACTTTATGTTATTTTTCAACGAATACACAGTGAATAAACGCTTGCAATTTGCACTTGCTTGTTAAATGGCGTTTTTCACAGATGTACAGTTTAAATCAACATGGTAAATTGAAATGTTGATAATTGTTAACTAAAACTTACTGTGTCAAATGTGACATTTAGAAAGGAGTAATATAACTTGTGGGATATTCACTCTAGAAGATGTGAACGTACACTGGATTGTTAGATACACGTGTCTATGGGAAATACACACTGCACTGGGGTTACTTTCCTTGACGGACAGTAATCATCGTCATTAAACAAATTATGTAATGGTGATAAAAAAAAACCGTGACTTCAATCCACACGTTCCAATGTTCTTTCCACTGAAATTAAGTTTAATCTTTCAAAAAACAACTTTATTTAATTGGATGTTTATAAAATACGCGTACAACATATATTTTGTAAATAAAATCTTTGCTGAAAACCAGCGATTTTCATTCATGGTTAAAGATACAGTTGTGTAGGAATGGTTGAAAACATGATTTTGTTTTAGGAGCGCAGGGAATCTCCTGCTATTCCTGCGATACTATCACAGATGGCAAGAATTGTGACGATCCTTTTGTCGACGGCACAGTGAAGAAGAATTGTACTTCCTGTTTTACATTAAAGGGAGAGGTGAGCGGTGTGAAAGGTAAAAATACCCTGTTCAAAATCAATGGTCTATTCTAAGTTGAAGAAGGAACGGAACGGATGCCAAGGAATAAAATACATTAATAAGAGTGCACTGTCTGTTCAAAATTAAACATATATCATGGTGGATGTCTGGATACAAGTACACACTACCAGTGAATAAGGTATTTCCGGGTTATTTGACCCGTTCTTAAGTGAAGGGAGGACAGACCAGAATCAAAATACACTATACGAGATGCATTGCCTGTGCAAAATTAACGGGAGAGCAGAACGGGTTTCCAGAGTCAAGTACATTAAACAAGTAAGTACAGAACGGAATTGATGCACTGTCCGTTTTATCGCGAAGGAGGAACGGAACATTTTCCAAGGAACTTCACCGTGCAAAGTTAAGGTGTCCTGGTGTTGTAGCTTATTTCTTTCAAATATTTTTTGGGGTTATTCATATGCAAATACTGCGAGAATATGAGAGTTTTCTTCTGTGTAGGTATCATGATCGCCAAGATATCTTGGATTCAAATAACACCGTGATATGTTTCCTAGTGCAATAACGATCATATATTTTTAAAATCATGTTTCGAGAAATCCATGTTCTCCATGAAGCATATAATGCGACTAAGGTTAATGCATTACAAGTTCTCGATCTAGCAGTTATTAATCTTTTTCAGGGATAGCTCGAGACTGCGAGACGGAAACAGACCTTACAACGGGTTGCAATTCATTCGAAGAAGATATTTATTCTGGAACCCTATGCGTATGCACGACTGACTTATGTAACGATGCAACACGTGGACCCATGGCAACAATAATGCTCAATCTACTTCCCGTGTTAGTTTATATCTTCTTGAAACTATTTGAGATGTAGAAATGTGGTTTGACTGAAAATGACATGGAATTAATGTGTACATTGAGGTGCCACATTATTATTCAGAGGACTTTTGACTCCATAACATATGAAGAAGTGCAGTAGAATTGCAGTTATATATATAATTATTATAAATAATCAGAAATGATTATTCGAAAAAGCGATCGTACGAAATGTGCATCGCTAAGACTTTGTTTAAGATTGTATTCGTCTTCGTTGATGCATTGATAGTTTAATTCGCCAATTATAACTAAATCTATTGAGTTCAACAGTTATTTTCTATTTTCATAATGACATAGTTTTTAAACACATTGTTTAATTATGAATAAATGTTCCAACCAAAGAATTGTAAGGCGAAAAATATGTGTTGTTTCACTAACCCGACCGACCGATTTTGTTTTCCTCCTGACCCTACACATTTTTGCCGTGGTGTGGATTTTATTCATTTAATTTTCATTAAAAGACCGGCATTTTAAGTGAACATTATAAAAGTGATTCATGCTGATATAGGTCGGTTTGGTATAGGATCCCGTGAGAAATAGAACGAGAGAAAGTAATGCCTTCCTACCTTCTGTTTTAAGTGTTAGTGGAAAGAACTTTGTTTGCCTAACTATAGTGCCTTTGTGGTCGATGAAGTAGTCGGCGGGCCAAAAATATAGTAATTTTTAAATGATCGTTTCCTTCTTCACCTTTCAATTTTCAACAGAGTCGTAGATATCTAATAAAATCGAAATGATGTTAACATTTATTTAAAGAAGTGGATTTTTATGATAGAACAGTACGTACAGCGTTTTTATATTACATCGGTTTATAAATTTTACAATCTAAGAAGAATGTGAACGCATCAGAAGCTTTACATCTATTTATTCGTTGTTCTATGTTTCTGTCTTTTGCCCAATGTCATAGAACGGGGTGTCGACTACTGGACGTTTTTGTAGTCGTTCATTTCAGTATTGGAGAAGTCGTCCCATTTTTATTGCATCGTTAGTGAAAAAGGACAAATAGTTGAGGTAAAAGGCCATCGGCCATTTGTTTGAATCTTAGTAAATTGTATCAAATGACTAGTTTAAATCTCTTGAACACTAGGTTAAACAATGACTGAACTACACATACACTAGGGTAAAACAATCACTGAACTACACATACACTAGGGAAAGAAAAAGACTGAACTAGACGTACACTAGTGAAAAAAGACTGAACTACATGTACACTAGGGAAAGACAAAGACTGAACTAAACGTACACTATGGGAAGCGAAAGACTGAACTACACGTACAATAGGGCAAGACGACGACTGAACTTCACGTACACTAGGGGAAGACAAAGACTGAAGTACACGTACACTAGGGGAAGACAAAGACTGAACTATACGTACACTAAGGGAAGACAAATACTTATTTTCATTTACACTAGGGGATGACTAGGCAGAACTACTTGTACTCTGGGGGAAGACAATGACTGAACTACATGTACACTAGGGGAAGACAATGAATGAATAATATATATATATATTATAAATGAATGTTTTTGTTCCTTTATTAAATACCTTACATTTATCAAATCTCAAGGCACATTGACGTGTATGATATTTTCTTTTTCTGACATCGCGTTTACCTATAAAGGTATACTTAACATGTCGAGACACCAAAATACATCTATGCATTTTAGTAGCCAGTAACTAATTTCTAACTTTACGAAAGCCGAAGCGCTGAATGTATAAATGAACTTCATGTCGAAATTATGGCATGTGTCTGTCCTCGATGCCACAGCAAATTCAGTTGTTGATTTTAGGATACTTGAAATAAAGTTCTCATTTTAATGAGCGAAAATATAGAGCGATAGTGATGTAATGATACCACGAATGAATACGATGATATATAACAAGCACAAGGCCTCTAAAGAAAATGCAAACCGAAGAGGTTTCAGACTTAAGCAGTTATTATGCAACCCGTTCATGACGTTACTAGATGTCGTGTATAAAAAGTACCTTATCTTATAAGCGCATTCATAGCTCAAGTGAAGGAACGTTTGGATTGATTTAAAACGAAAGTCAAGATAATGGAACTTAAGAAACATCTTATTATTTGTTGGGTTGTTCTGTTTGCCTTTTGTAGCGGTAAGATTTATTGTCATTTTTAATTAAAAGGAAATATAAATGCTACATTCAAAACATGTTAAAACAATGTTAAGTTGGTCTTCTCTGATATTTGTAAAATATCATATGTGATCGTTACTTTTCATTATATGGAAATACTTTTTAATATATAATAGTAAAAAGGACATTTTCATATATTGTATAGTCATTCATTTGAAAATTTGTATATGCTTTAAGTTTTGTTTTTTAACAAAATTTGTTTTTAACATATTGATATTGTTACATCATTTAACATTGATATGTTTTGTTTTCTATTCATTACAATAATATTCTGTGCTTTTTTGAACTCAATATCTGCCAGGTGCTTTTGAAAATGAGATTATGCTCAACAAGAAACTTAAAACGATAATAAACTTAAAGACGTTCTGAAATTTCTGTCACAAACAATAAATCTTCTGACGAGACAATAAATTTCCAGAGTAAATACAAATGAAACACAGTCCAAGGACGCGCTTTAATAACAGTCTCAGTTGATCATTGTCGTAAAGATTATAATTTATTTTCGTAGTTTTAAAACATACTTGTGTAAAATAAACTTTAGACAGTAACTACTCCCCTGTTATACACACGATTACACATGATTGAAGTTAGGATTATGTGTGACTTGGTTATCATTGAGCGAAAGGCCACATGCAAAAAAAGATCAATGGATGTCTCGAGTACTCAATCGATCTTCCGAGTAAACTAAACTTATATCTGAAGCTATCGGGGCACAATGATAAATTTAAAGATTTTAATACTTGATACTTGATTATGTCCTAAAATGCGTCTTTGCAGAAGTCGAATATAGTTTATGTTGCTTTTCAACGAATACACAGTGTACAATATTTCAAATCTCATCAGGATACGTAACTTGTGTTGTTAAACAAAATGGTGATTATGACATATAAACACTGCCATTAATATTGTAAAACATTTTGCAAAGATGTACTGTTTTAATCAACATATTAAAATGAAATGTTCATAGTTGTAAAATTAAACTGACTGTGTCAAGTGTGATCAAACAGACATTCTATTTAGAACGGAATAATATAACTCGAGGGATATTCCCGTACTCTGGCTTCTTACCTGCACGGAGATTACTTCCCTTGTCGTACAGAAATCATCGTCATTAAACAAATTACGTATGGTGATCAAATTCACGAGACTTCAATCTACATGTTCAAATGTTCTTTCACTTGAAAAAAAGTGTAACTTTATTTTATTGGACTAATTTAAACCCAAGTAAATTTACATTTTACTGACCGTTCTAACAGTCCTTGATAAACAAACCTAGTTTATTTTTATATAATATATGTTTTTGAAGTTTTGTGCTGTTGTTCCATGTTTCTTATTTGTTATGATTTGTTTTTTTGTTTTATGTCTTTGGCGTTTACCCTGTGCCAGTAAACGGGGTTTATGTTTTAACTTTTGGCTATTGAGCTTGTTTCTGTAGTTTTTACATAAATATGAAATAAAATGCGCATAATTATATATATTTTTAACTACATTCTTTGCCGAAAAACAGCGATTTTCATCCGAAGTTAAAGATACAGTTGTGTAGGAATGGTTGAAAACATGTCTTTGTTTTTAGGAGCGCAGGGAATCTCCTGCTTTTCCTGCGATACTATCACAGATGGCAGTGATTGTGACGATCCCTTTGTAAACGGCACAGTGAAGACGAATTGTATTTCCTATACCAAATTTAAGGGGGGGGGGGGGGGGTGAACTGTGTGAAAGGTAAAACCACCCAGCTCAAAATCAACGGTAGAACAGAACATGTGGCTAGGTACCATACCAATATGCAGTATAAATGGTCTATTTTAAGTTGAAGGAGGAACGGAACGGTCGCCAAGGTATAAAATTCATTATTAGTAGTCACGCGACATACAATTACGTCATAATACAGTCATTTATGACGTAATAATGTTCTCATCTTGTTCACTCTCGAGAGAGGACGTGTATTTGTTCAGTCAGGAAAATAAGTTTATTTCATAGACAATTATTCAGATGGAGGAACAGTTTCAGGAGTTTAAAGACTCTGTGAACGAAAGGATTATCGGCGTATAACGAAATCTACAGACAGTGATTCAGAAACTTGATATTTCCTCCGGATTTGTAAATTCACCACGTGAAGGGTGCTTCTCGGTAAACGACCACCCAGAAAGAAGCCACGTGTTGGCTCCCGGT
Source organism: Mya arenaria (assembly GCF_026914265.1). NCBI lineage: Eukaryota > Metazoa > Mollusca > Bivalvia > Myida > Myidae > Mya > Mya arenaria. The sequence continues at coordinate 15,088,663 of NC_069137.1, forward strand.
ACCGCAGCTCTAACTGCCACCGGGTCTAATTCTGATATCCAGGGGGATTTTTCCGCACTGAAGGACAGTTTGGCACGGATTAAGCTGCCGACAGAGCAACGACTCAACGAATCCCGTCAAGGAATCAAGCGTTCGGATGTTCCTGTATTGAACATTCTTTCAAAGTGTAGCCGTTACAGTGAAACCACGGCAAAACTCCTATCGACAATTGAACCAGGATCTAGTATAACCCAAGAGACATTGGACCAGTTGTTTCTTATTTGTCATGCCCAGTGTAAATATGTTCAGGACGAGTATGCGGCTATTCTTGTAAATGGACAGTTTGACCAATCAACATCAAGGATATTTCGTGCGTTACAAAAGAACACATCCGGGTTAAACGCAGACTCGCTCGATACTTTAAGGTCTGCAGCCACATTATCGGCGGCCAGCCGTACGACAGCCCCAGCACGTGGTGCGGCAACATCATCGTACGAGTCGGGACGTGGCGGTTATCGTGGAGGTCAACGCGGAGGTCGTCGGGGAGACGTTTTCAATAGCTTCGCGTCGCGCCAGTTCCCGTCGTCGAGATACCGCAACAGTCACCAGAAGGACGAGGGTGCACCAAACACATACGATAAGGACGATTAGTTACGCATTGTGTGCTTACATTAAGCGTTGTTTTCATTCAGATTTCACTTAATTAAAATTTTGTTTCAATGTGTATTTCTAATCTCCAACGAAATATATCTGCATGGAAACAGATTGATGCTCCCAATCACAAAATTGATTGGATTACTAATGGTATTACTATTCCCTTTGCGACACAAGTACAGCCTTTCGAGTTAAAGAATCACGATCTTAGTGCAAAACAGTGTCAGTTTGTTAATCAGGAATTACATAGGTTGCTATTACTCGGATACATAGAACCTAGGGAAGAAAAACCAGTTTGTGTGAGCCCTTTAGGGGTTGTGCCTAAAAAGAACAATAAGTTACGTCTTCTCACGGATTTAAGGAAGCTTAATGATAATTGTAATGTTCCAAAGTACAGAAATGAAGACATTCGAGATGCTGTGAAGTTAATAGAACCCGAAGACAGGTTTATTACGACTGATATCAAAGACGGATTTTTACATATACCTGTTCATGTATCACACAGAAAATTCTTAGGATTTAAATGGGATGGAGTTTATTATGTGTGGAATGTGTTAGTATTTGGTTTATGCTGTTCACCATATTTTTTTCAATAAGATTTTGAGGCATGTTATAACGTATTTACGGTCTGTAGGGTTGAGAATTACAGTTTTTGTTGACGATTTTCTACTTTGTGCATCTGTGTCAAATATAACAGATCACAAAGATCAGTTACTGCATACATTAGACGAGTTAGGGTTTGAAGTGAATTTTGAGAAATCAAACCTAGTGCCAACACAGCGTATTGCATATATTGGATATACAATATGTACTGCCGACAGCAAAATAATCGTAAAAGTGCAGTTGATTCGCGTGGCCAGGCTTAAGAGGTCTATTCGGAGAGTTCTTAGTCAAGGGCTGGCAGCTGCCCGTCAGTTAGCGAAAGTATTGGGGCAGTGTGTGTCAGTTGCCTGGGCCGTCACACCTGGCAAACTTTTTCTGAGAAATTCGTATAAATTACTTAGTGCGCGTAAATCGTGGTCGGATAGCTTAATTATAACACCGGAAGTTGCAGAAGAACTACAGTGGTGGTTAAATTCAGTAGATTACTGGAACTCACGCGAAATATGTTCCGAGACAATACAGGCTCAGGTGGTCACCGATGCCAGTGGTCTAGGCTGGGGAGCAACGTACGGCAGCCATGTTGCATCGGGCGACTGGAACCGCCGCGTCTTGTATCTCACCTCGAACGAAAGAGAAATGTTGGCCATATTGATGGCCATCAAAGCCTTCGCGAAGCTGTTACGCGGGTTAGTAGTGCAAGTACTAACCGACAATATTTCTGCAATGACTTATATAAACCATATGGGGGGCCCGAGCCAAAAACTGTCAAGGCTGGCATTAGCAATTTGGGTGGAAGCGTTCGATCATGGAATCACGTTACGTTGTGCTCATATCGCAGGAGTACAGAATGGTCAAGCCGATTATTGGTCGAGAACGCCAGACAAGCACAATTGGATGTTGCATCCAGCCGTGTTCGGTTACATAGACAAATTGTACGGTCGTCACACAATAGATCGGTTTGCAAATTGTCAGAACGCTCAGTTACCGAGGTTCAACAGTCGGTACTGAAATCCGTTGTCAGAAGCAGTGGACGCCCTATCGCAGGGCTACTGGGGTGCGAAAACAACTTTGTAAACGCCCCGTTTTGTCTTATACCACAAATTTTAGACATAGTACAAACGCAAAAAGCGTATGGGACCATAATAGCTCCACAGTGGAAGACACAAACATGGTATCAACGGTTGGCTCGTATGTCAATTTCCCCACCTCTAAAGTTTAACGCAATAACAAACATTGAACCGAACGTTTATACATAGTTTAAATTTTAAACCGCACAACTTCACGATGAAATCTGCATTTTCTGGTGTGTTTTTTTTTCCTTTTTCGATTTTTTTTTCCTTTTTCATAAAATCTATTCATATAAAACAAACATGAGGGTGGCGTGTAGAGCGCCCCAACAAACATGCTCAAGAAAACACGTTAACAAAACTAACATATAAATATATATATATACAGGTACAAAATATGTTTTAGAAATGATGAAAGATGAAAGTCACATATTACGATGTGTCACACTACTGTCACGATATGTCACTGGAAAGTTCACAATGAGTCGCCTTTGGCCTTTTTAAAGTAATTGAAAAATGTCCATATGTTTAACTAATAATCCGACACAGTAATATGAAAGGGGGAGCAATTATACACAATATACACTTTTTCATATGGAGGATGAGTGGAATGAGGGTTTGTTTGAAATGATATGAATCTGGGTCACAAATTTCAATGAAGAAAGTTACAAAACAAACAGTAATTTACAAGAATGTACAAAAAGCGATGAATATCATCAGCTTGCAGGAAGGTGGCTGACGGTCCAAGCTGTCAGGCCTTTCTCGTACAACCATCAACATGAAAGCAGAAAAAACACACACATTTAATGTGTGTTTATTTTATTAGCACACGATTGTATAGAATGATTATATTATATTTTAGGTAATCCTTGAAATGTCTATCGAATTTAATTGTTTTTCATTTCTTTTTCATGGTTCGAAATTTTTATTTAACTTGGTTTCCAATGTGCTATTGCTTTTTAGACAATAAGGGTTATACCTAACTGAGAAATAACTTTTTAAATATAAAAAATCAACAACGAAAAATAATTCTAACACAGTGACTGCTATCTTAATCAAACGTTTCAATATAAAGCTAAATTATGTAACTTTGAAGAAAAGGGAGGCAATAAGACAATTATATGGCCATGCTTATCGCATAGTTGAGTTACGTTCAGGAAATTTACTTATTAAAGTTAATATGATTATTATTTAATGGAAAATCATGGGAAATCAATGACAATTCATTACCTTTGATAGTATTTTTTGAGTTTTGATTATTAGAGCACTATTTTTCGTAAACTAAGCTATAAAAACGTACTCTATGAGTTTCGGTACAAATTAATAAATACCCATTTAATGTGTTGTAATAAGACATATATACGTTTTTTTGTATACTGATGTGTCATTTTTCTTTAATCGGTTCATAATAACATTTGTTAATAAAGGTTGCTTTTTATAAAACATTTTTCATAGTTATATTTTCAATACTGATAATGATCACGTGACCTTTCAGTCTAACTATAGGTTAGCAGTTTTAGAATTTGCTTTCATATCTATATATTGTGTAATTGGTCATTCAGTGAGTTTTAACTGTCACATGACTAGTTTATTTGAGCTCCTATTTTTTAGAATAGAAAACAATTTCTCGTTGATTTAACCCTTGTGTTCAATTGTTCAAAGGTTTCACTAAACAGTCCTGCAATCATACATGTTCCCATCGTTAGATAATACCAGATACGCTACAGCGATATGACGTTGTGTATGCAGTTAAACGGAAGAAAGTACGGTGGTTGCCGACCATCTTTGTCCAAAATAATTATACTACGATACAATCGGAGCTCCTTGGTCATTTTTATCGAAAACAACCTCGGATTTATGCCGGTACATAAGTAGAAGTAGTTCGTAAAATTTTGAATTATATCATTAATTAAATGTAGTGTTTTCGCTTGTATTTGTTGATCTAAGTTTAAATTGATAGCCAGTGAAGTGTATTATTGCGTACATAAACATATGATTTCCAAGAAATCAGTCATTTTGTTTAACCGCTAAATTAAATACAAAGCGATCTACTTGCAGTTGACTTAAGGTAAACCGTCCATGTACATCCGATGTTGTTTTCGATTAAAAATCGCCGGGGAGATTCAAATGACTGTTACCACACATGCCCGATAATTTCAGGCTTCAAAATTCTAATTCGTCTTATCGACGAGGGATATCAATTTTAGAATTGATTTGGCGTTGTCCGTCTGACAATTATTAATTTAGATTAATTATTTATAGAAATAAATTAAACGTAAATAAATATACAAAAATAAAAATGTTTATATTTTCTTAATAGAAACACAGTTATATTAATGTATTTTTAAAGATTTTAATAAAAATACTTGAAGAAATATGTAAGGGAGATAATACTGATCGCAATTCAATTATAACTTATCAAACAGTGATTTGTTTTCAAAATAATTTTACACCTGTTTTTTTTTCTATTAAGAAAATAAGTGTGAACATACAAAAATTGTACCTTTTATGTTATTATATCTAATATATATACATATATTTAGACGATATATAAAACTTTTACAAGCTTGTCCTTTTTTATTGGTGAATAACAATTGCGTTTACGGATAAGTGCATTTTAGAATTAGGGCGTTTTTGGTGATAGGCCTACTAAACAAGTTTCAATTCTGGTTTCAATGGTTTCAGCAGTATTGAAACCGGTTTGTATAGTTTTGCTTGAAGTAACAAATGCATGTTTTGTATACAGTTTCAACAACATACATTTAGCCACTATTACCTTTTTCATTTAGCTCATTGTTATCAAATATATTGAGTTCCAACAAACGTGGTTAATCACTTTCCGCCGTGTTGTTTGCAAAGTAAACTAGTTTTCGGATAGAACAAACCGATGAAACCGCCTCCGGTAGGAGTTTCTATAGTTTCAAAAACCGGTTTCGGTTTTCGTTAAAACCCCCCAGATTAAACTGGTTTTGGTTTTATGTGAAACTGTAACAACAATCATACCCAGAAGATGTATACATGCGAAAACATGTTTAACATGAGTTTACTAGTGTGTGGGTTTTTAGAAGACATTTAACACACATAAATATTTCCTTTGACGCCGTGCATCTGCTGTTGCTGAAAACTGTAATCCATTGACTATGTTCGCGTAAAACAACGAAAACTGAAAAATAATACCGAATTAAAATAACAACAATGCGTCCTACGAAACGTTCCCGACACAAAAAAAAAACTGTGAACAATTATCAGCGGTTATTTTGCGCTTACGCGCTCCGTATTTTGTCCGTACACGAGAAAAGAATCGCGACGAATGAATAGCATATTCTTTTATGCTTTTCAAAGAAATATGGGGTTTTATCAGTGAAATAACAACAGTGAAACTATCAATTTGGTATTTTCACTGCAAAATAAGGGGTGAAAATATCAACTTTCAGAACTACTTTTAAAATTCTTTGTAGTAACTTCCCCTTGATCAAAACAGAACACTTCACTTTATACCAGAAAATGTTGGCAAATTTAAAGAAATGTTTTTCTCCTACCTCAGATAAGTAGATCCATTAATTTGACCATGATAGAAATTCTTATCTTGCCCACGGGCGAAGATAAAATGCCCGTATGGAACTTCTTTTAATGGTTACCACATTGTAACTACCTCCCTTGTTGAAGACCGTCGTCTGTAGGGCATCATGTAAATCTTGTCTTGTGGCAATATTTAGAACGCGAGTTAATTATTTCTCGCTTCAAATGTCACCAGAAAACAGTTTTCACGCAACTTTCAAGAAATAATGCTTCACTCTTCTTAGAACTATTTAAAGACCGATCAGAACATTTACATACTCTGAATCACTGCGCGAATATCCATGACGACCACGAATTATTGCATATCCGTCCGCAATTATTTTCACTAAGCACAAAAGAGTTCCGGCAAAAAAATACATTTTACTTAATTTGGTTTAACTGAGGTGGGAGAAAAAGCATCTACCATAGCCGCTCGTGTAAGATAGGTTCATCCCGACCCTCGCGCAGGGTGTTTTGCCTCGTTTCCGCAAAACACCCTACGCTCGGGTCGGAATGAACCTATCTTACACTCTCGGCCATGGAAGATACTTATATATAAATTTAAATAAATATATATTTGGAAATTTACAACTTACCGTTTATTACTATTTATCCCGTTTTCAAACGTTTTCTTGATCTTGAAGCTGAATGTTCGAATAATTGCTTTCATACTGTACCAAACAAATTACAGACGAAAACAACTGTTCGAACATAAAAGAATGTTATATCATCGTTCAATTGAATTTTTCACACAACAATTTACAGATAATCTGATATTTTTTGCCCCACCTACGCCTAAAAATATGTCAACAAACTAGCGTTGTCCTCATCATTACCTTGAAAACGACCTGTCTTCAAGCAAAACAGACTGGTATTTGACAGTTAGATGACTGAATATCCATGTATCATGAAACACACTAAAACTAAGAAAAATGTTTAAAATCCAATGATTATCCGCATTTGTTTTGCTAACACATTTGACCTTCTAATTTTTCATTCATTAAATCGCGGCGTAGTAATTTGGATATGTATTCATGCCCCGCTTAAAATAAAAGTGTTTTTGTTATTTTTTGGAACATATGTGCACGTATAAAACTTCATTGGTTACTGTACATAAAAGCTTTGCACTAAAATACGAGCGAATAATAGACTATACGAATGAATAGCAGAGAACTTTTTCTCAACAAAGCGAAAATAGAAAAGTTGACAGCTATAATTTTGCGTGAGGGGCACCCTACGGTATGGTGTAAATAACACACTTTTCAAAAAGGGGTTAATTAAGAAAAAAAATAAAAATAAAATAAAACTCCGAAAATAAGCATAAAAGAAACAGAAAATATCAAAATATACAAATATCCTCTAGGAAATATCTTAATACTATCGCGATGTCGACTTTCCAGGTTTTAGTTCTAGGTAAAATATATTCAGAAAATGGGACAATTCGTATATAAATAAAATGAAATCCGCGCAGCCAATACATATGTGCGGGTGCCTTTTTTCATTTTTTTTTTTCGTTTTTCCATTTTAACGTGCGGCAAATCCGACGAACAAATGATCAAATTGACGTGGATAGGTTAAATCAAGGGTACCATAATTTTAGTTCGGATCATATTCAGCTCCATGTTTATCAACGTATAATTTTTAATTATTTCGGGAATTTAATCTACCAAAACTATACATTTCCCATTCCATAATAAGCATATCTGCTTTCCCACATTGGGTTTAAATTGACAATCTTGCAAGCAATATTTCAGTGCATTTTGGGTTTAAAGGGACTGTACACCAGATTGGCACCAAAACAAATATATTTCTGTAACGAATCTCGGGACAATTATTTAATAAAATGTTTTACTCTTTGATATCATAATTGTAAAAAAAGAATACCAAAATGTAAACAAAAAATCTAGTCGGAGAACGGGTTCGAACCGGGGTCGCCAAAATTGCAGTTCTTATCCACTGTGCTACGAAGGCTTACCCATACCGCTTGGAATATTTCAGCTATATTCCTAACTTGGTAATATCACGTGATAACATCGACTAGCCAATCACGCATAAGGAATGAATTCTACTAGGTAGACATACCTAGTAATTTTTTAATGTAAAAATACCAATTAACTGCTAAAAATAAATTAATAGTAAACTTTGTGGTACTTCAGTTAGTAAGTTTCAATGCATTGTACACATCGATACCAAGTTTATGTCAGTTTTCGACACCTCAAACTAACCTGTATTTCCTATACTGTTCAACAAAAAATGATCTACACACAAAAAACTTGTTCTTGCAGTATACTTGCAGAATATTATTTCACTTTTTTTATTATGGATATATTGTTTTACTCTTTTTGAAATGCATATTTATTGTAGAATATCTGTAGAACTAGCAAGTTGTCACTTGTTTGCAATTTATATCTATAAAACAAACATTATTTCCTAATTATGTATAGATAAAACACTAATTGTCAAAAAATAATTAATAATTATTCTGGAGCAATAGTATACCACATACAAACTACATAATAATTGATGGTTGAAAAGTAAAGGCATATTTAAAATCCTTGCTTAAGCATAAAAAGCTCATCGTCACAGCAATATGTATAGATATAATGCATGACATGTGGCAATTATAACATAAGTTCTATTAATGAATCTATCATAAGTTTGATAAAAATATTGTGAGAGTGTGTATAACAATAACAAGAATATGTTATCGATATTAAGGTATACTATGAAAAGGTAATGATTTCGGTGTTATTAAAATCAATATGAATTTCTCTCTGTATATACATGTAAATACTGCTCAATGTTGATTAATACAGCCGCAAGGTTCTTGCTGCGTGGTACATACAACTTTGTGGCTAACTGTGTAAGGATGAATATTACAAAAAAAGACAACAACACAAAAAACACGCGCACAAAAGGAACAAGAATATGTACATCTCGTATGTCCTAAGGATCTACAGATTTATGTTTTAACACTACCGTTTATGATTCAATCAACATAACAAAGAAACATAGCAAAAAATTATACTAGGGAATCACGTAATTCTCAGACGACAACCGCATCACACTAGTGGTTTTATGCTGAGCTGTATCTAATACACAGTTATCTATCATTTATGGACGTTTTTTTGCTATCCTTTTTCGACAATTTTGTGCAAGGTGTCGAATAATCCTTTTCCATTAGTCTAGCCTGAACAAAACTTGAATACGAACTGCATGAAGAAGTGCGGTCCATTTAGTTTAAACATTAGCATTTATCTTCTTTTTTTTATTTCAGTGATAAGAAATATAAATATCCAGATTATATATAAATATGATAAACCGACCGATCTAGTTTCTTCATATATTCATGTCATTTCTTTTTTAATTCTTGAAGTATGATTATTGCATGATAGATTTTGTCGAACTTATTTCACCATTACCAATGTTTAGCTGTTGCCTGCTTCATGCGCGTTTTTTTTAAGCACTCGCAGTTTCTTCCCTTAGTTGTAAATTAACCAATATATAATTATAAAGAGTAAACAAGTACACAGTGTTTTGTGCAAACTGACTTTGGTATTTTTAATGGTTGACAGTACAGTATAGACACTAGAAAGGTATGTTTATATTATTGAGTATATATAAGAACATCGCTTACATTCTGTCTAAAGTCGCCTAACATTTATGTTTTCGTACATGTATTTATTAATGTATTTACTATATTTATTGTTTATGCACCAGTCAGTTGTATTTATTGTTTATGCACCAGTAAATTGTAACCACGGCCCCCCAGGTCCGGGGAATAGCGGGGACTTTGACTTTCAGTGCAGCCAACCCCGGCTATTTAAATCTCCGCCCCGCGGGGACAAAGATTTTGGCGTTTGCTAAAGTAGCACTCAGAAACATCACTGAAATGCTGCAAGTTCCACATTTTAATATATATATATATATATATATATATATATATATATAGAATTATATGGAGCAAGTTAAAAAATGTGGGGTTTTTTTCAATTAAAGGAAAAGTTCCATTTAATGCTTTGAATAACAGTAATTATAACAATGATAATAATTATAATAAATTGTAAATAATAATAATAATAATAATTATAATAATTATAATAATACTAACAGTAATTATTTCAATAATGATAATAATAATAAGGCCAGAGTTTTTTTATCTTGAGATTTACGGGAGATTTTTCAAAAAGTTGGGTAAGGAGGAGGAAATAAAAATAAAAATAAAATGCATAAAATGTCCCAAAGGAGAAATAAATAAAAATAAAACGGATTTTTCTCCGATTTTTTTTTTATTTTTTAAAACTTCTTATATCATGAAGACAAAGCACACCTTACTTGTGTCAGCTATTTCATAGGCTGAAAAAAGGGTGATAGATCACCATAAAGTTTCAAAAGCATAATTAAAAGATCCTTTTAATGACTGAAAATATTGACCTCAACACTGTGAGTTCAAGCGCTCATTGAAATTAATTGTATATATTTGTTCGAATGCATCTATGCATATGAGGTGCAAATGTTATCAACCCATGGATTTTATGAAACATGTCAGTGTAATAAAAAAGTTTAAATGGCCAATTCTAACCTTTTGCCCACAATATAAGCATATCCTTTCCTGTGAAGTAATCAAACATTGAACACAGTTTCAGACACGGTATAATAAGGAGGTCAAATGTGTTTTTTCTGTCTTTAACGAAATAGCACCGTGACAATTTACCGTGATGTGGTTTTTACATAGAAAATATAACCAAAAAAAAGTAGAAGCCCTGATGGAAATTCCTCTTCACTTCAAAGTTTGACAGGGCTTACGGATACACAGACAGTCAAAATCTACATTTATGTACTTCACCAAAGAAAATTCGGGAGCATTCAGATAAATTTTACAAGTGTTATATGTTTAAAAAAAAACAGGTCTAAGAACTGATTTTAGAATCAGTCCTGAAAAATATCCTTCTAATTCCAGCTATGCCCGTTGGCAATAAGCAACGGATAAGTTTGACTTCTTGCACTGACTGCCAGATATCTTATGTTCAGATTTTTTCTCTTTTATCGGAAACACACAATACTATGTTATTATTACATCATTTTCAGTCTTCTATAACGATTTAAATTCGAAATCATTATTAAACTAATTAACAACTACGAATATCACGATACCTTGTGTTTTTCTCTTCAAATATGTGATTGTGAAGCAGTGTGTTCAATGCTCCCCAGAGTCAAATTCAGAAAAAAATATCCATTTTGACTATGATGAACACGATATCATTTTGCAGTTTGTGTTTGTCAGAAGCTATACATTTTTGCGCTGTAATCCAATTCATCCTTGTTAATATACGACGTGCGCCAACGACTTTTAATAGACAATACAACCCACAAATTTCTGTCTCCTTATTTTGACCGGAAGTTTCGCAATCATTCCACGAAACGCGAACAACATACTGAATCTACAAAAAAAAATCACAATAAACACGCTTTAAGTTCACCACGGTTTGATTTAAATAATGAAATATAAACATCGGAACGTTTTTTGTAGAAAAACATTTCTATATAGCTGCAGAAATTGCGAGAAATAAGGAGTATGACAAAAAGTACTTTCACTTTTGACAGGACGTTGTTATGGTAACGGGTACCTGTTCTGTTTCTCCGCGTATTTCCGACTGGTTTACGTGGTTTGTGCAGTAAAAAGACTGATAATGAATGACAATTGGTACACCAGTTGGTTCTGAGATATGGGTTATAGAACACTAATTTTATTTTGTTCTTAACATTGGAGCAACGTTCGTCGGAAAAAATAAAAATAAAACTACGAAAATGAATTTTATTTTTATTTGGGTTTTGCAATATTTAGGTACGGCGCTCCCGTAAATCTAAAGATATAAAAACTCTGGCCTAATAATAATTATAATAATACTAACAGTAATTATTTCAATAATGATAATGATAATAATAATATTATTAATATATAAAATAAGTAAATGAATAATAATAATAGTAAAAATAATAATAATAATAATAATAATAATAGTAATAATAATAATAAAATTAATGATAATCATCATCATAATAGTGATAATAGTAATAAATGGTGATAATAATTACAATAATAAAAATAATGATTATTAATGATAATTATATTAATGTTCGAATATGAGTCAAAACTTAGGTCACATAGCCCAAATATAGAAAAACCTTGTTAACACTCTAGAGGTAACATTTTCAGCCCAAATATCCTGGAAATTCGTCAGAAAGGATGTTTTTTCATAATTTTTAAGTCAAAGTCGAAAATGGATCATCTGGGTTTTTTATTGTTATTTTATTGTTTTAAAATCATTAAAGGTATCAACTTCAAACTTCATGAACTTTTTGACAGTAAATTGTGTTTTTTGTGAGGAGTTATTTAAATCCACCCTAAATATTGTTAGAGTGCCGTTTCGATGCGGGACGTGAAATACGGTATCACTTAGGATGTATAATTTGGTAACATTGCGGGACGTGAAATACGATATCGATTAAAACATGTTGACGTGAGCGGGATGGCCATTGAGATTCAATAACGCTCAACAATATATGCGTATTTGACAAGTCGATATGTTCACTTAAATTACAACATAAAAAATAAAACTGTTTCTCTGCATTTGAAATATGCAGTAAATTACGCTTTCCAATTAAGAAGACACATCCATAACCAACTACTTACGAAAAAGCCCAATCAGCCATCCCACATTCCTGTATAGTTACTTTGGGAAAATATGTTTTTACATGTGATGACTCTTATTATACCGTGTTCAATCTAAAGTCGCACCACAGAAACTACTTTGTGCATGTTAATGGTTTAGATGTTTAACATCATTGGTGCGGCTATTTTTTCCTATTTTAAAACATATGGCATATATATGCATACTAGTTTTACATGTATTTCATATTTGCATTCATAAAATATTGCATGGAAATTGACGAGCTTGCAATAATTATATGTAGGTATTTTTATTGGTTTCGTTATATATACATATGTATCACATTGTGAAATCCTATTTGCATAATTATATTTTATGTTATGTTTTAACTGTTTTTAACTATATGTCGACATGGTGATAAGACTATACAAAAACTTTTAGCATAAAGTTTAAAAAACAGCTCTATTTATAATAAGTATTAAAATCATATATTATACTAAAAAATACATAAATGTGTCCCTTCTTTGTGTATATAAAGTTGATCGATCCGTATATCAATGTATTTACATAAAGACCCAGTTTACAAAAAATGTCGTTGTGAAAATTGCAAGCAGCACTCACCTGTTTTATGGTGTGAGACCACAGTTATTTTTACTATATGTTTCATATAGACACTAACCTGGCTTTTGACTTTATACACATCCCAATTGAAAAACAAGGACATGGCATCTCTAGAACAATTCAAGACACAAAGTATAATCACAAGAAAACACCATGTTGACCATTGACCCGACTGTCAAAATTGAGTTCAAATACATCACCCTTCCGCCAAGGAGTCAATCGGCTACGAACAACTAATTTTCAGACTTCCACAAGCTATGATTTTTCCATTATTTACACTGAAAACTATCAATTTCTGCAATAGAGTGTCAAATTCAGTCAAGTTCTCTGCAAAAAGAACATTTTTTGCTTCTTTTTCATTCAATTTTAATAAAATATTGATTCTTGAACACAAGCACTCTTTTTTCTGTATTCACATCCGGATCTTGGTTAACCGAGGGGGGGGGGCAGATAACTGTGGTCTTGAGACTATTTCAGCAACATTTTTAGCTCACCTGTCACTTTGTGACAAGGTGAGCTTTTGTGATCGCCTTTTGTCCGGCGTCCGTCATGCGTAGTGCGTCGTGCGTCCTCCGTCAACATTTTACTTAAAAGACATCTCCTCCTTAACCGCTGGGCCAATATTAATAAAACTTCATAGGGATGTTCCTTGGGTGGTTTTCTATCAAAGTTGTTTAAAGAATTCAATTCCATGCAGACCTCTGGTTGCCATGGCAACCAAAAGGAAAAACTTTAAAAATCTTCTTCTCCCAAACCACAAGGCTTAGGCCGTTGATATATGATAGGTAGGATCACCAAAATGGTCCTCTACCAAGATTGTTCAAATTATGGCCCTTGGGTCAAAATTGGCCCCGCCCCGGGGGGTCATTGGTTTTCTCTATATGTTTTTAGTGAAAACTTAAAAAATCTTCTCCTCTGAACTTACTTGGCCTAGAGCTTAGATATTTGGCATGATTCATTGTCTAGTGGACCTCTACAAAGTTTGTTCAAATTATGGCCCTGGGGTCAAAATTGGCCCTATATGTTTTTAGTGAAAACTTCAAAAATCTTCTCCTCTGAACTTACTTGGCCTAGAGCTTAGATATTTGGCATGATTCATCGTCTAGTGGACCTCTACAAAGTTTGTTCAAATTATGGCCCTGGGGTCAAAATTGGCCCCGCCCCGGGGGGTCATGGGTTTTCTTTTTATGTTTATAGTGAAAACCTTAAAAAATCTTCTCCTCTGAACTTACTTGGCCTAGAGCTTAGATATTTGGCATGATTCATCGTCTAGTGGACCTCTACAAAGTTTGTTCAAATTATGGCCCTGGGGTCAAAATTGGCCCCGCCCCGTGGGGTCATGGGTTTTCTTTTTATGTTTATAGTGAAAACCTTAAAAAATCTTCTCCTCTGAACTTACTTGGCCTAGAGCTAAGATATTTGGCATGATTCATCGTCTAGTGGACCTCTACAAAGTTTGTTCAAATTATGGCCCTTTGGTCAAAATTGGCCCCGCCCCGGGGGGTCATGGTTTTTCTCTATATGTTTATAGTGAAAACTTCAAAAATCTTCTCCTCTGAACTTACTTGGCCTAGAGCTTAGATATTTGGCATGATTCATCGTCTAGTGGACCTCTACAAAGATTGTTCAAATTATGGCCCTGGGGTCAAAATTGGCCCCGCCCCGGGGGGTCATGGGTATTCTCTATATGTTTATAGTTACGTAAAACTTCAAAAATCTTCTCCTCTGAACTTACTTGGACTAGAGCTTATATATTTGGCATGATTCATCGTCTAGTGGACCTTTACAAAGATTGTTCAAATTATGGCCTTGGGGTCAAAATTGGCCCCGCCCCGGTGGGTCATGGGTTTTCTCTATATGTTTATAGTGAAAACTTAAAAAATCTTCTCCTCTGAACTTACTTGGCCTAGAGCTTAGATATTTGGCATGATTCATTGTCTAGTGGACCTCTACAAAGTTTGTTCAAATTATGGCCCTTTGGTCAAAATTGGCCCCGCCCCGGGGGGGTCATGGGTATTCTCTATATGTTTATAGTGAAAACTTAAAAAATCTTCTCCTCTGAACTTACTTGGCCTAGAGCTTAGATATTTGGCATGATTCATCATCTAGTGGACCTCTACAAAGTTTGTTCAAATTATGGCCCTGGGGTCAAAATTGGCCCCGCCCCGGGGGGTCATGGGTTTTCTTTTTATGTTTATAGTGAAAACCTTAAAAAATCTTCTCCTCTGAACTTACTTGGCCTAGAGCTTAGATATTTGGCATGATTCATCGTCTAGTGGACCTCTACAAAGTTTGTTCAAATTATGGCCCTGGGGTCAAAATTGGCCCCGCCCCGGGGGGTCATGGGTTTTCTTTTTATGTTTATAGTGAAAACCTTAAAAAATCTTCTCCTCTGAACTTACTTGGCCTAGAGCTTAGATATTTGGCATGATTCATCGTCTAGTGGACCTCTACAAAGTTTGTTCAAATTATGGCCCTTTGGTCAAAATTGGCCCCGCCCCGGGGGGTCATGGTTTTTCTCTATATGTTTATAGTGAAAACTTCAAAAATCTTCTCCTCTGAACTTACTTGGCCTAGAGCTTAGATATTTGACATGATTCATCGTCTAGTGGACCTCTACAAAGATTGTTCAAATTATGGCCCTGGGGTCAAAATTGGCCCCGCCCCGGGGGGTCATGGGTATTCTCTATATGTTTATAGTTACGTAAAACTTCAAAAATCTTCTCCTCTGAACTTACTTGGACTAGAGCTTATATATATGGCATGATTCATCGTCTAGTGGACCTTTACAAAGATTGTTCAAATTATGGCCTTGGGGTCAAAATTGGCCCCGCCCCGGTGGGTCATGGGTTTTCTCTATATATTTATAGTGAAAACTTCAAAAATCTACTCCTTTGAACTTACTTGGACTAGAGCTTAGATATTTGGCATGATTCATCTTCTAGTGGACCTCTACAAAGATTGTTCAAATTATGGCCTTGGGGTCTAAATTGGCCCCGCCCTGGGGGGGTCATGGGTATTCTCTATATGTTTATTGTGAAAACTTAAACAATCTTCTTCTCTGAACTTACTTGGCCTAGAGCTTAGATATTTGGCATGATTCATTGTCTAGTGGACCTCTACAAAGTTTGTTCAAATTATGGCCCTGGGGTCAAAATTGGCCCCGCCCCGGGGGGTCATGGGTTTTCTTTTTATGTTTATAGTGAAAACCTTAAAAAATCTTCTCCTCTGAACTTACTTGGCCTAGAGCTTAGATATTTGGCATGATTCATCGTCAAGTGGACCTCTACAAAGTTTGTTCAAATTATGGCCCTGGGGTCAAAATTGGCCCCGCCCCGTGGGGTCATGGGTTTTCTTTTTATGTTTATAGTGAAAACCTTAAAAAATCTTCTCCTCTGAACTTACTTGGCCTAGAGCTTAGATATTTGGCATGATTCATCGTCTAGTGGACCTCTACAAAGTTTGTTCAAATTATGGCCCTTTGGTCAAAATTGGCCCCGCCCCGGGGGGTCATGGTTTTTCTCTATATGTTTATAGTGAAAACTTAAAAAATCTTCTCCTCTGAACTTACTTGGCCTAGAGCTTAGATATTTGGCATGATTCATCGTCTAGTGGACCTCTACAAAGATTGTTCAAATTATGGCCCTGGGGTCAAAATTGGCCCCGCCCCGGGGGGTCATGGGTATTCTCTATATGTTTATAGTTACGTAAAACTTCAAAAATCTTCTCCTCTGAACTTACTTGGACTAGAGCTTATATATTTGGCATGATTCATCGTCTAGTGGACCTTTACAAAGATTGTTCAAATTATGGCCTTGGGGTCAAAATTGGCTCCGCCCCGGTGGGTCATGGGTTTTCTCTATATGTTTATAGTGAAAACTTCAAAAATCTACTCCTTTGAACTTACTTGGACTAGAGCTTAGATATTTGGCATGATTCATCTTCTAGTGGACCTCCACAAATATTGTTCAAATTATGGCCTTGGGGTCTAAATTGGTCCCGCCCCGGGGGGTCATGGGTATACTTGATATGTTTATAGTTAAAACTTCAAAAATCTTCTCCTCTTAACTTACTTGGCCTAGAGCTTAGATATTTGGCATGATTCATTGTCTAGTGGACCTCTACAAAGATTGTTCAAATTATGGCCCTGGGGTCAAAATTGGCCCCGCCCCGGGGGGTCATGGGTTTTCTCTATATGTTTATAGTGAAAACTTCAAAAAATCTTCTCCTTTGAACTTACTTGGACTAGAGCTTAGATATTTGGCATGATTCATCGTCTAGTGGACCTCTAAAAAGTTTGTTCAAATAATGGCCCTGGGGTCAAAATTGGCCCCGCCCCGGGGGGTCATGGGTTTTCTTTTTATGTTTATAGTGAAAACCTTAAAAAATCTTCTCCTCTGAACTTACTTGGCCTAGAGCTTAGATATTTGGCATGATTCATCGTCTAGTGAACCTATTCACAGATTGTTCAAATTATGGCCTTGGGGTCAAAATTAGCCCCGCCCCGTGGGGTCATGGGTATTCTCTATATGTTTATAGTTAAAACTTCAAAAATATATCATCAAGAACTCTCATTACAATCATTGTTAATAAGGTAGTTTGGGGCATTTCAAAACGAAAATTATATTTATATTTTTGAAAGCTTATTCCGATTTTGGTCTTAAATATTCGTTCGTAAAATTTGGTCAACTCCTTATATCACAAACTGACTTGCCACAATAGATGTTAGTGATCCGCCCCCTTAACCCTTTACCGCATGTATACGAGATAGGCCGACATAGCTCATTACCAGATGTATACGCATTTGGCCGACCGTATCCATTACTGGATGTAAACGCATGGCCCGCATATTTCAATAGGGTCATTTCAATATTTCAATTTTGCATCTTTCTTTTTGTAAACAATATCCCGGATGTTTATAAAATTAAAGTTTAACCTTTTGTGTATTGATTTTCCCTTGAAAATATCGTCTGCTAAATTGAGAAAGTGTTTATACTCCCAATCGCAGGTGTGATATCCCATTGTGACGTAATAAGACCACAAGCTAAGTACTGTATGGAATTTCCCCCAAATTCATTGATGCGTAAATCATTAAAAATATATTACGTCAGTTCAGTTTACCATTAAAATCAATTGAGATTATATTTACTTAAAGGTAATATTTTGTTTACAAACAAAAGAAACAATTAGTAAATGAGAAAATGATGGGTAAATTTTCTGTGAAGCTTATATAATGTCCATCATAGTTTTGGCTGTAATATAGGTCATGTGCAAGCGTTTTGTTTGATCTAGATCTTTTTATTCATACCGGAAAATCATTTATCGGCTTTCTTTTTTTGTAAACAATTTTATGAGGGGGTAATAAAGTTAAACAGACACCTTGGACTGGATCTCTCAGCTGGATGACACCGGATATTCCTGACATATTTCTGTGTATTAATACACAAGAACATAAATTGTCGGCTTTTTAATCCAGATGGGTCTTTTTTATGATAGGGGTAATAAAAATTAGATCGATCCCAGCATTTTATTACCCTTTGATTTAATGCAATTATGACATTTCAAAGAAATGTTACAAATCCATCTTGAAAATACATTCACAGCTGAAATAAAATAATTTAATATTTCATCATTGACACCATTTATTAGATAATTTAATTATCTATAAAAAATGAATTCACATAAAAAAGATTTGGACACAATTATTTGGAGTAACATTGATTTTAAGGTCATACTGCTGTATTCATTTTCTCATTTTCAAATATCCAGAAAAGTACCTATGCAGATAAGGACTGCTTATCAGTAAGATGGCTATTGACTGCAATGTTAAAGACCCTTAAACTTGTCAGAATACTAGTATTTTTATTCAGAAACTGAATATTGACAAAGATGTTTTACATAGCTTTGAATTCTTTTTAGTATCAAAATCATACTTCCGCTGTAGGTTATCGTCTGTGATGAGCTGCGCATGCTTCACTGTTGATTTCCCAGTGTGTGTATACCACGTGATAAATATCGTCATATATGCTACCTCGGAAGGCACCATTTCGCTTAAAATGAAAACTTAAATCAAAGATAACTTTTCTTTTATTACACCATTTTAAATAAAACAAAGGGCAGTCTATGCCGCTTAAAGAGCCCCGCCTTCGTTTTATTACCGAAGTTTGATAATAGTTTCATCAAACACTTCGACTAACCTGTTTCCTAAATAATGTTTTGACAGTGCTTCGTCAGACGGCCGTATTTTGAAAAGGTTTGTCGAAGTGTTTTAAGAAACTAAACTCTCAATCAAACTCTGGTAAAAGACCAAAGGCGGGGCTCCGTAAGCGGCATAGACTGCGCTTTGTTTCATTTAAAATGGTGAAGAACTAGTGAAGTAATCTTCGTTAAGAGTCTTCATAGCAAAATATTGCCTTCCGACGTAGCATTTATGACGCAATTTATCACGTGGTATACACACACTGTTCCCCTGTCTCTAGTTCCTTTGATACTGGCTATAATGCATAGTTTGATGAATAGTTTCCTTGCTTTGAAATTAAAAAAGAAATTGCAAATGAAATTATTTGAATCATCTGATTAAAATACGGTTTTCAAATACGGCTGTAAAATTCTTGATACGTAGGGAGTCCTGAAACGCCTTCACTGCTGACTAAGTGCATCGTTTTCTTTTCGCAGCATCTTTATTTTCTCAAATGTGGTTGTTTGTGTCATCTGTTGAATAAGCGAAACTATCAGATGACACCATTTTCGTTCACACGGGGTGATCTTTGTGGTGTTTTAGTTGTGTACTCACATTCATGTATTGTTTCCATCGTTGGACCGTTCAAAATGTACATCGTTTCTGTGCATGTGCTTCCAGGTTATGCACCAGTCAATTGTAACCACGGCCCCCAGGTCCGGGGGTATACCGGGGAAAAGAGCCGTGTTTTTACTTTCAAGGTGGCCCCGCAGGGCCGGGTGACCGCGGTGGTTTTGTCATAGCGCCAAATTTGGCGGAGATTTGGCCTTATATATAGTCTCTGGGGTGCGGGGGGCATTTGGCCGGGGTTTAACCATTAGTTCGTCCCCGCAAGGTGGGAATTTTACCCGGGGTTGGCTGGACCAAAAGTCAAAGGCCCGGCTATTCCCCGGACCTGGGGGCCGTGGTTACAATTAACTGGTGCATAATTATATTTTATGTTATGATTTAACTGTTTTTAACTATATCGTTGACATGGTCATAAGAATACACATAAACAAAGCATGACTGACTTTAAAAAACAGCTGTATTAATAATAAGTATTAAATTTATATATTATACCTTACATAAATGTGTCCCTTCTTTGTGTATTATATAAAGTTGATCGATCCGTATATCAATGTATTTAATAAAAATCCAGGTTTTATGACGTCAGCGGTCCATATTATGTTTTTGGCCGGTCCGGACCTCGCCAAAAATATAATATGGACCGCTGACGTCATATAATATGGACCGCTTAAGCATCATAAAACAGGTGAGTGCTGCTTGAAATTTTCACAACGACATTTTTTTCGCAAGTAACAATTTTTAGATTTGTTCAATAAAACACCCCAAATGCACTTTAAAATTATTAAATGGTAAAAAAATGGTTCGATATAATATAAGAAATATAACACACCACTTAGGGCCATATGACATTATAAGGACCGGCTAGTCAGCCCCGAAGGTGAATATGGGCCGAGGCGTTAGGTGTGTAATTTTTCTTAAATATATATACGTATTTATTTCAGATTGACATGGATATACAAAAAGCCGAAAAGCCGTACACGTGCGAGATCTGTGGAACAGGTTTGTCACGGAAAACCCATTTAAAGCGTCACATGAAAATACATACAAGAGGGACGGCATGCTCGTTGGATGTATGTGGGGCTGATTTTAATGATGGAAGCTGTTTAAGACACCCGAGAAAACAAGAAGAAGTGTTGATGTACGGGTGTGAGGTATGTGATGCTGCGTTCTCTCTGAAAAGTAATTTACATAGACATATGCAAATACACACTGGAGAGAAGCCATACAAGTGTGAATTTTGTGATGTTGCTTTTGCCCAGAAAAGTAATTTACAGGGACATATAAAACTGCACACAGGATACAAGCCGTACATGTGTGAGATCTGTAGGGCCAACTTTTTTCATAAATCAAATCTTAAACGCCACATGAGAATACACACAGGAGAGAAACCATACAAGTGTAAAACATGCGACGCTGCATTCTCTCAGACAGGTGATTTAAAAACACATATTAGAATGCACACAGGAGAAAAGCCATTTAAGTGTGAAATATGTGATGCTGCTTTTGCGAAGAAACTTGATTTGCAAACACATATGAGAAAACATACAGGAGTTAAGCCATTCAAGTGTGAGATATGTGATGCTGCATTTTTTCAGACCGGTGATTTACACACACATATGAGAAAACATACAGGAGAGAAGCCATACAAGTGTGACACATGTGGTACTGCTTTCACTCAGAGTAGTAGTTTACAGACACATTATAGAACACATACAGGAGAGAAGCCATTTAAATGTGAGGTTTGTGATGCTGCTTTCTCTCAGAGAATAAGTTTACAGACACATACACGAATACACACAGGAGAAAAGCCATTTAAGTGCGAGTTATGTGATGCTGCTTTCTCCCAGAAAAATAATCTGAAGAGGCATATGAGTAAACACAAAGAAAAAAAGTAATACACGTGAGAGATATGAGATGCTTCTTTCTGTGTGAAAAGTCATTAACGTACACATTTTTGAGTACACACTGGACCGTGGAGAAAAGCCATATGATGCAAATGTGAGACTTGTGGTGTTCTTATAGTGAAAAGTATTGTTGTGAATTCATGTATACACACATGAGAGAAACTAAACATGTGTAATTAAAGTGGAGATTCTTATTCTCTGGAAAGTGATGTAAATATGAATATGAGTATAGACGAAGTAGAAGACATACATCTTTCAGACGATTGATACTACTTGTTCTGAGAAAGGTACACACAACTTATGTAAACACTCACAAGAGAGGAGCCATGCGAATGGAAAGCTGCTGGTGATACATGTACATGTACTTTCCCTCGGAGATACTATTTAAAGATTATTATTGAGGGGAATCGCTTAGAATGTAAGCCCAGGTGCATGTGATTCTGCTTTAACTTGAATATTTTGAACCGAGTGTAGGTCAAAATCCCTTCCGCTCATTTTGGTATAGGTGGACATAATCCCCCCATCAATTTTTCAAAGCGGACATAATCCCTCCCATTGTTTTTACAAGGCGGGCATAATCCCCCTCAACAATTTATAATATATATATACTACAGACAGTTTGTGTAGTTTGCATTTGGCAGTTTGCAGTATAAGTAAATGATGCCTGTATCAATGAATAATTAATTGCCAATCAAGAAATTATTGTGTAAAAATAATTTAATTAGCAAGGCAAACCATCCATATGATATAATTATACATAATTACAGCCAATAAAGGAATTCCAACAATAAAAAACAACAACTTTACATGTTTATTTGAAAGACAAACATTCCAAAGTAATCCAAAACAGTACCTTAAAGCCATGCAGATAGATAATAAAATAGATATATAATAAAACTAAAAAACCTAAGGGGGTTGTTTAATCTGCCTTGGAAAAAAATGATGAGGGGGATTATATCCGCCTTTTAAAAATGATGGTAGGCATTATGTCCGCCTTGTAAAAATGATGAGGGGAATTATGCCCGCCTTGTAAAAATGATGAGGGGGGTTATGTCCGCCTTATAAAAATGATGAGGGGTGTTATATCCGCCTTGAAAAAAATGATGGGGGGGGGGTATTATGTCCGCCTTGTAAAAATTGATGGGGGGATTTTGTCCGGCTCCCATTTGAACCTATTACAGTGTTGTATGTTGACTTTTAGAATATCCAAGATTTTTAGTGATGTAAGTGGTGTTCGTAAAGGAACTATCAGTTTTCATACATTTAAAAGTAAACTAATTAATCGTATTAATACTTGGTATGCCCTCTTACGAAGGACATTCAATTATTTTAGTTGCTCTTTTATTTTCGGTATATATTAGTTGAAGTATTCGTATTCGTATAAAATGCATGATACTCTATAAAAAAAAACAGCTTCGTATCAAATAAAAATATAAGTTCGGACATCACATGGCATGAACACTTTGTTATTTTGATATATGCTTATTGAACGACTTATCTTTTCTTTCGTTAGTGTGAAAAGCAGGCGTTTACTTAGACTCATTTTTACTGAAAATGCGGCAAAATGTGGACGTAAATTTGTCTTAATAGAAATAATATTGAATCACCTTTTAATGGTCTAATTGTTGTTCGAAATGGCGATTTCTGTTGGGACCAAATATAATATATTATCGTGGGGTATATGTCCATAGAACGTAAAAACATGGTAAATGCACCTTATATCATATGATTATTGAGACTATGTTTTATGTTATTTTTACTATGGTATTGCAAAATACACTTCAGCAGAATTGTGTATAACCTATATTATGAAATGGACGATTGCCCAGGCAGCTTATGATATTGGTAGAATTTGTGCCTGAACTCAAGTTGTTCTCTTACAGTTTGTTTCTTGTACTGCAGTAGGAATTGGTACAAGTACCTACTAATATGCTTACTCAATGATGTATTGTGTGATGATTTATTTTTTACACGTTATAGATGTTCAATTTGTGTGATATTGATAACCAGTCTGTTAGTATATTTATATATATAATGGCATCTAATATACTAAATAAACACAATTCTAGCTCATACTTTAATAATATGTATTGATGCATGCTCCTTATTATTTGTTTTGTTTAATGTATGCTACGAATGTAACGTGTTAACCGAAAATTAAAAGGCCTAGTTTAGTCCTTCTATAAGTGACCCCCCCCCCAAAAAAAAAAAAAATAATAATAAATAAAATAAAAAATAAATAAATAAAAATAAAAACCGTTTATTGTACACAATGTCTGTGTATTGAACTCAATGTAATTACCTAATTGTGTTATCAGATCTCCGATCTGAATATCCTGCTGTGCAGTTTTGGCCCTGACCCAATAAACAAATGAACTTGGGAAATTGGCCTCTTCTGTGACATCAGCGCAATTAGCAGGAGATTCACTGCAGGGGATTGTCATGCCATACATTCCTTAAACTAGGCCTTTAAACGGATGATATGTTGATTATTGAAAATGTTTATATTTGAAATCATGTCGATGAATAAGGAACTTAACGAATTTCTCGCATAAACTGTATTATATTTGTAAAAAACTAATCATGTAAATATTAAAAACGAAATTCTCTGGGTTGTTGAAACAGTTTTACACAGTGTTTTATATCAATTGCGAATCTTTGCAGTCAGTTAACCACCGTGCTAATGTTACTAATTGTAAAGCATTGCAGACAGGTATTGTTTTGCCCGGCGTCCTCCGATTTCTTCTCCAATAAGGAGTAGTCTTGTACCATGCCCTTTATCAATAACAAGGAAAAACTGAATAACTGTTAAATGCTCATTAAAGGATGGCATTCAGTAAAAGCCATTTGCCATTAGACTAGATTTTAAGGCGAATATTGCTTTTGTGTTCTTTTCTGACAGGTTAAAACGAAGAAATCATATGGATCGTATTTAATACTTTTAAAATCATGGACCAAACAGGTTATACTAGTAAGAAATGGTACCCAGTCCCCGGGGTAGGTTATGACCTTCTGAAAAACATAAGACTAACAGATAATCCTTATTGTCGACTTTGTCTGACAGTTTACCTGTAACTTACATTGGTATCTTTTCTTTCCCGCTTGCCCTAAAATATGCTTGAAAATCTATCAAAACCTTGCAAACCAGTAGTCCTTGATGTTTACCAGATATTAAGGCCTCCCGCCTACATATGTACCACTTGGCAAAGATATTGTTTACGGGTGAAAGATTTACTAACATTTCGTTCTTTCCTTCTTCGCCTGCCCTAAAAGACTTATTTGCGAAAATTATTTTTGGATGATTAGAAAGACGCGGACAATGCGAGTAAAAACTAGCAGCACGCATTTGCTTTTACGCAAACGAGGATCAAGTTCAAACCAGATTTACGGATAGATTTAGAAGCTACGAATTATAGGTTAATGCCAAATCAAAATTACATGATCTTGTTTCACTCATTTGAATTAATTTCAATCAAATGATCAGAACGATAAAAATGATATGAAGTGTGTACAGATGAAATGATTATAATATGTATTTTGGCGCGTTTGAGTCTGGAATTCGTGGCCGCATAGCTCTTAATTGTTTATAATGCTTAATATTTTTATCTACAAACAATTCGAAATAAACATTTCAAAACATAACAAGTTCTGTGTTGCTCGATTTATATTTCGACATGTATATTATGTTGCTTCTTTACTAAGCTTTTCCTTGTTCCGAACCTCCCATAGTGCGAAAGTAGTTGGAAAGACCAACTGAACTATTTTTCAAAAAAATTGATAGAATATTTTTATTATTAGAAAATATATCATCAAGAACTCTCATTACAATCATTGTTAATAAGGTAGTTTGGGGCATTTCAAAACGAAAATTATATTTATATTTTTGAAAGCTTATTCCGATTTTGGTCTTAAATATTCGTTCGTAAAATTTGGTCAACTCCTTATATCACAAACTGACTTGCCACAATAGATGTTAGTGATCCGCCCCCTTAAAGGATGGTTCCTCAAAACTACTTTAGCAATGTTAAAGACCCTTAAACTTGTCAGAATACTAGTATTTTTATTCAGAAACTGAATATTGACAAAGATGTTTTACATAGCTTTGAATTCTTTTTAGTATCAAAATCATACTTCCGCTGTAGGTTATCGTCTGTGATGAGCTGCGCATGCTTCACTGTTGATTTCCCAGTGTGTGTATACCACGTGATAAATATCGTCATATATGCTACCTCGGAAGGCAACATTTCGCTTAAAATGAAAACTTAAATCAAAGATAACTTTTCTTTTATTACACCATTTTAAATAAAACAAAGGGCAGTCTATGCCGCTTAAAGAGCCCCGCCTTCGTTTTATTACCGAAGTTTGATAATAGTTTCATCAAACACTTCGACTAACCTGTTTCCTAAATAATGTTTTGACAGTGCTTCGTCAGACGGCCGTATTTTGAAAAGGTTTGTCGAAGTGTTTTAAGAAACTAAACTCTCAATCAAACTCTGGTAAAAGACCAAAGGCGGGGCTCCGTAAGCGGCATAGACTGCGCTTTGTTTCATTTAAAATGGTGAAGAACTAGTGAAGTAATCTTCGTTAAGAGTCTTCATAGCAAAATATTGCCTTCCGACGTAGCATTTATGACGCAATTTATCACGTGGTATACACACACTGTTCCCCTGTCTCTAGTTCCTTTGATACTGGCTATAATGCATAGTTTGATGAATAGTTTCCTTGCTTTGAAATTAAAAAAGAAATTGCAAATGAAATTATTTGAATCATCTGATTAAAATACGGTTTTCAAATACGGCTGTAAAATTCTTGATACGTAGGGAGTCCTGAAACGCCTTCACTGCTGACTAAGTGCATCGTTTTCTTTTCGCAGCATCTTTATTTTCTCAAATGTGGTTGTTTGTGTCATCTGTTGAATAAGCGAAACTATCAGATGACACCATTTTCGTTCACACGGGGTGATCTTTGTGGTGTTTTAGTTGTGTACTCACATTCATGTATTGTTTCCATCGTTGGACCGTTCAAAATGTACATCGTTTCTGTGCATGTGCTTCCAGGTTATGCACCAGTCAATTGTAACCACGGCCCCCAGGTCCGGGGGTATACCGGGGAAAAGAGCCGTGTTTTTACTTTCAAGGTGGCCCCGCAGGGCCGGGTGACCGCGGTGGTTTTGTCATAGCGCCAAATTTGGCGGAGATTTGGCCTTATATATAGTCTCTGGGGTGCGGGGGGCATTTGGCCGGGGTTTAACCATTAGTTCGTCCCCGCAAGGTGGGAATTTTACCCGGGGTTGGCTGGACCGAAAGTCAAAGGCCCGGCTATTCCCCGGACCTGGGGGCCGTGGTTACAATTAACTGGTGCATAATTATATTTTATGTTATGATTTAACTGTTTTTAACTATATCGTTGACATGGTCATAAGAATACACATAAACAAAGCATGACTGACTTTAAAAAACAGCTGTATTAATAATAAGTATTAAATTTATATATTATACCTTACATAAATGTGTCCCTTCTTTGTGTATTATATAAAGTTGATCGATCCGTATATCAATGTATTTAATAAAAATCCAGGTTTTATGACGTCAGCGGTCCATATTATGTTTTTGGCCGGTCCGGACCTCGCCAAAAATATAATATGGACCGCTGACGTCATATAATATGGACCGCTTAAGCATCATAAAACAGGTGAGTGCTGCTTGAAATTTTCACAACGACATTTTTTTCGCAAGTAACAATTTTTAGATTTGTTCAATAAAACACCCCAAATGCACTTTCAAATTATTAAATGGTAAAAAAATGGTTCGATATAATATAAGAAATATAACACACCACTGAGGGCCATATGACATTATAAGGACCGGCTAGTCAGCCCCGAAGGTGAATATGGGCCGAGGCGTTAGGTGTGTAATTTTTCTTAAATATATATACGTATTTATTTCAGATTGACATGGATATACAAAAAGCCGAAAAGCCGTACACGTGCGAGATCTGTGGAACAGGTTTGTCACGGAAAACCCATTTAAAGCGTCACATGAAAATACATACAAGAGGGACGGCATGCTCGTTGGATGTATGTGGGGCTGATTTTAATGATGGAAGCTGTTTAAGACACCCGAGAAAACATGAAGAAGTGTTGATGTACGGGTGTGAGATATGTGATGCTGCGTTCTCTCTGAAAAGTAATTTACATAGACATATGCAAATACACACTGGAGAGAAGCCATACAAGTGTGAATTTTGTGACGCTGCTTTTGCCCAGAAAAGTAATTTACAGGGACATATAAAACTGCACACAGGATACAAGCCGTACATGTGTGAGATCTGTAGGGCCAACTTTTTTCATAAATCAAATCTTAAACGCCACATGAGAATACACACAGGAGAGAAACCATACAAGTGTAAAACATGCGACGCTGCATTCTCTCAGACAGGTGATTTAAAAACACATATTAGAATGCACACAGGAGAAAAGCCATTTACGTGTGAAATATGTGATGCTGCTTTTGCGAAGAAACTTGATTTGCAAACACATATGAGAAAACATACAGGAGTTAAGCCATTCAAGTGTGAGATATGTGATGCTGCATTTTTTCAGACCGGTGATTTACACACACATATGAGAAAACATACAGGTGAGAAGCCATACAAGTGTGACACATGTGGTACTGCTTTCACTCAGAGTAGTAGTTTACAGACACATTATAGAACACATACAGGAGAGAAGCCATTTAAATGTGAGGTTTGTGATGCTGCTTTCTCTCAGAGAATAAGTTTACAGACACATACACGAATACACACAGGAGAAAAGCCATTTAAGTGCGAGTTATGTGATGCTGCTTTCTCCCAGAAAAATAATCTGAAGAGGCATATGAGTAAACACAAAGAAAAAAAGTAATACACGTGAGAGATATGAGATGCTTCTTTCTGTGTGAAAAGTCATTAACGTACACATTTTTGAGTACACACTGGACCGTGGAGAAAAGCCATATGATGCAAATGTGAGACTTGTGGTGTTCTTATAGTGAAAAGTATTGTTGTGAATTCATGTATACACACATGAGAGAAACTAAACATGTGTAATTAAAGTGGAGATTCTTATTCTCTGGAAAGTGATGTAAATATGAATATGAGTATAGACGAAGTAGAAGACATACATCTTTCAGACGATTGATACTACTTGTTCTGAGAAAGGTACACACAACTTATGTAAACACTCACAAGAGAGGAGCCATGCGAATGGAAAGCTGCTGGTGATACATGTACATGTACTTTCCCTCGGAGATACTATTTAAAGATTATTATTGAGGGGAATCGCTTAGAATGTAAGCCCAGGTGCATGTGATTCTGCTTTAACTTGAATATTTTGAACCGAGTGTAGGTCAAAATCCCTTCCGCTCATTTTGGTATAGGTGGACATAATCCCCCCATCAATTTTTCAAAGCGGACATAATCCCTCCCATTGTTTTTACAAGGCGGGCATAATCCCCCTCAACAATTTATAATATATATATACTACAGACATTTTGTGTAGTTTGCATTTGGCAGTTTGCAGTATAAGTAAATGATGCCTGTATCAATGAATAATTAATTGCCAATCAAGAAATTATTGTGTAAAAATAATTTAATTAGCAAGGCAAACCATCCATATGATATAATTATACATAATTACAGCCAATAAAGGAATTCCAACAATAGAAAACAACAACTTTACATGTTTATTTGAAAGACAAACATTCCAAAGTAATCCAAAATAGTACCTTAAAGCCATGCAGATAGATAATAAAATAGATATATAATAAAACTATAAAACCTAAGGGGGTTGTTTAATCTGCCTTGGAAAAAAATGATGAGGGGGATTATATCCGCCTTTTAAAAATGATGGTAGGCATTATGTCCGCCTTGTAAAAATGATGAGGGGAATTATGCCCGCCTTGTAAAAATGATGAGGGGGGTTATGTCCGCCTTATAAAAATGATGAGGGGTGTTATATCCGCCTTGAAAAAAATGATGGGGGGGTATTATGTCCGCCTTGTAAAAATTGATGGGGGGGATTTTGTCCGGCTCCCATTTGAACCTATTACAGTGTTGTATGTTGATTTTTAGAATATCCAAGATTTTTAGTGATGTAATTGGTGTTCGTAAAGGAACTATCAGTTTTCATACATTTAAAAGTAAACTAATTAATCGTATTAATACTTGGTATGCCCTCTTACGAAGGACATTCAATTATTTTAGTTGCTCTTTTATTTTCGGTATATATTAGTTGAAGTATTCGTATTCGTATAATGCATGATACTCTATAAAAAAAAACAGCTTCGTATCAAATAAAAATATAAGTTCGGACATCACATGGCATGAACACTTTGTTATTTTGATATATGCTCATTGAACGACTTATCTTTTCTTTCGTTAGTGTGAAAAGCAGGCGTTTACTTAGACTCATTTTTACTGAAAATGCGGCAAAATGTGGACGTAAATTTGTCTTAATAGAAATAATATTGAATCACCTTTTAATGGTCTAATTTTTGTTCGAAATGGCGATTTCTGTTGGGACCAAATATAATATATTATCGTGGGGTATATGTCCATAGAACGTAAAAACATGGTAAATGCACCTTATATCATATTATTATTGAGACTATGTATTATGTTATTTTTACTATGGTATTGCAAAATACACTTCAGCAGAATTGTGTATAACCTATATTATGAAATGGACGATTGCCCAGGCAGCTTATGATATTGGTAGAATTTGTGCCTGAACTCAAGTTGTTCTCTTACAGTTTGTTTCTTGTACTGCAGTAGGAATTGGTACAAGTACCTACTAATATGCTTACTCAATGATGTATTGTGTGATGATTTGTTTTTTACACGTTATAGATGTTCAATTTGTGTGATATTGATAACCAGTCTGTTAGTATATTTATATATATAATGGCATCTAATATACTAAATAAACACAATTCTAGCTCATACTTTAATAATATGTATTGATGCATGCTCCTTATTATTTGTTTTGTTTAATGTATGCTACGAATGTAACGTGTTAACCGAAAATTAAAAGGCCTAGTTTAGTCCTTCTATAAGTGACCCCCCCCCCAAAAAAAAAAAAAAAAAAAAAAATAAAATAATAATAAATAATAATAAATAAAATAAAAAATAAATAAATAAAAATAAAAACCGTTTATTGTACACAATGTCTGTGTATTGAACTCAATGTAATTACCTAACTGTGTTATCAGATCTCCGATCTGAATATCCTGCTGTGCAGTTTTGGCCCTGACCCAATAAACAAATGAACTTGGGAAATTGGCCTCTTCTGTGACATCAGCGCAATTAGCAGGAGATTCACTGCAGGGGATTGTCATGCCATACATTCCTTAAACTAGGCCTTTAAACGGATGATATGTTGATTATTGAAAATGTTTATATTTGAAATCATGTCGATGAATAAGGAACTTAACGAATTTCTCGCATAAACTGTATTATATTTGTAAAAAACTAATCATGTAAATATTAAAAAGGAAACTCTCTGTGTTGTTCAAACAGTTTTATACAGTGTTTTTGATATCAATTGCGAATCATTGCAGGCAGTAAAGCACCTTGTTTATGTTACCAAGTGCGAAGCATTGCAGACAGGCATTGGTTTACCCGGCGTCCTCCGATTTCTTCTCCAATAAGGAGTAGTCTTGTACCATGCCCTTTATCAATAACAAGGAAAAACTGAATAACTGTTAAATGCTCATTAAAGGATGGCATTCAGTAAAAGCCATTTGTCATTAGACTTAATAGTAGGCGAATATGGCTTTTGTGTTCTTTTCTGACCGGTTAGAACTGAGAAATGCATATGTATCGTAATAAATACTTTTAAAAACATGGACCAAACAGGTTATACTAGTAAGAAATGGTACCCAGTCCCCGGGGTAGGTTATGACCTACTGAAAAACATAAGACTAACAGATAATCCTTATTGTCGACTTTGTGTGACAGTTTACCTGTAACTTACATTGGTATCTTTTCTTTCCCGCTTGCCCTAAAATATGCTTGAAAATCTATCAAAACCTTGCAAACCAGTAGTCCTTGATGTTTACCAGATATTAAGGCCTCCCGCCTACATATGTACCACTTGGCAAAGATATTGTTTACGGGTGAAAGATTTACTAACATTTCGTTCTTTCCTTCTTCGCCTGCCCTAAAAGACTTATTTGCGAAAATTATTTTTGGATGATTAGAAAGACGCGGACAATGCGAGTAAAAACTAGCAGCACGCATTTGCTTTTACGCAAACGAGGATCAAGTTCAAACCAGATTTACGGATAGATTTAGAAGCTACGAATTATAGGTTAATGCCAAATCAAAATTACATGATCTTGTTTCACTCATTTGAATTAATTTCAATCAAATGATCAGAACGATAAAAATGATATGAAGTGTGTACAGATGAAATGATTATAATATGTATTTTGGCGCGTTTGAGTCTGGAATTCGTGGCCGCATAGCTCTTAATTGTTTATAATGCTTAATATTTTTATCTACAAACAATTCGAAATAAACATTTCAAAACATAACAAGTTCTGTGTTGCTCGATTTATATTTCGACATGTATATTATGTTGCTTCTTTACTAAGCTTTTCCTTGTTCCGAACCTCCCATAGTGCGAAAGTAGTTGGAAAGACCAACTGAACTATTTTTCAAAAAAAAATGATAGAATATTTTTATTATTAGAAAATATATCATCAAGAACTCTCATTACAATCATTGTTAATAAGGTAGTTTGGGGCATTTCAAAACGAAAATTATATTTATATTTTTGAAAGCTTATTCCGATTTTGGTCTTAAATATTCGTTCGTAAAATTTGGTCAACTCCTTATATCAATAACTGACTTGCCACAATAGATGTTAGTGATCCGCCCCCTTAAAGGATGGTTCCTCAAAACTACTTTAGCAATGTTAAAGACCCTTAAACTTGTCAGAATACTAGTATTTTTATTCAGAAACTGAATATTGACAAAGATGTTTTACATAGCTTTGAATTCTTTTTAGTATCAAAATCATACTTCCGCTGTAGGTTATCGTCTGTGATGAGCTGCGCATGCTTCACTGTTGATTTCCCAGTGTGAGTATACCACGTGATAAATATCGTCATATATGCTACCTCGGAAGGCAACATTCCGCTTAAAATGAAAACTTAAATCAAAGATAACTTTTCTTTTATTACACCATTTTGAATAAAACAAAGGGCAGTCTATGCCGCTTAAAGAGCCCCGCCTTCGTTTTATTACCGAAGTTTGATAATAGTTTCATCAAACACTTCGACTAACCTGTTTCCTAAATAATGTTTTGACAGTGCTTCGTCAGACGGCCGTATTTTGAAAAGGTTTGTCGAAGTGTTTTAAAAAACTAAATTCTCAATCAAACTCTGGTAAAAGACCTAAGGCGGGGCTCCGTAAGCGGCGTAGACTGCGCTTTGTTTCATTTAAAATGGTGAAGAACTAGTGAAGTAATCTTCGTTAAGAGTCTTCATAGCAAAATATTGCCTTCCGACGTAGCATTTATGACGCAATTTATCACGTGGTATACACACACTGTTCCCCTGTCTCTAGTTCCTTTGATACTGGCTATAATGCATAGTTTGATGAATAGTTTCCTTGCTTTGAAATTAAAAAAGAAATTGCCAATGAAATGATTTGAATCATCTGATTAAAATACGGTTTTCAAATACGGCTGTAAAATTCTTGATACGTAGGGAGTCCTGAAACGCCTTCACTGCTGACTTAGTGCATCGTTTTCTTTTCGCAGCATCTTTATTTTCTCAAATGTGGTTGTTTGTGTCATCTGTTGAATAAGCGAAACTATCAGATGACACCATTTTCGTTCACACGGGGTGATCTTTGTGGTGTTTTAGTTGTGTACTCACATTCATGTATTGTTCCCATCGTTGGACCGTTCAAAATGTTTATCGTTTCTGTGCATGTGCTTCCAGGTTATGCACCAGTCAATTGTAACCACGGCCCCCAGGTCCGGGGGTATACCGGGGAAAAGAGCCGTGTTTTTACTTTCAAGGTGGCCCCGCAGGGCCGGGTGACCGCGGTGGTTTTGTCATAGCGCCAAATTTGGCGGAGATTTGGCCTTATATAGAGTCTCTGGGGTGCGGGGGCATTTGGCCGGGGTTTAACCATCAGTTCGTCCCCGAAAGGTGGGGATTTTACCCGGGGTTGGCTGGACCGAAAGTCAAAGGCCCGGCTATTCCCCGGACCTGGGGGCCGTGGTTACAATTGACTGGTGCATTATCGCTAATTACTTTTACTTCAAAGTTTATTATCAATTGCCTTTATCGGATTTCTTCGTTTACACATACGGACTGTAAACTCTTTTGTTGACTGTACAGAAAGAAATAACCTCAAAAGGTTTCATCAGCCATATACCTTAGCGCATACACCCTGAAAAGTTTTACTTTTACTTTTATTTTAAATGCCAGTTTACGCACAACTTTAAAACATAGGACCGTATTCGTTCGATACCGTGATGTCCCGTTATCCAAGGCTACATACCTTAGGCATTCCAACATTTATGTCGACATGTCTTTATTTATTTATCTTTATTTCATCTTGTTTGTACAGAGATAGATAGATCTTTTATTTCCTCCATTCATGGAGAGCATAACATATATACAGCAGCCTTTTAAACTATTTTTTTTTAATTTTTGATAGAAATTTGTTACAAACAAAGCATCATACAATAATTTAAGATTCAAATTTTTCAAAATATATTAAGGTTCAAACTTCGTCCAAATACTCAAGTCGTGCGCTGTAGCCTAGATATAACATGACTATGTCGCCATCACGCAGATTACAAGTTCATTGTCTGTAAAGAATCTTACATTTAAAGCTTAATATATGTATGTTTTGTAATTTCAATATGGGAAATTCAAAAATAACAACTTAGAAGTAGTAAACGAATACAAGTATCTCGGGATTTATTTTAGTAGAACCGGTTCATTTGCTAGCTGCAAAAAACATATAGCTTCTCAGGCAACACGTGCAATGTATAGTCTAATAAGAAACTCAAATCGCCTATCATTACCTGTTGACCTACGTATAGAACTCTTTGATAAAACAATTAAACCTATTTTGTTATATGGTGCAGAAATTTGGGGATTTGGTAACAATAGCATACTGGAAAGGGTCCAACTTAAATACTTGAAATATGTTCTCAAATTAAAACGATCAACACCAAACTACATGGTCTATGGCGAAACAGGCATGAAACCTTTATCAATCGATATAGAAGAAAGAAATATAGTTTTTGGGGGAAGATTACAAACACCATTCAACAATACACA
Organism: Mya arenaria; assembly: GCF_026914265.1. Lineage (NCBI taxonomy): Eukaryota > Metazoa > Mollusca > Bivalvia > Myida > Myidae > Mya > Mya arenaria. The sequence continues at coordinate 15,123,877 of NC_069137.1, forward strand.
AGAAAAACTCTCATCAATGATATATAAAGTTATATACAACTTAGCACTTTCATTAGATGACAGAGTAACAAAGAAAAAATATCCCTGGATATATTTCATTAAAACGATTTTCATCAAATGTGGCCTGAATAACCTATGGCTTAATCAAGAAGTAATAAATCACAAGTGGTTAAAAAACAATGTAAAGCAAAAGCTAACCGATTTATTTTTAAATGATTGGTTGTCGAATATGGAAAATGCAAGCAACAGTATATTTTATAGAATTTTTAAAAAGGACTTTGGTTTTGAAAAGTATCTCACAGTTATTTTCATTCATCAAATTTAGAACAAGAAATCATAGAATGCCTATTGAAATAGGCAATTGGCGTAGAATACCACTCAACGAACGACTATGTACTCACTGCAATAACAAACTAGGAGACGAATTTCATTATTTGTTTGAATGTCAATTCTTAAACGATGAAAGAAAACAGTTTCTAAAACCTTACTTTTATAGACATCCCAATACATTTAAATTAGAAAAACTAATGAATACAGGCAGTAAACAAACACAGATAAATCTATATAGATTTGTTAATATTATTATTTCAAAAATTAAGTAACTATATACAATATAGTGAATTGATAGTTATATATAGTGATTTGCTTGAAAATTTCCATTCATTATTTTGAGTTTTTGAATGTATGTATTACATATGTAAATATATGTACTGTAGTTATATGTTAATCATTGTCGATTTGCAGATTTTTCACAAACATATATGTATGACATGTGCTGTAGTTTAAATTATTATAATTATGTAAAACATTAAAATTCTCATATTGGCGTAATACGATGTTAGTTAGAAACAAGCAGTGATGTATTATTAACATGTCTCATGTCAGAAAAACAAAATATTGAATTAAAAAAACCTTTGAGTTCCTATCATTTTGTTTCGGATAGGTTTTCTCATATATTAAGGTTTTTTTGTATGACTCTCTCTTCTTTTACAGTATTTCGTTCGCCAAATTTGATTAAATATATCAATTTTCAATTAGGCACACACTTGTAAGATAATCCTTTTCTTATTTACTAGTGATTCAAAGGTAATATTTCTACTATTGATACAACCTTATTCATTGAGAATTGTCTAAAATGTTTTCTGACCTAATGTGAATGTCTCTCCGATACTCGTATTGGGTATCATATAAATTGTAGTTAAAAATTTACAATGTATCTGCCGCCATGTATGTATATATGTTTTGTATACGACCTCATTTGCCATGTGTATGGTATGAGCGAATAAACGGTGTTTGACTTTGACTTTGACTTGACTTAAAACTGCCTTCATAATAAACAACAATATTTTAAGGGTATGAACCGAACAGTAGCCGTGCGTGTGTCATAAAGCTGGCTAATCCGTTTATCATGTCCGTAACGAGGGACATTCGCTAATTTCTGGCACGCGTTGTATAACGCATTTACACCTTTCATGGTATGACATTATTGTGTATTGTCATAAACCTGTTATGAAGAGTTCCTTGACAAAATAAAGTAATAATAAATAAACTTCTGAAATATTCGGAAGGCTATTTTACAAATGAAATATAACTTACAAGATACAAGAATCTTTATTTAAAGTCGTCATGATCGGTGGAACTACGATGCTCCTAATTTATAAAAAGTAACAAATCTCAGCTCATAAAGTTCCACGAGTTCTACAACAACCAAATGTACATGCCTGTGGTGTCTTTGCAATTGCTAATGCTGTGTAATTTTGTTTTAAGAATGGCTATGGAAATCGTTCGTAATTTTGGCTTGTGTATTAAAGACTGGCAGCCGGACCGGACCAATTCCGGACAATAATAATAATTATATTAATAATAATAATAACAAACAACAATCAACTGCTTAGTGCATATTATTTTCAAAATAATATAGTATTCAAATATGAAAACATGTTTTGTGAAGTGCATTTATAATTCCAATAAAATTTGTAAACAATACGTTTTTACGAAATAAATTTTCGTCGGTTTAATGTTTGCTAATTAAAAATGATCAAACATCGGTTCCAGATAATGATAACAACTTTAGTAAGGAAAAAAAGAGACAATTTCCAACAATTATCACTGTTGTGGGCTCATTTTATCACACTTATTTTGAACAGTTAAGTGAGAAAGTACCTCCACAGTTTATTTTTCGCGCCTATAAATATATTTTTCACAACAGACATCAAAAGAAAATAACCTACCCAATCAGAAACCGTAAGTTTAACATAAACACGTCTAATGAAATTACAGATTCATTCTTTAAGTATCATTAGTGTACACCTGATATCAGTATGATATACATGTAGTTAGAACATGCTGGCAATATCGTGAGCTGTGTTTCAAATAATTGTTCTTTTAAAGCGTATTGTGCAAAACAATTGAAATGGCCCTGATAGTTGGTCATAGTCAGATTAAATACTTTGATAGGTACATGTATGTTCGTGATAGTGCAATTATTGTATAGTCATTTTCCGGATATAAAGCTAGTGACATATTGTTGGAAATAAAGAATGTCGTATGTTGCCTAGATGTGTGTACATTTTACCTTATTTAACATTACAGGATTTACAATATAAAGACAGCAATATATCTTGCAGTCATAATGCTTCTACCTGGCTCTGCATGTTTCATTATTAAATATTTACATTCACACTTCATTCCTAAACGATGGTTATTGTTTATCAATTGCACTTTATTTCTGTATAAAGTGCAATGGCATTTCACATCGATATCGCGTGGGTTTGTTCGATACTTCTTTCCTGTCATTGGGCTCAATAATACCAAGGGGCGGGGCATATTTACTACGGAACTATTTTTTTTAATGAAATCGTAGTAATCGTAGAAATCGTATTGGCAACATGCAAAACTGTAATCTGCAGTAAAGCAGTTAAAACAAAATAAGCAACGATAATTTGATTGATTTTAATGTAGATAATTTCATGATGGATGGAACAGTTGAAGAAACATTTGTGTTTAAAAATGCTGTTAAATGTCACGAAAATGAAAAACAGTTAGTTCAAAATAACCTCTATAACGGGTGCTTGTATGACGTCATTAGTGATGTCATTGAAAAAGTTTTCCATTAAGCTCGATTCGGGCCGCAACATAACTCGGCAGCTGCATTTTGTTTCGACGCCATTTTTTTGCAGTGTTCATTCGTTTTGAAAGTGTTGTTTTTTCGAAAATTGACTGGATTACTGGGATTATTTACACACAATACCTATTGGGTAATCAATTAATTACCTATTCAGTCCTACTTTAACCATTATTTGTTTTGATAACTAATTTAAGCCTGAAAAGTTTGTAAACATGTTCTTGATAAAATGTACTCCCACCTTACAAAATACCGGTGGTTACCAAATTTCGGTCAAATCCGAATAATCCGAATATCTAGTTCCTGAAGAGCACTTCCGGTATCCTTTGTTTACATTATCTCGCACTTGACGCCCGCTTCAAACTTTCAAGGAAAATGTCGTTCCTACGGGTAAGTAACACATTATTTTACATTGAAATCAATCGGAAATATGTTTTTTCATTTTTTTCAATTCAAAAATGTTACATTCAACGAATGAACATGGATTTATTCATGAATACAAATTCTGACAGTTGAGGTCTATCCTGTTGATTACGTCACAGCACCTGCGCACGCGATATGCACACGCGCTGTTTGGCGCGTTTTCCTGTTTGGCAACAATGCTACTCGACTAAACTTCTGATTTAGTTTGAATAAACTTTAACAAATATTGAAATCAATTGTGATTAAAAAAAAAATTCTTTCATTTCAGATATACCTACCATTGGCAATGCTGTGAAGAAGAAGCGGCAGTATGACACAGGATTAATAGCGAAGGCATACAAGGAGGTTGTTGAATCAGGGATGTCTGTGTATAAGGCAGCCATACTGTATGGGCTACCAGAGTCAATGCTGCGTGATAGGACCCTTGGATTGCAGCCAGTGACCAATGAACACGAGAATTTGCCAAGCTTAGGTCAGCTACCCACATTTACTGCTAATGAAGAAAGGCAGCTAGTTGAACACTTGTCATACATGGCAAGCATTGGCTATGGTCACACCCGTTCAGAGCTGCTTAACCTAGCCACCGACTGGGCAATTACACTCTCCACCGGAAGAAGCAGAGTGACCCACAATTTGCTTCTTCGTGATATACTGGCTTCAAGCGAAGAAACCCTGATGTAACATTAGCCAAGCCGCAAAAGCTCTCAGTGCTCAGAGCAAAGTGCACGTCAGAGGAAACAATAAACAAGTATTTTGCAGAGCTAGAAAAGGTGATGAAGAAGCATGATCTTGACAATCATCCTGAACTAATCTGGAATATTGATGAGACTGGGCTAATGATGGAACATAATCCTCGCCATGTTGTCTGTGTGAAAGGCATGACACCCCAGGCCATTACTTCAAGTAGGGTGAAAACTGTGACCATTATAGCATGTGGAAGTGCGGCGGGCATCAGACTTCCTCCATATTATGTATTCCCAGGTATAAGATGGAACCCTGACCCTGAAAGGACCATTCTGTTATGATCCTGTTTGATGGCCACAAATCGCATATCAACCTCACCTTATCTGCATGGGGAGAAGCCAACAATGTTGTATTTTTTGTCCTTCCACAACACACTTCTCATGTGACTTAGCCCCTTGATGTTGGGTGTTTCGGGCCTCTCAAGAATATATATCATAGCGAGTGCCAGTCTTATATGCGAAGAAATCCGGGAATGCAAATTAACCGATACAACATCGCTGAGATTTCAAGCAAAGCATACAACAAGGGTGTCTGTGCTGAAAACTTAATAAGCGCCTTCAGGAAGACTGGAGTATTTCCACGAAGGAGATATTCAATAACTCCTGCGAAAACTGCTCCTTCTGCCATCTACACTATCGACCATACCGGTGACCATGTGCATTCTATAGTGAACAGTCAAGACGTACAGCCTGAGTCCTTTCTAGATAGAAAGCAGAAGAATACTGAAAGTAGTGGAGACAACCAAAATGCAAGAAAAAGGAAGCCCACCATCATGGGAGATATAACATCTCCATCAAAGAAAGAGCTGATGATGCCAAATGAAAATGTCAAGAAACCAAAGAAGACAGTCAAAGAGAAGAAAACCAAGAATGCACACCTTTCACCTGTGCCCGGTCCATCTGCCTATTGTAAAATACTGGCTTCAAGTGACACTGAGAGTAATGTTCATATGAAGTTGCAGAGGAGGACTTGTGCTGTGTCTGCCGGAAGTTTTCACCAGAGCCCATGAACGTTGCCTTCACGATAGAACTGGTGAATTGGGGCGAGTGTGACAAATGCGGCCACTGGACTCACCTTAAATACTGCAGTCAAGTGAAAGTTGTACGGAGGCATGATGAGTTCTTGTGTCCATGCTGTGAATAAGGACTCCTTGCTGTGATGAGTTACTGACTGTGGTGCATTTCATTTTGTGATATTTTCTGTTATACATAATTGTTACTTGTTTATATTAATATGCACTTTATTTTGCAGGGAATAATACATTCCTAAACCAAGAACTGTCTTATGTGTTGACTTATAAATATAAGCTTACTGAATGGAAGTTTAATGCAGTAGCATCATTATCCACAATTCCTCCGGAATTTGGTAACCAAAAAATCCAAGATAGCGGCCATGGTTAGTAAACAAAAGGCATCTAGATATCGTTAATGTGCTTCCCTGTTTTAAAAAACTTACTGTTATTGATGGGAAAATGATTGTTTTTTATATAAGTGAAACTTTAAGAGGATAGCATATACTCTGGCATAAATTACGTTGGATTGCTTCTTAATATACCGGTATTCTGTACATCCAGGATACAGCATCTTCAGCATCAGAGAAAAAATATTTGAAATTTCTTTGTTCATTGCATACGACGTAATAGAATCATGTCCATATAAGTCGTATGTTCTGAATAAAATCGACAGAAATAACTAAAGTTCGGAGGAGTTAGTCGTTTTAGACATAATTTAGTATTTTTAATAGTCAAAACAACTGCAGAAAAAACTATTTGGTAAACACATCAGCTTGCCAGGAAAAGACAACTCAGCAGAAAATATGCAAGTTATATGTGGTTTATTTCATGTTTTGGTATTTGTATGCAGCTACATTATATATTCTAAAATATGTTTGGTGCAAAAGTTTGCATCGTTGACCAACTTTCGGTCAGAAACCAGGTCGCTCAGCCTTCATTGTCATGATGCGGGCCCTGAAAGCGCATATGTAAAACAAAAAACCGGGCATTAACGGTACGTGAATTTACTGAATAATGCACGTTTTCTACCGATAATGCCCGGGGTTTTGCGTTTTAATACACCACGATAACGGACCGAGAACACACATTGTATGCAATAATACGTATTTATAATATTCTTGACCTTGAAAAGGTAGAAAATAAACATATAAATAAGGAACTATTTTATCTGTGCATTCATTGTCGTATAAAATTAGGTTACGATAGCTGTTCTAATTTACCCACCGCTGAGAACAACGAGAGAAAGAGAGAAAATGCTCTTGAATATTCAATTTATTTTAGCAGAAATGTAGATTTAAATGAATGTAAATATAAGTATTAAAATTCGACATGTTGCATTTTATTGGGGTATGGTATGCATACCTTAACCCAATAAAATGCAACATGTCGAATTTTAATCCTTAAATAATCATCATTTAAATAAGTTCATGAATTGCTACAAAAATATTTGGAACTTGTAATTTTGTTCATATTTCCATTAACAAACGCAGCGTTTTTACTAAAAAAAAGAAATGAACTAAATGGGGCGTCTGTCTGTATGTGTGTTTGTATGTGCATCTGAATATGCGTCTGCAAGTATGTCTGTCTGTGCGTCTGACTATATGTATGTTCGTCTGTTTATGCATGTGCGTCTGTTTATGCTTCCATTTGTGCGTCTGTATGTATGTCTGATCGACTATATGTGCATCTGTTTGTTTTGTTATGTATGTATGAACGTCTGTATGTGCGTTTGTATGTCTGTATGTGCGTCTGGATGTATGTCTGTATGAGCGTCTGTATGTGTGTCTTTATATGTGCATGCCTGTCTCTATATGTGTCTGTATGTCTGTCTATGTGTACGTCTGTATGTGCGACTATATGTGCGTCTGTATGTGCGTCTGTACGGATGTGTGTCTGTATGCATGTGTGTGCTTCTGTGTGTATGTGCTTCAGTATGTGCTTCTGTATGTGCGTCTGTCTGTACGTCTTTAAACGTGTCTGTCTCGATGTGCGTCTTTATAAGTGCATGCCTGTCTTTATGTGTGTCTTTATATGTGTCTGCGTGTCTGTCTGTATGTTTGTCTGTATGTGCGACTATATGTGCGTCTGTATGTGCGTTTGTACAGATGTGTGTCTGTATGCATGTATGTGTTCCTGTGTGAAGTGCTTCTGTATGTGCGTCTGTCTGTGCGTCTGTCGGTGCATCTTTAAACTTGTCTGTTTGTATGTGCGTCTTTATATGTGCATGCCTGTCTCTATGTGCGTCTTTACATGGTCTGCCTGTCTGTCTGTATGAACGTCTGTATGTGCGTCTGTACGGATGTGTGTCTGTATGCATGTGTGTGCTTCTGTGTGTATGTGCTTTTGTATGTGCTTCTGTATGTGCGTCTGTCTGTGCGTCTTTAAACGTGTCTGTCTGTATGTGCGTCTTTATATGTGCATGCCTGTCTCTAGGGATTTTTCACCAAAAATTGTGAAGAGGCCTAGCCTATATTAATATTGGAAAATTTTGACGCGTGAAATTCTGCAAATTGGGAAAATTAAATGCGTAAACGTCTCGAATTGGGAAATTCCATATATAATGATTGAAGACAATGTGTCTGTATGTCTGTCTGTATGTGCGTCTGTATGGATGTGTGTCTGTATTCATGTGTGTGTTTCTGTGTGTATGTCCTTCTGTATGTGCGTCTGTCTGTGCGTCTTTAAAAGTGTCCGTCTGTATGTGCATCTTTATATGTGCATGCCTGTCTCCAGGGATTTTTCAACAAAAAATGTGAAGAGGCCTAGCCTATTCATAGTGGGAAATTTTGACGCGTGAAATTCTGCAAATTGGGAAATTTAAATGCGTAAACGTCTCAAATAGGGAAATTCCATATATGATAATTGAAAGCACCTTTTAAACACGGGTCAAGGTATCCTTATGAAATTTGGAACTCATGTTACAAAAAACAGGCTCATATCTTTCATGTGAGTCTACTTCTAGCTTTTGTTGTTCAATTATGACATTTTTAATATGAACTATGTACAAACACTCCACGAGGCCAAGCTTGAAAAGTCTAAGCTGTATGGACTTCCAATTAATACACATGTAAATTTATTTGGGGAGAATTCATGTCTGTGACTTTCCTTTTTAACATTACGCAATGACAAGAGTGGGAGAGAGATTAGCTTTAATTTCGCTAGAGTTGATTTTAAATCGAGGAAAAGAATTGATAACAATATATGGACTAGATGGTCCTCGAATAACGTTTAAATTACTAGTATACAACATTCTTCTTATGTTAACTTAAAAGATAAACAGAATAATTTGCGCAAACAGAATATATTCTTATTGCAAATATTAGAAGTAAGATCTTCCTTTTTGTAAAAAATATCTGGGAATTGATAAAAAATATCTGGAAATTGTAAAAAAAAACTAATTTCGGCCCCTAGCAAAGAAGGTGAAAAAGCCCTGGACTCTCTATGTGTGTCTTTATATATGTGTCTCTCTGTCTGGATGTATGTGCGTCTTTATATGTGTCTGTATGTATGTCTGTATGTGCGTCTGTATGTGCGACTATATGTGCGTCTGTATCCGCGTCTGTACGGATGTGTGTCTGTATGCATGTGTGTGCTGCTGCGTGTATGTGTTTCTGTATGTGCGTCTTTAAACGTGTCTGTCTGTATGTGCGTCTTTTTATGTGTGTGCCTGTCTGTCTGTGTTTCTTCATATGTGTATGTATGTCTGTCTGTCTGTATGTGCGCCTTTATATGTGTATCTATGTCTGTATGTGCGCCTTTATATGTGTCTGTGTGTCTGAATTTGCGTCTTTATATGTGCCTGTATGTCTGAATGTGCGTCTGTATGTCTGTATGTGTGTCTGTATGTGCGCCTTTATATGTGTCTGTATGTTTGTCTGTCTGTCTGTGTGTCTGTATGTACGTCTTTATATTTGTCTGTATATATGCATGTCTGTATGTGCGCCTTTATATGTGTCTGTATGTCTGCCTATCTGTATGTGCGCCTTCATATGTGTATGTATGTCTATATGTGCGCCTTTATATTTGTCTGTATGTCTGTATGTGCGCCTTTATATGTGTCTGTATGTCTGTCAGTATGAGCGACTTTATATTTGTCTGTATTTCTGTATGTGCGCCTTGATATGTGTCTGTCTGCCTATCTGTATGTGCGCCTTCATATGTGTCTGTATGTCTATATGCGCGCCTTTATATTTTTCTGTATGTGCGCCTTTATATGCGTCTGTATGTGCGACTATATGTGCGTCTGTATGTGCGTGTTTATATGTCTTGATGTATGTCTGTCTGTCTGTATGTGCGTTTGTTTGCATGCCTGTAGGTGTGTCTGGTTGTCTATATGTGCGGCTGAATATGCATCAATATATGCGCATTTATATGTGTCTATATGTTCGGGTGTCTGTTTGTGCGCCTGTATGTGCGTCTTTATATGTCTTGATGTCTGTATGTATATATGTATGTGCGTTTGTATGCATGTTTGTATGTGCGTCTGGTTGTCTATAATATATAGTATATATGCGGCTGTACGTGCATCTATGTGCGCCTTTATATGTGTCTGTCTGTCTGTATGAGCGTCTGTACGTGCGCCTTTATACGTGTATGTCTGTCTGTATGTGCGTCTGTACGTGCGCCTTTATACGTATATGTTTGTCTGTATGTGCGTTTGTATGTGCTGTCTGTATGCATATCTGTTCTGCGTCTGTCTGTGCGTCAGTATGTAAGCACCTTCGCTCTATTAAAATATCTGTATTTTCATGGTAGGTTATCGCCCTGCATCTTGGCGCAAACGACATTCCTGAAAACAGCAGACGAACTGTAGTTGATGATATTCAGATGTGAAATATGTGAAAACATACGCGAAATCAACCCTAGTGCTAAGATCATATTATCTGCAATACTGCAGCGGACGATCAACGGATTCCTGGACCGACCGAATGCAGACTTCGTTGACAGTGTCAACGAAATTGCAGATACTGTCAACCAAGGCGATGAAAATGGTTTGATAAGGGTTTTTTGATGACGCAAATTTACAAAACCAATATTTGAGCTTCTCATCTGGGCTATAGCCAAAAAGCCTCATATTTATACTTGTCGGAGTTGTCGTTCATACAAATACACTGATCAAATTGCAGAAAATCAAAAGAAACTATACTTTTTAAAAGATAAGTCCGTGCGACCTTGTATTTGAGCCAAGATCACCACACAACCAAAATATAAAGATCATGAAAAAAACACATTTAAAGACTGTGTTGCTGACGGCTCAATCTTGTGTGTGCCAGTCTAAAAGCACGTGTTTGTATATGCGCGAATGCATGTGACAAAACCAATTGTCATGAAAAACGGAGAATATTTTTGAAATGACCAGTTGAAAAAAAACAAAACTTGCTTACATTATATTACATTGTGACTTAGATATCATAAAAAGGAATTGATTTCATGACCAGGGGAAGATGTTTTCTAAGAGTTGACCTCGTGACCTAGTTTTTTTTTATCCTGAGATGATCTATATCCACAAATGGTGAGAAAACATCAAGCGTTTTTTTACAAAGTTTCATTGGATATAAACAATTCAAGTTATGACATAGTAAAACCTAGTGACCTACTTCTTGACATCAGCTGATCCTTTAACAAATGTTCAAGACGAAAATACAACTATTTTGACAAAGTTTCATCATAAAAAGATAAAAAAAAAACTATTGACCTTATTACATAGGAAATTATTTCCTAAGATTTGACAAAGTGACCTCGTTTTTGACTTGTGGTGACCTATATTCCAAAAATGTTGAAGACAACTTGTACATATCGACATCTTATAACCCGTATTTTGTGTTAAAAATCCGGCTATAAACATGCAGGGTAGGTAGTATTTATATTAGAACGTTACTGTCATCATTTGAGAATATAATGTTTAATATAATCTAAAGTATTGAAACGCTTTAAACTACATGTTAATTCAAAAATCGGAATCAGATCGCATTCAATAACAGCTGAGTGGTAGCCATTTGTCTTTTAATTGACAAAAAATACAACAATATGTTTGCTTACAATGGAAAGAAGATTTGCTGTCAATGATATTCCTCATTTTCAGTAAAATATTGTTATTTTTAACACGAATATATGATCAAAATATAACATTTCATTTCTGAAGTGTTTACGAATGTCTGAAGCAAACTGCCTGTTAACAATAAAAATATACATTCGATAACTTTATGTTCATTCAAATAGGGTAAGTGACATATATTTATTTATATATAAGCAAATTACATTACTGCAGAAGATGTACTAGTGAATTAAAACTCTTAAAAAACATTTGTAAAAGCAGCAAAGAAATAATACATCGAGTTTCTTGGGCATATTATAACACATTACTATCAATTTTATCATGTTTAGACCTATGCTAGTGTGTTTCACATTTATATCAATTTCATCTCTTAGTATACTGCCTCTAGTAGGATTAAGTAAATTTGTCTTTAATATATATTAGTTTCCGTGTGACCACCAGTATGGCGTCACAAGTTCATTGACCTCCAGACATCATCATCCCATGTCTCACACTAGTATATCATATTAACTGCAAGTGTATATATGTTAATCTGAGAATGCATCATCCCATACCGCACCCTTTTTAAATTCTTCTCATATGTGTATCCTCGGATGTGTCTGGAAATTACCTTTCTGAGAGAAATAGGCATTACAAAGCTCACATTCTTATGGCTTATCATCTGTGTGTATTTCTATGTCTTTTTAAATTAGAATTCTGATTAAAATTAGCATCACATATATCACACTTGTATGGCTTCTCTCCTGTGTGTATTAATTTATGTTTTTGTAAATCACCTTTCTTAGAGAAAGCAGAATCGCATAACTCACACTTGTTTGGCTTCTCTCCTGTGTGTATTCTCAAATGTGTCGTCAAAATACTTTTAAAGAAAAAAGAAGCATCACAGGTTTCACACCTGTACGACCTCTCTCCTGTGTGTATTCGTAAATGCCTCTGTAAATGATATTTCTGAGAGAAATCAACGTCACATATCCCACACTTGTATGGTTTCTCCCCTGTGTGTACCATTTTATGTCTCTGTAAATCACATTTCTTAGAAAAAGCTGAATCACATAACTCACAAGAGTATGGCTTCTCTCCTGTGTGTATTCTCAAATGTGTCTTTAAAACACTTTTCAGGGAGAAAGAAGCATCACATATGTCACACCTGTGAATTCTCTGTGGCTTCTCTGCTGTGTGTATTTGTTTATGCCCCTGTAAACTACTTTTCAAAGAGAAAGTAGAATTACATACTTCACACCTGTACGGCTTCTCTCCTGTGTGTATTCGTAGATGCCTCTGTAAATGACATTTCTGAGCGAAAGCAGTATTACATATCCCACACTTGTATGGTTTCTCTCCTGTGTGTATAATCAAATGTGTCTTTAAACTGCTATTCAAGGAGAAAGCAGCATCACATAACACACAACTGTACGGCTTCTCTCTTGAGTGTATTAGTTTATGCCTCTGTAAATTACCTTTCAAAGAGAAAGCAGCATCACATATCGCACACTTGTATGGTTTCTCTCCTGTGTGTTTAATCAAATGTGTCTTTAAACTGTTTTTATTGAAAAAGAAGCGTCACACATCTCACACTTGTACGGCTTCTCTCCCGTGTGCATGATTAAATGTGTATCTAAATTTCAAGGAAAATGATGCATCACATATCTCACACCTAAACGGCTTTTCTCCTGCGTGTATTAATGTATGGCTCTGTAAATTACGTTTCTGAGAGGAAGCAGCTCCACAGACCACACACGTTCATTGCTGCTCTCTTGTATGTAGTTTCATAACGCTTTACATAAGATTTCTGGGACAAATTAGCCCCGCATGCCACACACGGGTATAGCTTCTCCACTGCACGTATATAGGAATCTGAAAATAAAGTACATGTATTATTCGTTAGTTATCTTCATAGAAAAAAGTATCGCAGATGAACATCTTCACATATTTTCACGAGTCATTTCAGATTTTCAAACGAATCATTTAAGGTTTTAAATAAAATGTCTTGCTTTTGTAATAACGTTCTTAAGCAACGCAACGTTTCTTATCATTTATATATTCAATGTTTTTCGGCCTTTTGGGGGCCGAAATTCCGCCCAAATCGCCTCCAGAAAAAAAGCATTTATCTCCCCAGCCAGCTAAATATCCTCTTAAAACATTCATCTTTTTTACAGCAAATGTAGAAATATCGTAAGTGCCATTCGTGAATATGACGATAGGTTTGTTAAAATAAAGCCTTGAAAATAAGTTCTTCATTATATGAATCATTTAGGAATATTTCCCCTTTTCCTATACGACGCTATTTTCCCTTATTAAAGGGCACCTTCACCATTCCCATAATTAAAAAAAAAGTATTATACAGCTCTACACGAAATGGTGTATAAAAAGCACATGTTGGAGAATGAACGTCTTTGCAATCCATAATGGAAATTAATTTACGTTTCACTACTGATGTCCAACTTTCATGTTAAAATCATGTAACACTAACTATCACAAGGACAACACGCTCGACTATTCAGTCGCTTTTAGGTCATTGAAAGGTTTTTTTAGAAACAGGCAATGACCACTGTTAAAGAAGCTTATATCCAACCCAAAATTTAATTGTTAAACACAATACTTACCATGATATGCCCTTACTTCATTGTGTAAAGTCACGTGACCATTTATTACTACATTGTTTATTCATATTAGAATTAATAAAGTCTCAATGAAATACATGACGTTATTGCTGAGATTCTAAGCTTTATGTGCAAAACCTAAGACAAAAGGTCTAAGTCAAATACTTGCATAAATGACTGATATAACTATCTTACACGTTTAATTACTTAGACTGGATGTTGGGGAACACATATTTAATGTTTCAATGCAATACACGCTGTGAATTTCTTCAAAAGTCAAATAAAATCCAACTAATTAAGAGCCATAATTCGTATTATATGCAAAAATAGAATGACCTTATTTGGTATTCAAGTCGGTTTGATTGTTTAGTACCGTACATGTAATATAACATAAAAATTAGTTGCTGACGTACAATTGTATATACCAATTTGTTCTTACATACAAAACCTTTCCTCGCCGAAACGTGTAAGTAAATGTTAAAGGGCTATTTAAAAAAAATGGTTAGAAAAGTTTAAAAATGGTCTAAATTTACATCATCATTAAATACAAGGCTGTATGACTAGTTTTGATGAACAATCTTTGTAGTGTACAAAATTGGTTTTATATCGAGAAAACAACTCATATTAACATTTTTAAAACTTCTATCAAACTAAACATGGAATAAAAACACACAATACATGAAAACTTTCAATGTCATTTTTTCTTGAAATAATCTGAGTTAACATGTCTCCCAATTATTCCTTTAGTAGCTCTTATGTCAGCATACATTAATAGAATGTTGAATTTACTCAGTCGCTCAAAATTTCTGAAAAATTTGATTTTTTGTACATTTTTTACCAATGAAATGTAATATTCAAAGGTATTTTTTTTTTTTTTTCTATTTAAATTGTGCAATTAAACTAAAGAAAAATACATTTTCATAGAATTCAAACAATAACAAGTAACATTAACAAAGACATCATAGGAGGCAATATGATTTCACTTCACGCAGCAAAAATAATAACAGGAACAATATTTTAAGAAATTGTCACACTCCTGACATATGGAGATTACAACCATTAAATAGATTTCACTTAACATTTCTCAGTATAAATCAAAAGACATGCAATTACAAAGTAATTGATAGCCAGTGAAACATTATAAAACAAATTTAGCATTGACACATTACGATTTTACATCATTTGACAAAGGTTTTTCAAAACCATACAAAAAGTCTACTGTTACTTAATTCTTGCCCAACTTGTAAAAAATTGCAAAACTCAATTGAAACAAGCAAATTCGTTGAATTGATATCCCCCGCCTGATTGGGCTAATTCAAGAGATGGAAATCAATTGTTGATGAAATATATATATGGGTATGAGTTTGATTGCAACTGTTTGAAATAAAAGGAATTGTATATATATAACATTTAGCATTGACCAAGAAAGCTAGTTTATGACTCCATACTACCCAGTTCCAAACTAATCTAAGATTTCATCAAGGCAAACATTCTGATCAAGTTTCATGAAGATTGATCCAGATATATGCAAAAAAATATAGCCTCTAGAGTGTTCACAATGGTTTTTTTAAGATTTGACTCAGTGACCTCATTTTTGACCCCACATGACCTACTAGTTTCAAACTATTCCAAGATTTCATCGAGCTCTAGAGTGTTCCAAAGATTTCTGTAAGATATGATCTAGTGACCTAGTTTTTGACCCATTAACCCACTTTTACAACGCAGTCGAAATTCAACCTAAGATAACATTCTGACCATGTTTGAACTTAATCAGACCAATCACCAATATAAAATAGTTTCAGACAGGATTTTTGAAAGATTTGACCTAGTGACCTAATTTCTAATCACATGTAATCCAGTTTATAACTTGTCCAAGAGTTCATCATGGAAAACAGTCTGATCAAGTTTCATGAATATAAGACCATACATATTGCCTCTAATGTGTTTCAAAGATTTTTCTTAAATTTGACCTAGTGACTTAATTTTTGACCCCATATGCCCCACTTTTACAAGCGGTCCATATTTCATCAAGGGGTACATCATGACCAAGTTTGAACATAATCCGACCAATCGTTCTTTTGTTTGGATGGCCAACTTTGCTTACTTCAAGTGTTTCCTCCACAACTTCATCTTTGTCAACCAGCTTTGATCGTCTGTTAGCAGTTGCCTTATTCAATAAAAGCTTTATTGTCTTGGCCCAAGCTCTGGGGTTTTCTAAAAGATTCTTCATAACTTGGCTATTTTTCTGATTTTTGCTTGCTTCTTGTGTTTCCTGTGTTTTCTTATTTCATTTTCATTTTTTAAAACTTAATATTGTCATTTTTAAGATTTTCTCCGTATTTCCTAATTCTTTCCTCTGATGTTCTTTTAGTGACTTTCTTCCTCGTATTTATACTTTTCTTGTTTCTTATTGCCCCTTTAAAACCTGGAAGGCTTACAATTAATTTTTCCCTATTTCCTGTGATATTTCCTCTGTAAAAGGATAGTATTCACACTCATAACCAATATTTGGTCAGGAGTGTAACATCGAAGGACATGTCAACAGTCATGCTGGAAATTAAAGTCACATAGTTTTAAATGAATTAAATCATAGAACAGGGTCATCAGTTTGCCTCATTGTAGCAAAAAAAATACCATTTGTTGCTTGAAGGTCACTGTATGATTTTTCTATTAGATGCATACTAACTAAGTTGTTTTAAATTCAAACATTTTTGATAACATTTTTAGGCATGAAATTGGTTTAAACTTACCTTATTTACATCAGATTGAAATTGTATCCTTCACTTCTCATTTGAAATCTTAACATTTGTACAAATATACTGTAATACTTCTGAAAATGATGATATAATAATATGCCAAAGATTCGCAAAAAAATGTTACACTCCTGACGGGCTCTTATCATCTAAATGCTCAGTAACCATCCACTATTTTCAGTCATGATCATTTTTTATGATCACTCCCAGACATAGACTTCCAGGAAACCCCCTAATTAGTACATTTGTTAACTGTTCGCCAACACTGTATTTCATTTTATACCAAATGTTACACTCCTGACATTTTAGGCCAGCTTCTTTCTAGAAAGTTAAACATCAAAAAGAGTAATAACACACACAAAATATTGTACCCATGTAATACTGATATATTATCCTAAACTTTAAATAAACAAATTGTAAGTTATATGATAATTCATCCGAGCTATACTTTAAAGAGTTTTTAAAGAAAAAAAATGTGGAAAAATTCCTTACACACATTATCAGTATCAGTAATATTTCATGCATAAATAATGGAATATTGCTTAAATTTTTATATTACCTTGAGGTCAACATATGTGTTTTTTTTGGTTAATAAGATTATTACATTGTCATTCGCCAATGTTGTTTACAGTAATGCTTTGAATTGAGTGCTTTTTGACACGTTTTTTTTGTTACACTCCTGACAATTTTGGCATGTTTTTTGTGCATAACTTTTTTCCGCTGAAACTAATTTAGTCAAACTTCCCAGACTTTTAGATGACACAGAAATACAAGATATGGGAAAGAAGAAATGATGATAATTTGTATATTATTCATTTCATTTAGGAAATACTCAAACTAGCCAAAAAAAATAGCCCATAATTTGTATTGTATGTAAATTGATTTATATCATTTCGTTATTTAGGGGTTTGCAAAGTAAGATAATTTTGAACACTGTCCAAAAGATTAACGAAACACATAGCGATTTTGTTGATGACTTAATGCTGCTAAAATGCAAACGCTTTACCCAGATGTTCCAAGTCTTTCCAACTTATAGAACTTTCCAATTCAAACAAGAAATGTATGTCAAGCATAATGCCCATCACCTCCTTTTCGCGTTTAAGGTCAGTATGACCTTTAACTTTGACCAAATGTACCCTGAAAATCAATAAGGGTCATCTCTGGTCAGGTCCAAATTTTGAGGACCACAGGTCCAGGAATTGACGGGTTTTCGTTCATGTCAGTGTGAAACTTTACACAGAAAACTATTTTTATTCTTAGAATGGAATTTTAATTTTACACTTTCGTGTAAACTTTCCCAACGTACATGTAGTACAAACCTTTAAAAAATTTGAATTTTATAAAAAAATCCTTAATATTTCACTTTCTTCATTTTATAGCAAAGATATTAACAATATATAATACAAATTATTGATTTAAATTAATGAATAGGATTTAAGGGATAAAATGTTGTTTAAATATTGTTACGTTTGAAAATGATTTTTTTATTTATTTGGATTTTAGCTAAAGAACAACCACTTTTTATAAATCTGTCTCAAAGCAAAAACAATGTTAAATAATCATGACGTCATCAAAATATTGGAGTTACATCCCATCTCAGTGGTTTAAAAACAATGTTAAATAATCATGACGTCATCAAAATATTGGAGTTACATCCCATCTCAGTGGTTTAAAAACAATGTTAAATAATCATGATGTCATCAAAATATTGGAGTTACATCCCATCTCAGTGGTTTAAAAACAATGTTAAATAATCATGATGTCATCAAAATATTGGAGTTACATCCCATCTCAGTGGTTTATTGCAGTCTGCGAAATAACTTTTCAGATGAACTTGCCCTTTCGGGCATCTCCCTGGCAATTTTAACTTGCCCGGACCAATTTTCACTTGCCCGAATAAATTTCAAATAAAATATAAAGCAAAGATCACATCAGAGTTGTTTTATTCATTCTCTAAATGACAAAAGAAGAGAGAAAACAGTATCTTCTGTCATCTCGACATCATCATCATCATCATCATCATCGTCGTCTTTTTCACCAAAGAAGTCTTTCAAAAACAATGTTAAATAATCATGATGTCATCAAAATATTGGAGTTACATCCCATCTCAGTGGTTTATTGACACAATTCTTTCTGTGCAAAACTAAAGTAAATGCAGTTACAACCATTTGCACAAAAAAGTGTCCATCTTCAGATACAACCTTTTGATGAATAGGGTTTATATATTTAATATACATTTAATATCATGGCGGCTTGTTATATAAATAAAGTCCTATCAAGATAATTGTAGATACATCTGTTTTGCACTAAGTCTGCGAAATGAAGTAAGGTGAAAAAAAGGATAAATTAATAATTATTTATATACTTTTAATGAATATTCCATCTATGAAATTTATGCAAACCCAGACTGGTGAATGTGGATAAAATTATTGTGTGTTGATGAGTTTAGCTATTAAAAAATTGTATTATGAGTTTAATTTTGTCTCAACGAGCAGTGTGCTTTGGGCAGGCTATCTTAAGACAACTTTTAAGCTGTTTTATTTAAAAAAAAAATCTTTAAAGTTCCTTGTAAGTGTTATTTAGACACAAAAAACAAAAGCAGTACATAGTTTACATTATCGGATTGGTCTTCACTCAGTGTTCAAATTTAAGTTTTTCTACCACTTGCTAAAAAAGCAAGTGGCCTAAAAGTTAATCTACTTGTTTAACTGTCATAACTACTTACTTTTTGAATGTTATTTTAAATAAAACAAGTTTAAATTAAAAACTCATTTAAGAATGATAAGTTTAATTTGACAACAAGGTAAGAGACCATTATTCCTCCTCACTTTAATAAACACTTCAACTCAATGACGGTATACCACATGGTCAATAATAATTGTCCTTATAATAAATGGCAAAGCAAAAAAACGGTATTGAGCAGAATACACTGTGACAACAATTGAATTATGTCGAACAGTTATCCTTTCACTTTCATTTAAATTGACAGGAAGCAAAAGGTCACCTGTTCATGCGCTTTATAGAAAGCGTGTGAAAAATATTGATTGTTCTGTTCCACAGTTAATTCTTAAAAAGATTTGTCTTTTAACTTTAGCTGATGAGTGAATTATATTTGACCAAATACAATGAAAACAATATCAATTTCGATTTGTTAGCAATTTTGTTTTTGAAAGCCATCATAGCTAGCTTGCATATTTACAAGGCTCTTCACATAGTTTGAGTTTGACTGCTTATGCACCAGTCAATTGTAACCATGCCCCCCCCCCCCCCCCCCAGGTCCGGGGAATAGCCGGGACTTTGACTTTCGGTCAAATGCCCCTGCACCCCAGAGACTCTATATAAGGCCCAATCTCCGCAAAATTTGGCACTATGACAAAACCACCGCGGTCACCCGGCACTGCGGGGCCACCTAGAAAGTAAAAACGTGGCCTTTTTCCCCAGCTAACCCTTGTATACCCCCAGACCTGGGGGGGGGCGTGGTTACAATTGACTGGTGCATTATTGACACTGTAACTGGTCAGAACAAGATTGATATTCACTTCTCGTTTCGGACATTGATTAAGTACTCTTTCTATACATTTGTTTATTTATTTCAATTTTATAAACAAATATTTATTAAATAAACAAACATTTATCACATGGATTGCAGCTTTATCTTTGAAAGTAGAGAAGTAGCCACTGTCTATAAGAATCTTTATTATTTGTCAACAGATATTCTATGTATTCCCAGAGTATGATGTTGCAGTGGCATTTTTTTTTTCGAAAACAAGGGGCAGGTGCTTGATCATTTAAACAATGCCAAAGATTTCAAAATGTGGGAGGTTTTGTTAACAAAATGATTTTATCTTGCTGTTTGACATCTGTGCTGTTTGTAGAGTTTTGTGCTGTTTTATGTTTCTTGTTTGTGATTTTGTTCTATGTCTTTGGCGTTTGCCCAGTGCCACTAAACCGGGTTTATGTTTAAACTTTTTGCTATTGAGCTAGTTTCTGTGTAGCTCTGGGTATAAATATTTTTAAAAAACAATAACTAAATAATGAACTTGGATAAAAGTGACTTGCTAAAAATATTGAGTGGCAGTCATCGAAATTAGTCTTTTGGATGAACATGCTCAAATTCATATATTACTGCTTGGCATTACATTTTTGTGTACATGCTGTATATAACCCAGAATGTCTGCAACCTGAAAAGCATTTTACCAGTGCATAGTCCATACATAAACAGCCGCTTCAGAGTATTTGACGATTTTTGTGTTGGCTGCTCCACGCGTCCATATACCACTTGTTGTTTTCCTAGCCAAGATCCCAGCTCTAAGTATATTTAGCGCAAAGAGAACACGCACCTGTTTCGATTAAACTCCACTAATTAAATGCACATTTGAAATCAGGTAGTCATCAATATTTGATAAAAATGTGAACACAAATAAATAAGGTTTTTTAAAAAAGGTTAATCAAACAAATATATATATATATATATATATATATATATATATATATATATATATATATATATATATAAATCAGGAAAACAGTAAAATTAAAATCAACCTTATGAATAATGTATCGAGAACATCAATGTCCCGACAGGAGTCACTGTGTAGGATAAATATACTGATAGTGGCTAACCCAATATGGCAGTGGAAAGTTGACAGAAGCCGATCAGAGTCAGTTTTTCATGGAAAACTAGTTATAAGTAAAACGTATTAACCAGTATATCATTTATGTGTCCCTTTTATGTGTTCTTCTAACAATTCAGTTGTAGAATGATAGTCAAACATTTTATTTTACATCAAGGTATAAATAAATCGACTTGTGGCATTATCGGGAACACAATAAATATTATCCAAATGTTAAAAAACGTTCCCATTATTGTGGCTTGTGCTAATTTTCACCACTGGAGAAGGCAAGTAAACAAAATCCGGCATTACATTTTTGTGTACATGCTGTATATAACCCAGAATTTGTGCAAGTCTGAAAAGCATTTTACGAGCGCAGGGCTTGCGAGCTGGTCCTTTTTTCGACCACTGGAGAGGGCATGAAATTTTTCTTGCATTTTCTGAAATTGACTCTCATTAAACAAGTAATCGAACGCTTAATTTGAACCCTGAGTCATAGTGGTCATATAACACTGTAATTGCGTGCAAATCAGTCAATTCCTATAAATTTTATACAAAATTATTTAGTGAACCTACAACAGTACACTAAACGGGTGACACATATGTAAACACAACAAAAAACAGACCAAACACGCATCGATATCACACCAAACATTAAACTTACCCAAAGCCATCTAAACAACCTCGAGATGCCTTTTAAGAATTCATATATTGCCGACGTCCACCATTAACAGATAACAGACAACAATAATATTAATTCATGAAACAGTCAACACATTTGATCGGCGTTTGTGTGAAACACATCGCATCGGTTACTTCCCCTGAATATGTACGTGTAATCAGAACACGACTTGATCACTTGAACAGCATTCAGATATCAACATCGTAGGTTTTCCAACTATTTTTCTTCTACTTCTTACTCAAAATTATATCTAACTATATGTATATATATGTCGTGGAAAATATCAAAATATTTAACTGAAAATGAACAATGTTCTCTACCAGAAAGTTTTAATCTTAACTCTCTACAGTATATGTAGAAATTCTCATTATGAAAGAAATAATTGTATATTTTGTAAAATATATATATATTTTTTGTCTGTTTCCGGTTTCCCGAACCGCCTCACACTGTTGACTATTGTCGTCAGAAATTGCAAGTTGTCTTAACTATTTTTCATATGTTTATTGTTTCACCTTGAGGTACAGTTTTTTGGATGTTTCTAGATTTATAAAGACGCGAACACGAATAAAAAGTAAAGTAACAACAGGTCATTTTTATAAAACCAACTGCTTGTAAAAAGGATTGCTAAAGCACGTGTCACAGGCCGCGTCATACCGAAATATGTTACCAGGAGCTACACTGCCTAATGCTCGACAGTTCTACAGCGAAAATGTTGTATTCGGTACTTACTCTTACCATTGGAGTTGTATCTCGTGTAGTGTATCTACACCGAGTGCGTTAAAGAACTAAGACATCCATTCGCAAAGAGCAAAGGTATCTCACCGGATTTCCACTGTTTTTCTATACATTTTATAATTTGAGATTTATTGGAAACTATCGCCACTTCTATATTATGACATTGAAAACAAGGAATCATCATTATGTTTATTTGTATTGTCGAAGAATCAAACTGATATTTCACAGTTGTTATTTCACTGATAAACTCCGTATTTCATCGAAAAACATGAAAGAAATTCATATATACTTTTAGTAAGGAGGCTAGTGTTAAGATAATCTAAATCACAACAATCGATGACAGAATGGACCCCATGGCGGTTCCTCATCTGGTCTACTTAGCCGTGCCCTCGCGACGAACCTCAATACAATCAGGCAAAACATCAAAGACAACGGCATGAACATCAGGGCGGTTCTTCTAGTCTACAAAGACATGTTCCTGAGACGGGCCTCAAAACTATCCGCCCAAACATCAAAGACAATAGCATGGACATCATGGCAGTTCTTTCTCTAGTCTACGAAACCGTGTCCCCGCGACGGGCCTCAATACTGTCAGAAAAAGCATAATGATTCATTCACATTCATGAACGTTTCATATAAAGTCAATATTACAATTTGAAAACAAAGTAATTTGGTAAAAAAAGCATCAATGTTTTTACCAATTTAATGATATATAGGTCTCCCAATAAGGCATTTTTTCTTCAGGTTCACAACTTACGATTTAGCATGACACAGCGTGTACGTATTATGAATGTGCTCTTAAGATGTATTTCAACCAGAGAAATCTTTCTAAAAGTACTTATTAATGACGACGTGAGAAGTGTGGCGATATGCTTAAGCTATGAATACCGAACAGTACCACATGACGCTATGTGATAGTGGCCCATGTGAGTGCGACACAGTACAACATATGGGAGTTAAGTGATATATGTGGGAGCACTCCGTGAAAAAACTGGAGCGATTTGCTTAAACTAAGAGTGCAAGACTCCACAACATTTTTATCAGTGTATGGTGAAGATGTCAAAATATCGACTAAGTGGGCTGTCCCACTAAATTGTAGACTTTGTTTATAAGAAATATACGATGTCATATAATACCTTGCATCTAATTTATTCAGGTATGTTTATGCCAGAACTGTATTTTCCCTGCAATTTAAATATCATCAGATGTTTAACCGGAAATTCTTTAAAACCAAAAATATCTTATTTAAGAAATGCAAATCATTGATAAAATTTAATATACAGCGCTTAATTGAGTTCTAATTAGACCTTCAGAAAGTCATATGATAAGCACTTTTCCTTCTGCAGTTGTGAGTGCTGAATTTAGGTTATGCCTTTAGTTTTAGCATTTTGTTATTGCGATATATAAATTTTAATCATTCTTTGGGTTAAAAAAGCCATAAGAGGTTAAGAGAAGTCGTATGGATATACATACAAAAATAATTACATTACTTAAACTTTATTCCATGATGGTGTTTAGAATGAATAATATAGGTTTGTAAAGATTAAAATACCAAAAAATATTTTTTGCACTTTTACACCTACGCACATGGACGTTTTGCGGGCTCTGCAGAAAAGAAAGATCTTTATCATTACTTTCATTACTATAATTTGTTCTAATTCAAGCTTTTATTATAGTAATCATCATTTTTATACATTATCATTTGTTTTGTTTGTTTGTGTATTATTTTCTTTTTGGGGGACGGGTCTCGATTACTTTAAGAAGGCTTAAACTTATCCTTTAAATGGACTAAGTAGTTTGATTACTTATATTGTATCAATTCTGCGACTATTTCACGGTGCGTATCCATATCGGTACCCTCTGCGAAATATACTGAAACCGTACCCTTTTTGCACATGCACCGGTCGTTCTCTGCTGAAAACAAATCGGCGATGAACATCCATTCAGTCAATGTTCATTCTACTGATGAAAGCATGTATGACGTGTGCAAAAGAAGTATACCACGGACCACTAGAATGTTATAGCTAGTCTTTTTTGTAATGTGCCCAGTTTCAATTACTGCAACTCCACAATAAGCTACACAATATCGATGTGTTTGCCTCGCCCATCGCCTCTGCATGTTCTGCGGGCGTAAATGGACCACTCAGTATGTAAACACCCCCACAACACAAGACCACACTCTTGCGCAAAATCGTGCCAACGAGAGTGATTAATATAAGTTGTAATAACTTGTTTCACAATCGTTGTAAAATTAGATAAAGTTTAAACTAAACACCATACATTTTACTTGTATTCATTTATATATGATATTAATACAAAATGCATATAAATTGTCAAAAATATATGTAAAATTCCATAAAAACACTCTACTTTCTGCTACACGGCGGCAAGGGTAACCTTTTTGCTATTCACTTTTTATATCACAGGTAACCTCTCTCATTTTTTTTCAAGCAATAGTCAGAATGATATGTTGTTTAACAACAACTTGTTTACGGCTATCAGTCGAATAAACTGACAAAACTCAGCCTGTTAAGGGACGTGTTCTAAGTTTGTAAGAATTGCTAGAAATAATTCAGCCATTTACTTGCAAAGCGACTCTTCTATGAAAAGATGAGAGAGAAATACCTGTGATATCAAAAAATCAATAACAAAGAGGTTACCCGGTATCAACATAAACTGGTATCATAAACAGTGAAACCGGCTTTTCCCAATATCGATACCGGGTGTCGGCTTTTAGCACCACCCCAAAAAGTGTTGACTGCTTTATACATCTATTGTATTGTTGTCTGTTACCTAGGAATGGTGGATTGCGAAACAAATATACTATCTTCTCACTTAAAAGCTGTTCGAACAAATAAATAGGAACAGTTTTGTATAAGCATCAAACACTTCGATGCCAATTTAGAGCAGGGTAAATAAACATCCGGTACCCTTTTCTATCTAACTGTGTAAAATTGCAATTTTGTTCTAAGTTCGATGATTTCATTTGTTTATCCAAATGTATTCATGGTATAGGTCTGCTTCTGCTAAGATGTTTGAGTAGAATTTTTCATAATACGTGTTTTAAATTTGATTTGCTAAAACATGTTACAAAATAGTGTTGACATTTTTGCCAGTAGCCCCTTATAAATACACTTGTAATGCACCAGCAATTGTAACCATGCCCCCCCCCCCCTGGGACTTTGACTTACGATCCAGCCAACCCCGGGTAAAATCCCAGGCCTTGGGGGAAGAACTGGTGGTTAAACCCCCGCCAAATGCCCCCACACCCCAGAGACTCTATATAAGGCCCAATCTCGGCGTAATTTGGCGCTATGACAAAATCACCGCAGTCACCCGGCCCTGCGGGGCCACCTGGAAAGTAAAAACACGGCCCTTTTCCCCGGCTATCCCCAATATACCCCCTGACCTGGGGGGGGGGGGCGTGGTTACAATTGACTGGTGCATAAATGTTTGAATCCTGCTATTAACTAGTGTGTTTTCTATAGAAACACTTCATGGTTAATCAATTTTAATTTGATTAGGATTTTTTTTAAATCTTAAAAACTGTATGAAATACGTATGTGTATATTTTCTGAATATTTCATTTGGTTTACAAAATATATTATAGTTTTATTAGTACTACGTTTTGATCCGTGAGGTTGTATTCAATTCGTGTGGATTTTTGTAGATTCAGAATTCATGAGGAATCCGCTTAAATCTACGAGAGCGGAATAATACATTCCTGATCACAATGCAGTAATCATAACCCTTTTATTATATACATTACTGGTAAGATCACTTAAAAGCTACATGTTTAATTTTAATTTAACATGTAATTTTAACGAAGCACTATTTTGTTTTATTACATCATTTTAACATCACGCAACAATACTTATTATGACATGACGTCACAAGAGTGTAATACTGCCGTATTGTACTGGAGTGGAATACAGAGTACTGTATTTTGCGATATGTATTGCCTGTGGATTTACAACGGGTATAATAAGGTCATTTAATGTGAAGAAGGAGTTTCACACTTGTTTATTTTTTTCAGATTCTCATAGATATGCACAGAGGTGAGAAGCCATGCACATGTGAGGTCTGTGGGGCTGGATTGTCCCGGTACTCTGATTTAAAGCAACACATGACAATACATACAGGAGAGAAGCCATATAAATGTGGGATTTGTGATGCTGCTTTCTCACGCAAAAGTGGGTTAATGCAACATGTAAGAGTACACACAGGAGAGAAGCCATACAAGTGTGAGGTGTGTGTTGCTGTTTTCTCTACAAAATCATGTTTAAATACCCATATAAGAATACACACAGGAGAGAAGCCATACTTGTGTGAGGATTGTGATGCTGCTTTCTCTCAGAAAGGTGATTTACGTAGACATGTTAGAATACACACTGGAGAAAAGCCATTCCAGTGTGAGGTATGTGCTGCTGCTTTCTCTCAGAATGTTCATTTACAATCACATAAACGAATACATACTGGAGAGAAGCCTTGTACGTGTGAAGTGTGTGGTGCTGAATTCCGTCATAAAAGTGATTTATATAAACATAAAAGAATACACACAGGAGAGAAGCCATACAAGTGTGAGACATGCGCAGCTGCTTTCAGTCGGAATGGTCATTTACAGCAACATTTAAGAAAACACACGGGGGATAAGCCATTCGTTTGTGAGATATGTGCTGCTGCTTTCACTCGGAATGGCCAATTACAAAAGCATATCAAAAGACACACATAAGAGAAGTCATAAATGTACAAGTGTTTTCTGTTCTGTGTGCTGCTCTCAGAACAACACACACCAGGTTGAAATTAATATGCTATTATATTTCAAGTATCATTTAATATTTATATGTTTTGCGTAAGGTGTGCAATCTATTGAATGTTTTGTCAAATAGATAAAAAAAATTAAGCGCACTTAATAATGAATATTAAAAATGTTTATAATTGAAACCATGTTAATGTATAATAAGTTATCAATTTCTGTTCCATTAACTATATTATATCTATAAAAACTAAACTTGAAAATAAACAGACAATTCTCTTGGTTGTTCAAACAATTTACACTGGGTTTAGGTATTATTTAAAAAGCATTACATATGGGTAAACACAGTGTTTTGATATCGTTGTTAAACACTGTGATATGATTTCATTTGGAAAACATTGCATACAGTTAAACCCTGTTTTATGATATCGTTTGGAAAGCATTGTAAACAGTTACTGTTTTTTGAAATCTTTTAGAAAGCTTTGCATACAGTGAAACACTGTATTTTGATATGTTTGGAAAGCATTGCAGACAGTTATACACTGTGTTCAGTAATCATTGTTATGCCCCCCTTCGAAGAAGAGGGGTATATTGCTTTGCACAGGCATGTCGGTCGGTCGGTCGGTTCGTCGGTAGACCAAAGCTTGTCCGAGTGATAACTCAACAATTCCTGGACGTATGGTCATCAAACTTCACATGAAGGTTGGGCCTGACCAGTAGATGACCCCTATTGATCTTGGGGGTCATCGGGTCAAAGGTCAAGGTCACAGTGACCTTGAATGGTAAAAGGTTGTCCGAGTGATAACGTGACAATGCCTGAACCCATGGCCCTCAAACTTGACTTGGAGGTTGGGCCTGACCAGTAGCTGACCCCTATTGTTTTTTGGGCTCAATGGGTCAAAGGTCAAGGTCACAGTGACCTTGAATGGTAAAAGGTTGTTTGAGTGATAACTCAACAATGCCTGCACCCATGGCCCTCAAACTTGACTTGGAGGTTGGGCCTGACCAGTAGATGACCCCTATTGTTTTGGGGGGGTCATTGGGCCAAAGGTCAAGGTCACAGTGACCTTGAATGGTAAAATGTTTTCTGATTGATAACTCGACAATGCCTGCACCCATGGCCCTCAAACTTGACTTGGAGAATTGGCCTGACCAGGAGATGACCCCTATTGTTTTTGGGGGTCATCTGGCCAAAGGTCAAGGTCACAGTGACCTGGAATGGTAAAAGGTTGTCCGAGTGATAACTCGACAATGCCTGCACCCATGGCCCTCAAACTTGACTTGGAGGTTGGGCCTGGCCAGAAGATGGTCCCTATTGATTTAAGGGGTCATTGGGCCAAAGGTCAAGGTCACAGTGACCTGGAATGGTAAAAGGTTATCCGAGTGATAACTTGACAATGGCTGCACCCATGGCCCTCAAACTTGACATTGAGGTTGGGCCTGACCAGTAGATGACCCCTATTGTTTTTGGGGGTCATCAGGCCAAAGGTCAAGGTCACAGTGACCTTGAATGGTAAAAGGTTGTCCGAGTGATAACGTGACAATGCCTGAACCCATGGCCCTCAAACTTGACTTGGAGGTTGGGCCTGACCAGTAGCTGACCCCTATTGTTTTTTGGGCTCAATGGGTCAAAGGTCAAGGTCACAGTGACCTTGAATGGTAAAAGGTTGTTTGAGTGATAACTCAACAATGCCTGCACCCATGGCCCTCAAACTTGACTTGGAGGTTGGGCCTGACCAGTAGATGACCCCTATTGTTTTGGGGGGGTCATTGGGCCAAAGGTCAAGGTCACAGTGACCTTGAATGGTAAAATGTTTTCTGATTGATAACTCGACAATGCCTGCACCCATGGCCCTCAAACTTGACTTGGAGAATTGGCCTGACCAGGAGATGACCCCTATTGTTTTTGGGGGTCATCTGGCCAAAGGTCAAGGTCACAGTGACCTGGAATGGTAAAAGGTTGTCCGAGTGATAACTCGACAATGCCTGCACCCATGGCCCTCAAACTTGACTTGGAGGTTGGGCCTGGCCAGAAGATGGTCCCTATCGATTTAAGGGGTCATTGGGCCAAAGGTCAAGGTCACAGTGACCTGGAATGGTAAAAGGTTATCCGAGTGATAACTTGACAATGGCTGCACCCATGGCCCTCAAACTTGACTTGGAGGTTGGGCCTGACCAGTAGATGACCCCTATTGTTTTTGGGGGTCATCAGGCCAAAGGTCAAGGTCACAGTGACCTTGAATGGTAAAAGGTTGTCCGAGTGATAACGTGACAATGCCTGCACCCATGGCCCTCAAACTTGACTTGGAGGTTGGGCCTGACCAGTAGCTGACCCCTATTGTTTTTTGGGCTCAATGGGTCAAAGGTCAAGGTCACAGTGACCTTGAATGGCAAAAGGTTGTCCGAGTGATAACGTGACAATGCCTGCACCCATGGCCCTCAAACTTGACTTGGAGGTTGGGCCTGACCAGTAGTTGACCCCTATTGTTTTTTGGGCTCAATGGGTCAAAGGTCAAGGTCACAGTGACCTTGAATGGTAAAAGGTTGTTTGAGTGATAACTCAACAATGCCTGCACCCATGGCCCTCAAACTTGACTTGGAGGTTGGGCCTGACCAGTAGATGACCCCTATCGTTTTGGGGGGTCATTGGGTCAAAGGTCAAGGTCATAGTGACCTTGAATGGTAAAAGGTTTTCTGATTGATAACTCAACAATGCCTGCACCCATGGCCCTCAAACTTGACTTGGAGAATTGGCCTGACCAGGAGATGACACCTATGGTTTTTGGGGGTCATCTGGCCAAAGGTCAAGGTCACAGTGACCTGGAATGGTAAAAGGTTGTCCGAGTGATAACTCGACAATGCCTGCACCCATGGCCCTCAAACTTGACTTGGAGGTTGGGCCTGGCCAGAAGATGGTCCCTATTGATTTAAGGGGTCATTGGGCCAAAGGTCAAGGTCACAGTGACCTGGAATGGTAAAAGGTTATCCGAGTGATAACTTGACAATGGCTGCACCCATGGCCCTCAAACTTGATTTGGAGGTTGAGCCTGGCCAGAAGATTGTCCATATTAATTTTAGGGGTCATTGGGCCAAAGGTCAAGGTCACAGTGACCTTGAATGATAAACGGTTGTCCAAGTGATAACTCAACAATGCCTGCACCCATGGCCCTCAAACTTGACATGGAGGTTGGGCCTGACCAGTAGATGACCCCTATTGATTTTAGGGGTCAAAGGTCAAGGTCACAGTGACCTTGAAAGCAAACTCGGCAATTCTTGGACCTATGGTCATCAAACTTGACATGAAGGTTGGGCCTGCCAAGTAGATGACCCCTATCGACTTTGGGGGTCATCAGGCCAAGGTCAATGTCACAGTAACCTTTAATGCAAAAAAGTTAACAAATCTTCCCCCAATGATATCTCGACAATGCCTGAACCTATGATCATTAAACTTGACATGGATGTTAAGCCTGACCAGTAGATCACCCTTATTGATTTTAGGATTCATAGAGCCAAAGGTCAAGGTCACAGTGATCTTGAATGGTAAAAGGTTGTCCGAGTGATAACTCAACAATGCCTGAACCCATGGCCTTCAAACTTGACTTGGAGTTGCATCTGACTTGTAGATGACCCCTTATGATTTAAGGGGTCATCGGGTCAAAGGTCAAGGTCACAGTGACCTTGAACGAAAAAAACTTGTCTTTTGATAACTTGACAATGCCTGCACCCATGGCCCTCAAACTTGACATTTAGGTTTCTGGTGACCAGCTAATGACTCTGGATTTTGAGTTCATAGAGTCAAAGGTCATGACGGTCATAACACACTTTATCCTCACACTTTAATGGTCATAATCTTAAAACAGCAACAAATCAGCTGTCATTTCGGTCCATGCATATTTCATTCAATTGTCCATATAATCCTGACAACATGGCGCTCAGGGGGGGGGGCATAATGTTTGACAAACATCTCTTGTTTAACATTGTTTTTTTTATATCGTTTGGAAATAATTTGCAGACAGTTAAACACTGTGTTTTTATGTCTTTTCGAGAAGATTACAGACTGTAAAACATTGTGTGTTGCTATCGTTGTTAAACAATGTGTTTTGATATGTTTGGAAAGCATTGTAGACAGTAACACACTGTGTTCAGTAATCATTGTTTAACATTGTGTTTTGGTATTGTTTCGAAAAAAATGCGGACAGTTTAACACTGTGTTTTGATGTGTTTTTAGAAAGCATTGCAGACATTTAAATCCTGTGTTTTTATATCGTTAATAAACACTTTTTTGCTGTCGTTGTTAAACACTGTGTTTTGATATCGTTTGGAAAGCATTGCAGACAGTTAAACAATGCGTTTAGATATCGTTTGGAAAGCATTGCAGACAGTTAAACACTGTGTTTTGATATCGTTGTTAAACGATGTGTTTTGATATCGTTTAGAAAGCATTGCAGACACTTAAACACTGTGTTCTATGTTTCATGTTTGTGAATTTGGGTTCTATGTCTTTGGGGTTGCCCATTGCCACTAAACTGGGTTTATGTTTAAACTTTTTGCTACTGAGCATGTTTCTGTAGCTTTTTGCATATATATTGATATCGTTTGGAAAGCATTGGAGACAGTTAAACACTGTGTTTTGTTATCGTTGTTACACACTGTGCTTTGAAATCGTTTGGAAAGCATTGCAGACAGTAAACACTGTGTTTTGATATCGTTGTTAAACAATGTGTTTTGATATCGTTTGGAAAGCATTGCTCACAGTTAAACACTGTATTTTGAAATCGTTAAGAAAACATTGCATACAGTTAAACACCGTGTGTTAAAATCGTTTGCAAAACATTGCAGACAGTTAAGAACTGTGTTTTGATATCGTTAAACACTGTGTTTTGAAATCGTTTGCAAAGTATTGCAGATAGCTAAACACTGTGTTTTGATATCGTTTGTAAAGCATGCAGAGAGTTAAACACTGTGTTTAGATATCGTTAAACACTGTGTTTTGATATCGTATTTAAACACTGTTTCTTGATATCGTTTGGAATAGATAGCAGACAGTAAAATACTGTGTTTTGATTTATTTTAGAAAGCATTGCAGACAGTTAAACACTGTGTTTTGATATTGTTTGTAAATTATTGCAGACAGTTAAGCAATGTGTTTTGATATCGTTTGGAAAGCATTGCAGACAGTTATACAATGTGTTTTGATATCTTTTAAAAAGCATTGCTGAAAGTTAAGCTCTGTGTTTTGATATCGTTTGGAAAGCATTGCAGACAGTTATACAATGTGTTTTGAAATCTTTTAAAAAGCTTTGCATATAGTTTAACACTGTTTTTGATATCGTTTGGAAAGCATTGCAAACAGTTCAATACTGTGTTTTGAAATCTTTTAGAAAGCGTTGCATACAGTTAAACACTGTTTTTTTTTAAAATCTTCAAGAAAGCTTTGCATACAGTTAAGCACTGTGTTTTGATATTGTTTAGAAAGAAATGCAGACAGTTAAACACTGTGCTTTGATATCATTTGGAAAGCATTGCAGACAGTTATACACTGTGTTTTGCTATCGTTGTTAAACACTGTGTTTTGATATCGTTTGGAAAAAATGCGGACAGTTTAACACTGTGTTTTGTTGTCTTTTGGAAAGCATTGCATACAGCTAAATCCTGTGTTTTGATATCGTTATTAAAACTGTGTTTTGCTATCGTTGTTAAACACTGTGTTTTGATATCGTTTGAAAGCATTGCAGACAGAAGAAAAATGCGTTAAGATATCGTTTGGAAAGCATTGCAGACAGTTTAAAACTGTGTTTTGATATCGTTGTTAAACAATGTGTTTTGCTATCGATTAGAAAGCAGTGCAGACAGTTATACACTGTGTTTTGATATCGTTTTGAAAGCATTGTAGACGGTTAAATACTCCGTAGTGTCCCTAAATCTGGTCCGTAATGTTTGGTCCGTAATGTCCATGGTCCGTAGGGTCCGTGACCCGTGTCTTGATATCGTTGTTAAACACTGTGTTTTGATTTTGTTTGGATAGAATTGCAAACAGTTAAACACTGTGTTTTTATGCATATTAGAGAGTATTGCAAACAGTTAACTCCTCGGCCATTTTTATCTCGAACTACCTCGAATATATTAGGGAGGAATACAAATTCTGAAATTGGTATGTTTAAGTCTGCTGTAAGTAGATCGCGTTGTATTTTGATTAAGCAGTTAATACACCTAACTCGCAGATATCTTAATTATTTTTGCAATTATACACTTTACTAGCAATCAATTTAAAAAAAATAAAACACTAAATTTAATTAATGATTTAATTCAATAATGTACGCCTTACTTCTGTTCAACTGTGACGGTATACATCCGATGTTGATTTGGATAAAAATGGCCGATGAGTTCCGAATGGAAAGAGGGGAGATCAATCAAGAGGCATGTGGCCTGGAGCATTCTTGCTGTGGTTGATGGTAAAAAGCCATTTTAGTAGACGAATAAAGGGGTTATGTAGATACTTATAGGAAAAGTAATTGTCCGAAAATTCAAATAACCTATGCTACATATATTAATAAGGTTCGAACTATCTAAATGGTCATGCCGAACGCTATAGTCTAGATTTAAGATTAATATGTCGCCATCATGCAGATTGCAATATGTATGCGAAAAGCTGTAGAAACAAGCTCAGTACCAAAAAAATAAACATTAGCCCGGTTTAATGGCACTGGGTAAGCGCCAAAGATATAGAGCATTAAATCACAAACAAGAAACATGGAAGAACAGCACAGAACTGCCACAAGCAGCATACATGTAGTGCATGCATACTTTATATAGTAATCAAAGCGCGAGGCGCTGAAAGACTATCTGCGGGCAAATATGTGAGAGTTGCAAATTTTATTTGAACTATGGGAATAGGTGAAGGGCACATAGATAAAAGTGAAAGACGTGCCGAGGGCAAAGAGCGCTTGTGCCCACACTGGGCGAGGAAACAAACATATCTTTATCTATTTTTTTGGCGTCTGGTGTCATTTTGTTTTTGTAAATGTCACTTCAATCGTCGTAATCCCCCATCCTCATGTATTTTAAGTTACTATGCATGCATCTTTCAATCGTTCCTAATGTGTTTCGTTGCTTTAATTTGATTTCATACGATAGGAAAATACAATACATCAAATATAGCATTCCCTATTATGAACTTTTTTTGCAAACAACATTAGCAATAACTCCATTCAGAATGCACAGACTTCAGTCGACGTATCCCCATGTATTTAAAGTTACAATGTACGCCCCTTTCAATCGCTTCTTAAGACTTTTGGCGCTCTGATCAGATATCATACGTTATGCAAGTTTTAACCTGGGGTACAACTATTTTGAGTTTCAGACAATCATTTTTGTTTCTTATCTCATAAAAGTAATATCAGAAATACACCCTTACAAATAATCGTGCGTCATGGTCACACCAGGTTATAATAACAAACCCTGCTGACGATGGTACACTTGCCGTCGGCAATAATTTGTAGAACATCTTGGGCTGAACTATGAATATTAGTATGTTACCTTCCTACCAGAGCATCTATTATTTTGACCCAAACTAAACTGATAAAGATAACGATCTATATATAGTTATATTCTGCTAAAAATAAAACGCAGGAATTCAGAAATACAGCGCGGAAATAGCCGAACAAGCAAGAACTCATACTCGGATAATCTATTTTTATATAACGACGTCATTCTGCTAAACATAGAGCGCATTGAAACAAAAAAATTGGGTTAAAACGAAATGAAAAGAAGTAGTTCTTTGGATTTTGCGGTCTTAAGATCTAGACTACCTGCGCGCATGCGCAGATAGTCTAAAAACTAGGTATGTTTATCAAGGATTGTTATGTACCGCCTTGGAACGGTCAGTAAAATGTAACTGGGGGTTAAACCAGTTAAAATGCACAAACCTCACTCACAATGCAAGTTCCACAAAGCTTATAACAGTTACACCTGAATTAGTGTATGTGATGTTTCATCATGGGACGTAACCGCTGCGAGGTACTCATCAGACACAACTTATGAAGTGTTGGCTGCTTTATACAGACATATATTGTTGTCTGTTACCGAGTAATGGTGGACTGCGCCAACTTCTTCTTTCTTTAATTTAAACGTTGTTCGAACATTTTTACCACTAGGACCAAACATTTTTTCTGTTCATGTGAGTATAAAACGTTATATGAGTGGTTAATTGTCCAACGGAGAACCAGAGAAGTAGGCCTCGGGACTGAAGAAGTCCAAGTAATTATACGTGGACTTTGTTGATCTCGAACTGTGTACACAAAACGTGTTATACAACTACAACTTCTACTTCGAAATCGTTTGTGGATATTGAATTTATCCTGCATTTTGCAATGAAAATGTATGCAACCGAACGTTTTTTGTAGTAGATTTTATAGATAAGTTGTATCCCCAGGTCCGGAGAAGAGTGGGGAATTTGACTATCGGTTCAGCTAAGTCCTGGTAAAATCTCCTCCCAACTGGGAAGAACTGATTGTAAAATCCTACCAAATGCCCCAGCACCCAAGAGACCCAAGATAATTCCTATTCCCCGCTTTATTATGTGCCAAGACAAATCAACTGCATTCACTCGGCTTTGCTGGGTCACCTGGAATGTAAAAACACAGCCCATTTCCCAACTATCCCAGGTATATGTATACCCCTTAACCCGGGATCCATGGTAACAATTGACTGGTGTATAACATGAACAGAATTTTTAATTTCTGGAATTCTACGGGTATAAATAGTTATGACGCAATTTGGGGCTGTTCATATTGCATTTTATTGTTAATTGTATAAAACGGAATGCATCCTGTAGTAGATTATATGTGGACAGATCTATTTAAAAGACTATTTATAAATGCAAATCAGAATTGTACAAATTC
Organism: Mya arenaria; assembly: GCF_026914265.1. Classification (NCBI taxonomy): domain Eukaryota; kingdom Metazoa; phylum Mollusca; class Bivalvia; order Myida; family Myidae; genus Mya; species Mya arenaria. Next base: position 15,160,274 of record NC_069137.1, read on the forward strand.
ATAAAATATTTTAGTATGACCAGAGATCTATTAAAGTCACACATTATGTGGATTCTGTACAGTGTACCTAATTCGTCTATATGATATTTTTTTTAGTTTCCTTTGTGGCGAATAGTGAGTTGTGTTTCATCAAGAGCCACATTCCTCCCTAAAATATTGATGAAAAGGGTTATTCAGTAAAAAAATTAAATCAATTACATTTTAATGTTATGTCAGACAATAAATATAATCTTTAAACATAAAAGCATTTGTTAATTGTGCAGGATGATCTTTTATTTTTCACATTTGGTGTCGGTATGCTATCCTGGTGGCCTTGTCAGAACAAATTGCAGGTGCAATTAATGCAGGAGATATTTCTTTCCTAGGCCATCTTCTAACTTGTGATAACACAATTAACCATTTATTAATGATTTTTTTTATATAAAGCCATTTTACTGGACTTTACTGGTCATATTTTTTCCAGTGTATGCGAAAACTTTTTGGACATGCTGGACATTTTGTCTGACGTCTTTATACGGTAGTTTATGCAGGACATTTTCATGTTACGTAGGACATTTTTCAGAAGACATGTAAATATTAATTAGATAGGTTGTATTACCTAATGACCTTTCCCATGTTTGTATCTAGAAACAATCGTGCCCTTTTCATTTTCACAATATCCATAATCGGCAGGACATTTTTCCAATATGAGGTCATAATGTAGCCAAGGCCTACCGATTTCAACTTCTCAGAGAAGTGCCTTGTTACTTTGGAAGGATTTACATTTTCACTATCGGGCTGTTTTCTTTTCTTACTACCGGGTTTAGCCCCAGTCATATATTTTAACCCTAACATACTTGTTTACATCTCCAAAGAGACTAATAACGAGGCTATGACCTCATTCACCTTGACGCGAGAATCCCTCATGACAGCCAGTTTAAAATGCAGAACTGAGAAAATGTACCATTAATTGCTTTAGAACAAAAACTGTTTATCAAACTAACATAGGTTCATACATGTTCATTATCCAGGACTTATAAAGAAGCTGTCATAGTTTAAAATTAATTTGGCAATACTGGTTTACGTGGCAAATTACGTCTTTTCAGGAATTACTGGGAAGCCACATTTTAGTTCCATCTGTTGCGTATGTGAACTACACAGGTTAGGAGTATAAACATCCGGGTAAAATGACAGTTGTCAAAAGTTTCATATGCGATGAATATTTCAACTTTGGATATCAGTTTTACCCAAACATAAACGTCAGACAATTCTTTTCTACGTTCTTTGAAGATACGACGGACAGATTGAAAATCTACCGGCAATGTCCGACTGTCCGACATGTTTGCGCATACACTGTTTTTCTATTTATATTTTGAATGTATATGAAAAAAAGAAATTAAAACATTTATACTTATACAATAAAATAATTTTTAACACAAAATATTAAAATGGAAATGTCTAAATAGTGTCATATAACATAATTATGTATCTACATGTAGGTAAAATATAAATAGTTATGAAGTATTTGTTTTTGCTACAAGTTATAAACTGATATATATTATATTAGGTCAGGCTTTTTAGAAACTCCTTTTTATATGTTTTATCATACAATTTTATCACAATTAATGAATTGAATAAAAATAATATAAAAATACCAGTCTTAATGATTAAATTGTTAAACTGTTACTTTTCAAATATATTTGTGATTTACTCTGATGGGCTATATATTTAATTGATATAAACATCTTAAAACCAACATGAGCATTCACTATTGAATGCCTCCCCCCCCCAACATCAATGGTTTTTGTTTGTAATCTTCTTCAGACTATGCCTGGCAAAAAATAAATAAACCAAGCATTTATTGTCAATTAAATTTTGAAAATGATAAATAAAGCTTATTCTATTTTTGGAGTGAGCTTAGCTCAGTGTGAACCCTTCATTTATATACCCTTATAAACCTTTAACAAACAACCCATACGCCAGGCATTAAAATTAAAAAAAAATGGGCAAAGTGATTTAAAAGCTTTATTATACCCCCGACAAACGAAGTTTGAAGGGGGTATATTGGAGTCACCCTGTGGTCGGTAGGTCGGTTTGTTGCAATTAACCTTGTCTGGAGCATTACTTAAAAACTACTGGATGGAATTGGATTAAACTTCATACAATGGTAGAGCATAATGAGAGGAAGTCAAGTGCATTGTACAATAACCATAACTCTATTCTTGCTTATTACTGAGTTATTGCCATTTGTTACTCTTTTTTTTGTCCGGAGTATAACTTGAAAAGTACTGGATGGAATTCATTGGAACTTCATACAATGGAAAAGCACAATGAGAGGAAGTGCAGTGTTCAAGAACCATTACTCTATTTTAGCTAATTACTGAGTCATTGCCCTTTATTTGTGTTTTTTGCTGTCATTTTTTTTCCAGACATTAACATGCACTAGTTTGCATGTTAATGTCTGGAAAAAAAATGACAGCAAATAAATGGAATGTATTGAAACTTCATACAATGGTAAAACACAAGGAGAGAAAGCGCAGTGCACAAGAACCATAACTCTATTTTAGCTAATTACAGAGTTATGGCCTTTAATACTTTTTTCTTGTCCCGAGCATGACTTGGAAACTATTGGATGGAATTTAATAAAGCTTCATACAGTGATAGATCAAAATGAGAGGAAGTGCAGTGTACAGGAACTGCAATTCTATTTCAGCTAATTACAGAGTAACTGCCCTTTGTTAGTTTTTCTTGTCCGGAGCATAGCTTGAAAACGATTGGATGGAATTTAATAAAACTTCATACAGTGATAGATCATAATGAGAGGAAGTGCAATGTACAGGAAACGCAATTCTATTTCAGCCAATTACAAAGTTATTGCCCTTTGTTACTTTTTTCTTGTTCGGAGCATAATTTGAAAAAAAGTAACTTAACTCATTTATAGATGGTCATAGGCAATCGTATATTCTGTGCTTTAGAACATCAAATTTATAGGTTGGCTTTCCAAATTGTTGACTGCAATTTCATATCAGGGCGGCGTTCGGGGGTATTAATCACCTTCAGTGATAGCTCTAGTTTTAACTTGGATGAGGTTACTTACATGTATGTATTGTACAAATGTTTGCATCCCATCATTTAGGTCATCAGACCACCATTAAACAATTGGAAGCCTACTATGATACCATTAAAAATGACAGCATGGTTTATGGGTGGATATGTATGGTTATCTCTTTTCATTAAAAATGGCATAAAAGGAGATCCCCTTACATATCCACCCATAAACCATGCATTAAAATTAATTCGATTTGTATGAGTTTCAATAATTACCATAATAACTTTCTATTTGACTTTCAAAAGCATGAATTTTAGTGTGTTTAGGGTATTGTCATTTTTAGTAAGTTTTTTTACCTATAACTCCAGTACCCTTCATTCAATTTACTTAATACTAAACACATATGTTCAGGGCCATCACACAATGGAGATAAATCCATTGTATTCTTAATACCAGTTATCATATGGCACCTGATTAACTAAGGAACTTAGGTTAAATTTTAAGGCAGCCGCAGGCTGGGATATTTATTAATAACTTTTATACCCTTCATTTAATTAGTGCAGTGGTAAGCGCACTCGCTTCTCACCAAGGCGACCCGGGTTCGATTCCCGGCCTTGGCGCATGTGAGTTTAGTAAGTGGTTACAAAGCCGGACAAGTAGGTTTTCTCCGGGGAACTACGGTTTCCCCCACAACACAAGACTAAAGTTTATACTAATTCTCTTAATACTTATATTTCATACAGTTTTTCAGGACCATCACGTAATGAAGTTACATAACTCCATATATCCTTGTATATCCGTTATACAAGTTATGGCCCTTGATTGACTTAGGAACAGATGATAAAGTTTAAGGCCAGGGCCAGTATCCAATATTGAACTTATCCTTATCCTTAGACATGCCTTAGTGATTCCATTCAGACTATTGGTCAGCTAAATATACAGGCCAATCAAACTACTTAGTTTATAATCTAAAAATTAAGTTCAAATTAAGTTGCTTATTGAATACGGCCCCAGGTCGTGATATTTATTAATAACGTCTATAACCTTCATTCAATTCACTTAATAGTTCAAACAGTTGTTCAGCGCCATCACACTATTAGGTTACATAACTCCATATGATACTGTATATATGTAATTGTCCCTGATTGACTTAGGAACTAATTAAACGTTTTAGGGCAGATTCAAGTTTTAGGGCAAATTGGGATTTTAGTAAAGAAATTCTTTACCTTTTGAACATTCAATTGACTTAATACTTTTACAATTAGTGACATGCACATTTTTATATTCTTAACCAGGTTTTAACAAAGGGAAAGCTGTTTCTTAGAATGACTTGCGTCACCGTCCGGATGGGCTGCTTTGAGACCGCAGCGTCAACGTCACTATATGTATCGGATAATTTTTAAGCTTTGTTTTACATATTGTGACCAAACTAGTTGTATAGAAAGGGTTAATGGAGACCTTTCATGGGATCGCGTTTGAATCATGGTCAAGGTCAAAGTTATTATTATTAGAAAAATGGTTGATATTTAATAATTTAGGTAAAGGTCGACATAAGATTGTTTTTCGGGCCTCTGAGAGTTATGGTCAAGGTCACTGTTGCTAAAAGTGAAAAATGGTTAGTACTGAGTAACTTAGTGAGGGTTGACATTGTGTGACCAAACTTGATATGTAGGATTAGTGTAAAGAGATCATTTATTGGATCGATTTTAGGAACCCTAAAGTCCACTGTTACTGAAAATAGATTACCGTAACTGGATATGTAGAAAGTGTTTATAGTTGACTTCCACGGTATTGCGTTTGGGGCCCTTAGGATCAAGGACACTGTTACAGAAATATAAGAAAACAGTTGAAACTAAATCTCTAATGTCAATCATAAGTCACCTGGTTTTGTTTCACGGCTCCTGTTTACATTTTTATTGCCTTTGACAGGCACATATTAATAGATAATCATTGTATTCGTAGTCGTAGATTATAAAAATAAATCCCTGTACAAATCCTTTCAAAAATTACCACAACATTATACTATGTGGGAAGCATATCATGCATTTCAATAACGAACACCCGTCAATGACAGAAGAATTCAGTACAACAATTTTGAGAATACATAATGTTTGCTTTGCACAAGTGCCTTTTTAAAACTTTACTACGTTTAATTTTATTTTTAGCCCTAGATTAATGATCTCATGCATTTGAATAGTTCCAATGCCAAACGTTGATGCAGGTTCTTAAAACTCAATGACTTGCCGCTATCGAAATTTGCTTTTATGGCCCTGAAGATGAACATATTAAAATCGAACCGTAGCTTTGACTGGCATACTTATGTTGATAGTATCCGAGGTCCTTACAAGAGTTTTAAGCAAGCCGTTTCATTTCTTTTGTGACAAAGCGTATCACGTATTGCAATAAAGAATGTTTGTTAAAAATGCATAACCTTCCAAACGCCTGATATTACGATATTTATTAAAGAGTCAGATAAAATGTATGCGGGAATAAGACTACATATTGTCCTTCTAATTGGCTTATTTAAGCTGTATTGCCAATAAAGAATTACAAATATGTATTGTATTTTCAGATTCACATGGATATGCACACAGTAGGGAAGCCATACATATGTAAGGTCTGTGGGATACAGTTATCTGGGAAATTCGATTTGAAGTGTCACATGAAAAAACATGCAGGAGTTAGGCCATACAAGTGTGGGATATGTGATGCTAATTTTTCTCAGAAAGCTCATTTAAAACAACATTGTAAAATACACACCGGAGAAAAGCCATACAAGTGTGAGGTATGTAATGCTGCTTTCTCTAGGAAAGGTGATTTACAGAGTCATAAACGAATACACACAGGAGAAAAGCCATACAAGTGTGAAGTATTTGGTGCTGCTTTCTTAAACAAAAGAGATTTACATAGACATTTTAGAATACACACGGGAGAGAAGCCATACCAATGTAAGATGTGTGATGCTGCTTTTTGTCAGCAAGGTGATTTACATAGACATATAAGAGTACACACAGGAGAGAAGCCTTACCAGTGTGAGGTATGTGCTGCTGCTTTCTCTCAGAATGTTCATTTACAATCACATAAACGAATACATACCGGAGAAAAGCCATACATGTGTGAGGTATGTGCTGCTGCGTTCTCTGTGAAAAAAAACTTTATATGATCATTTAAAAATACACTCAGGAGAGAAGTCGTACACGTGTGAGGTATGTGCTGCTGCGTTTTCTCGGAAAAGTAATTTAAAACAACATTTAAAAATACACTCAGGAGAGAAGTCGTACACGTGTGTGGTATGTGCTGCTGCTTTTTATCGGAAAAGTAATTTACAACAACATTTAAAAAAAGCACTCAGGAGAGAAGTCCTACACATGTGAGGAATGTGGCGCTGCTTTCTCCGAGAAAAATAAATTACATAAACATATCAGAAGACACACAGAAGAGAAGCCGTACAATTGTGATCTATGTACTGCTGAGTTCTTTCGGAAAGGTCAATTAAAACACACATAAGTAATCACACCGAAGAGAAGCCATGAAAGAGGTACACATGTATAAGCTGCTGCTTTATTTCAAAAAAGTTATTGAACAAGGCTACAAACACAAATAGGAATATGCCTATTAGTGAGATAAGCATTTTACTGCAGTATATGAACACAATCAACCTTTTCATACTGTTCAACATTAGCAGGTCCCTAGGTATAGTTCATGATTTCCACTTTATGAATACAATTTAATTTAATTACTTTGAAACATAAATATTTGTGGAACCAGTTGCATACAAACGTAATCCTGATTCAGGCAGTAACAAGTCATCTAGTAATGTCCATTCTTTATATTTATCAAGACGTTTATTTGCAAAATATTTTAATCAAGTTCGTTAACGAGCAATATCGCTCTAGTCACCCAAGAACTAATGCACTTTATTATAAAAATATAATTTAAGACATATAAATGGAGGTGAAGTATGTTTTACCATGTACGCCCATTTTAATCATCACCGGATTGTGTCGGAATGTTGATTTAAAGGTCATATATTTGTAGCCGTATGTTCTAGTCTGTCTGGCAGTAACAAGTCATCTAGTAATGTCCATTCTTTATATTTATCAAGACGTTTATTTGCAAAATATTTTAATCAAGTTCGTTAACGAGCAATATCGCTCTAGTCACCCAAGAACTAATGCACTTTATTATAAAAATATAATTTAAGACATATAAATGGAGGTGAAGTATGTTTTACCATGTACGCCCATTTTAATCATCACCGGATTGTGTCGGAATGTTGATTTAAAGGTCATATATTTGTAGCCGTATGTTCTAGTCTGTCTGGCAAAAACTGTTATAATTATGTTTGAATCAGTCATAATGCACAACCAATAATGATCTTACTTGTTTTGGGGGGCATTCTTGTTTTACTGATGTATTTTGTGTTCAATTAAATGATATCTTCAAACAGACATGGATGTTTAATGCTTTTCGATTATATTTTTATGTGTCTTCGATGCTTTATATGATTTTTAACAAATGTGCGGACTTGTTTCGTCGATACATGTATATAGAATCGAATTGCTTAATGACCAAGATAAATTAGTATGATTGATCATTGAATAAAGATTTTATCACAATCGTATACAAAATTATTACATTTTTGTACCATTCCGAAAATAGACGGCGTTGAACGTCGCAGTGACAAATGATTTACATCATAATTCGTTATGTTCTTAAAGATGATCCGTAAAGTCCCAAAATATGGTCCATTATGTCTCGTCCGTAGTGTCTATGGTCCAAACTATGACAACATAACAGCGTATAAGGTAACGCTCGACTAAACGTCTGAACATAAGAACCTTGTGGTGGCATCCAGTGTAAGATCTACCCACTTTACCAGATATTGACTATTTTACTTGCACTACGAGTCAAACACTTGGCAAGAAGGTTGGAATATTTTTAAGGTATCTTGAGATATTTGGTGTTTGTTTGGCACACGTGTCATAGCAGAATAATGCGTTTTAGTCTGGACATTTTAGGTAAATAAGCGGGAAGTTGGTTTGTCGAATAACGTGTTTTTTTGCATTTCGGGTTTGCAGTTGCATTTATTTTCGTTAAAACTGTACATTTACTTAAAGATAAGTATTAACAGTACAAGAAAAGCCCAAAATTGAAGGGTTTGATCGCGATCTGACAAAATAACGGGCCTTTTGAGCAGGGTCATCTGAACATATATGGGGGAAATATAGGAGCAAGTGGTCACCCTTTACGATAACTTTAAGATAATATAATAAAAAATCAAAAACAAATAAATTTGTAAGTTAACATGAGTAACAGTTCCCCTAACATTATAAATAAATCTAGGATTTTTAAAAAAAAAACAATCGGGGGGGGGGGGGGGGCACGTGATCGGGGGGGGGGGGGGGGGGGGGTCAAAACAACACACCCTGCCCGTATGTATGGTACCAGAAGCTCGCTTGCCTAGCGCTCGGCATTTAAAGGGTAGCATTGAGAAAATGGTGTACTCAGTACTGTTTCAACCCAGAAAAGTTGTATCTCGTGTATCGGTACATTACACCTAGCTGGTTAAAGAACCAAGATGTCTTTTCGAATAATGCTATAATATCACACCCTGATCTCTTGTATCCCACTCTGTTTCTTCAAATCTTTCAATGTCTGGAATTGACGGCAAATTGCTGGCTCTTCTATCTCAAGTCATTAATAGCATTTCAAACACAAGTTTAGACATATTGGCATCACAGCGGGGTCATGCAAAAGTGATTTATGTCATTTTTGGAAAATAAACGCAGTTGGGCTGGCTGTGTGTTGTGTCCGAATGACTCCATGCTTTCTTTCACCAGCCAAACTACGTTTATGTCCCCGATAATAACATAAATGATGCGGTTCATAAATTACAATTAGACCATTTTTCTACCGTATATATTAAAATACTTAATTTCATTTATGAAAACAATTGCTTAACCAATCAATTCAATAGAACGATCCGGTAATAAAATGACGTCGCGATAACGACGGAAAGGTTTAAACACTACAAAACGTTTAAGCTTAGACTACATTTCACAAATTATTAATTTTCATACTTCAACATATTCATAAAGCTTGTTCGTGGCCTGTTTACACAAACAAAAAACGATAAGCAATTTTCAACTTAAACTAAAACGCACTGATTCGCTGAAATTATTCGCAAATGTTGTTCATTCCATTTTATTTATGAGGTGTTAAAATGACGTGGTTATTTCATATGGCACAACATTGAGACAACTTAAACAGTAACGTTTCTACAACGTAGTCACAACGTATTATATTAAACAAAAGCCATAACTTTGTGAGTTTATGACTCAAAATATGTGTTAAGAAAACTTGTCGCACAGTAATTTGATACCATGATTTTATATACCAGTATACTTTAAAAAAAAATGAACATAATTGTAAATAAGCACAATAATTATACTCACACTTGTTTTCAATATTTCAAATAAAAGCAAATGTAATGTATCTTGAAAAGGGACAGAAAGATTACATCGGCCATTTATCACTGAATAAAATAAGCAAAATTTCATTTCAAAATGTTTGTATCATTTCATTTAGTAATTTTTAAGAAATCCTTACAAGTGCCATGAATTGTTCAACTGCTTGTATTCAAAATGAAAGTTACATGGAAGTTGGCTTTTTTGGATATATTATATTTTTTGGAGTATAGATGCATGCATTAGAAAAAACGGATGATTACTTAAACTATATTCGTACGTACATTAATCAGTTCATACATGTACATCACCATTTTGCTCTTAATAAAAAAAGAGTAAAACAATTAACACATTTCCATATATTTTACTTGATTATCAAATGTACATAAAAAGTAATGTATGTAAACTATTTTAATCATGTAAAAGGCTCGAACTGCTGTATACATCAAATGAAATCCAAAGATCAATACTCCATCTAACTTAAGGTTTTGTGAATTATAGGTGTATATGACCGATCGCTTTGTATTATGCATAGAATTACAAATGGTCCATGGGGCATTTATTTTATTTCATAGATTTTATTTCTTAAGAATGTTTAATGCGAAATAAATACAATAAATTCACGTTTTGAAAAATATATACATTATTAATTTCAGCAGATTGGTTGAAGTACCCGTGGTTCTTCAGTATTCAGGTGGCTTAGTTTTGCGGGACACTAGTAACATGATTTCCTCGTGTTTTTTTTGTTGGGTATATGGGGAAAACTATTCTGTTTTCGTCACTCGAGGTTTTGTATTTGGTGGCATTAGAAGGTATTTTACGATGTCTGAAAGTGAAGATATAAATTTGATAATATTCCCCGCCCATCCCATCCCTATTTTCAGATTGATTTTGCTGCATCATTCATTTCATTTCCAGAGTTCCACTGTGCAGTTAGTAACTGATTTCGATGGCACCATTTAAAAATGCCGAACTTACATTTTTGTACTTTTTCAGGAGATACAAAAACAATATAAAATGTCATACACAATGACATGTAGGTTCGGGGTTTTCTGCAACTTCTTCTGACTAGTAAACTCATTTTTTATTGGCTGTTAAGTCAGGTGTTTTCAGAAAAGGCGGCAAACTAAAATATGTGAATAAAAAGATGAAAACCCCGAAATAGCAAAAGATTTAGGTTCGGCTTTTTTAAATGGTGCCATCGATTTGTCACGTTTATTATTTGAGATTTACCGTATATTTAGTTTCGTTCCAGTTGCTTCATGGTGTTTTCCAAGATACTTGCCGTTGCTGCTTACTCTAAGGGCGACGTGGCCACGATTGACCAAGGTTACGATCCAGATGTGCTTACACGCTTTACCAAGATTCGAGCACCCGAATACCGTCTGTTCTTGACATGTATACATGTTCACCAAATACATTGCCAATTCCTTAACTGTTTGTGTACGCTTTGTTAAAAAATATAGTATAGTTGTAATGTTCATAAAATTATATGTCAATTTTAGACAAAAAAACTGTAAAGTTTACTTGTTATTGAATATGGTTTGTTCTGGTCGGTTTTATAACATGTATTTGTTAGCCCCATCAGAATTGTATATTAATACGTAGAAATAGAAGTTGTTGAATAGTTGTGTAGTTGTTGTTCGTGACTTATGGTGATATTCATAAATACACAAAACGAGAGTGTTGCGCATATAAACAGTCTGTTTTTGTAACTTTTCTTTAATATGTTGCATGTGTTCAATAAACATTTCAAACTGAAGTTTTCCATTTGACACACCAACCATAGCATATCATGTAAGGCAATTATAATTTTATATGCACCAGAAATTGATAACGTAAAAGCTTATCAATTTTGAAAGTATATATATTAAATACAGGGGCATATAACTTCCCTTGGCTCAATGCTCCAACACAAAACGTCTCAGTCCGACAACAACCAGTACAATCTTCAATGCAGTTGACTTTTTGTACTTTGGCCATTTTATCATGATCCATCCGTACACTTCTAACAATGTTGCATTTCTACGATGAACGAAATCGCTCAATCTTGGGCAAAGGACAAGCATTTCATATATAACAACTCATAATTCAAATTCAGTCAAGACAGCGATTTATTGTTTGCGAATGTTCACCAAAAGCAGTTCTGGCTAAATCAAAATAAAAATGTCGAAAGAATGCAAACAGAAAATGAAATGCGGAAAAAACACAATATAAATACAACATATCGAAACTATAAGCCTCAAGTTCTTTGTTGAAATTGAACTTGCCTAAACCATCGTTAAATGTTAAGAAGCTCTGGTTATCAATAATATATGTATTTATTATCGGAATTGATAATGTAAAATTCGGTTGTGAGGTAGATTTTGTAGGGTACTGTAGTTTATATAAGTTTTACATTTTCCTCGAGGAAATTACAAGTATCGGGTTATGTACTGATTTGGGAAATCATTCGATAAGCAAGTGGGGTATGGAGAGGATCGTGTCATTGTACACTAGTAGCGTGTTTTATTGATTACAAAAAATGATATACAAATAGATTATTGTTTCTGTGTTATTAACGCATATTTATTTTTCAGTTTGGTATTGCTTGTGTTACCAACGTACGAATGGGAGTTTATTCGTGTAGAGGGCTGTGAGTGGCATTGATTCCGGACATTACTACAATGCAGAAGCATTCATCACTGTGTATAGGAACATTGAGCCATTCACCATGTTATGGCTATTCAGGGAATCAGTGCCTGTGTGAATGTTATTGAATTGTCAGAATATACAAAATAAAATACCCCGCTTGTTGGCACACCTATATTGTGTTCCTTTGTTTGTCTTTACTTAAGGTTAAGATAATAAATATTTTATGTTTGGCATAAAATGAAATGAAATAGAAAACATAAATAAAAACATGATACCACCTTAAATGCTACATACAAAACTGTGTAAGGAATTGTGAAAGTATCATTATAGACGTTTATGCAGCGCACAAAACTGTGTGTGGAGCGGTGAAACTATGAAACCACTGTTATTGTTGCCCAAACAACTATGTGCCCACAGGGGAGGTGACACTTTGATACATCTGTAAATGCTGCCGACAAAACTCTGTGAGGAGCGGTAAAACTTTAATACAATCGTTTATGCTGTACATAAATTCATTTGAAAAGCGGAAACCACCGACCTCTGTTTTGAGTTTAGGTCAATCAACACTGTCATGTGTTATAAGTAGTTAATCATGTTTAAATTCCTTAAGAAAAATGGCAGTATAGCTTTTTCCACAGATTTTTTATATATGTCGCAATAAGAGGATTCAGCGACACTGAATCTAGTCATATTAAACGAGACAAAAATGTATAAACTGAAACGCATGGACAAACTGTGAATTACTATAAAGAAGGCAAAAATCAAAATAATAACAACTCAGATTTTTTTTAAGAACTTTATTTATATATTCGAAACAGTTATCCATTTCTCAGCTAGGAAAGTAATGGTTATATTTTTTTTTCAGAAATCCATCTAACTACACAGCCACCGTCTAATCAGTTCATACTCGTGTGTACCACCGTTGACCTAACTTCGTATGCTTTCGTTACGATGGTCCGTAAATAAAACGTTCAGTAATGCCTGTGGTATTCCAATGGAATATATATTACATTTCATCGCCTTGGCATTTATCTAGTGACCACAAATGAGTGCAAATTGATTTTTGATGGAACCACTCGTTTGATTTTATAAGAGACCCTTTACAAATAATTAAAGATTATTATGCATAAGAACATATGCCAAACTTAATAATATTATATCGAGCAACACCGGACGTTGATGCTTAGTACTACAAATATGTAGTAGGAGATTTTGAGATTAGATATTTTAACTGTAATGTAATTTAAACGTGCATGTGCATTTCACAAAGCGTTCTTTTATATGTTTAAACAAAACATATACTTTGCATAGCGAAGTTAGCTTTTTTTTTATTTCGTTCAGGTACAATGCAATACAAGTAAATTAGTTGATTACAGATTGATTACCCTTGTTGTAAGAGTATTACTTCATTCACTTCAAAGACGACTAACCTAAGAATCAATGTAATTCATTTTTCAAGAATTATAACAGACCACGAAAATATTTTTTTTATTTTCCATATTCATAACGAAAGCAAGAAAGGTTCAACTCCATCAACGTTATGCATTATTTTTGGCAAGCATCGTTAAACAGAATGTGATTACAGCTGAATACTGTTGCACTGTTTGTATGGGACGTTTAGCTTTCAATACTTTAACAATTTAAAAGCATTTATAACAATAAGCATGAAATTGACCGACTGAGTTCGCAATGTAGTTTTTTTCAAATCGTAAAACATGTAAAACAAACACTTGTTTCGACGTTCGCCATTCTGTTTCGTTGCGGTTGAACTTGGCTGTTGGCTGTTCACGTTTTACCGGAAATTGTCTCATAATTTTATCGATATTAAAGAATCCCCTCTGAACAAACAATACACAATTCATAAACACGTGATGGCACGAAACCGCTTTAACAGTGTCCTTTTGAATGCATCCAAACATTTATCATTCAACTAGCTATAAAATATGACATACGCTTTTCTGCTTAAAGAGGACTTTTGAGACGCAAATTGTCTCATTATCGATATTTGGCGCATCCCCTCTTTGAACAAACAAAACACTATTCATCAATAACTAATGGCAAGAAACAGTTGAAACAGTGTCTTTTTGAATGTATCCAAACATTTATCATTCAACCAGCTATGAAGTATACTGTAGGATTTTCTACTTTAAGAGGACTTTTAATAAAGACATTTGAGCAAAAATGCATGTAAATCTCCGATTTAAGTTACTATGATACTATTGTTCTTTGTTTGATTATATTGCTCACATTCAATGAGATATATCACAATTATATCACAATTGTATAGCTTTTCCTCAAACCGCAAACACAAACATGTCTCTGATTTCCGTCTTTTGTGTTTGTACACTCCAATTCCTCTGTAAATTATTTATCTGAGGGAAAGCAGCATCCCCTATCTCTTACTTGTACGACATCACTCTGGTGTGAATTTTTATATTCCTTTGATAAGAACCATTTTGCAAAAAAATCACCAATACATATCTCACAGTTTCTTGGCTTCAATTAAGGGTCTGCCGTGTGCATTCGTATATGTTGCTGTAATACACCTTGCCGAGAGAAAGCAGCATTACATATATCACACTCGTATGGCGTTTCTCCTGTGTGTTTTCTTGAATGATTCTTTAAAGCATCTTTCTGAGAGAAAGCAGCATCACATATTCCACACTTGTATGGCTTCTCTCCTGTGTGTATTCTTGCATGTCTCTGCAAATGACCTTTCCTTCCGAAAGCAGCACCACATATATCACACTTGTATAGCTTTTCTCCTGTGTGTATTCGTTTATGAATCTGTAAACCACCTTTCCTAGAGAAAGCAGCATTACATACCCCACACTTGTATGGCTTCACTCCTGTGTGTATTTGTTTATGTTGCTGTAAAGAACTTTTTAGAGAGAAATCAGCATCACATATATCACACGTGTAAGTCTTCACTCCTGTGTGTATTATTCTATGTCTCTTTAAAGTACATTTCCATGAAAAGGCAGTATCACATATCTCACACTTGTATGGCTTTTCTCCTGTGTGGATTCTCATATGTGTCTTTAAATCACTATTCAGAGCGAAAGCAGCATCACATATCCCACAGTTGTATGGCTTCACTCCTGTGTGTATTATTATATGTCGCTGTAATAAACATTTCTGAGAGAATGCAGCATCACATATCTCGCACTTGTATGGCTTCTCTCCTGTATGAATTCGTATATGTTGCTGTAATACGCCTTTCCGAGAGAAAGCAGCATCACATATCTCGCACTTGTATGGCTTCTCTCCTGTGTGTATTCGTAGATGTTCCTGTAAATTACCATTATGAGAGAAAGTAGCATCACATATCTCGCACTTGTATGGCTTCTCTCCTGTGTGTATTCGTAGATGTTGCTGTAATGCACCTTTCTGAGAGAAAGCAGCATCACATATCTCGCACTTGTATGGCTTCTCTCCTGTGTGTATTCGTAGATGTTCCTGTAAAGTACCTTTATGAGAGAAAGTAGCATCACATATCTCGCACTTGTATGGCTTCTCTCCTGTGTGTATTCGTAGATGTTGCTGTAATGCACCTTTCCGAGAGAAAGCAGCACTGCATATCTCGCACTTGTATGGCTTCTCTCCTGTGTGTATTCGTAGATGTTGCTGTAATGCACCTTTCTGAGAGAAAGCAGCATCACATATCTCGCACTTGTATGGCTTCTCTCCTGTGTGTATTCGTAGATGTTCCTGTAAAGTACCTTTATGAGGGAAAGTAGCATCACATATCTCGCACTTGTATGGCTTCTCCCCTGTGTGTATTCGTAGATGTTGCTGTAATACAACTTTCTGAGAGAAAGCAGCATTACATATCTCGCACTTGTATGGCTTCTCTCCTGTGTGTATTCGTATATGTTGCTGTAAATCACCTTTCAGAGAGAAAGCAGCACTGCATATCTCACACATGTATGACATCTCTCCTGTGTGTATTTTTATGTGTTGTTTTAAATTTTCTTTCAAAAACAACTTAGTTCCACGAACCTTACATGTGTATGGTCTTCGCTTTGTGCATATCCACGTGAATCTAAACGAAACAATAAATGTGTGTATCATGAATGACAATATCGTTCAAATAGGTCAATTCTTCGAATAACAAGTACTAATATGCACCATAGTTTATGTCATTTTGTTAATAGCTATTTTATAAACATCATAACTCATAATTATGGTGGGTTGCCTCTTGGACGGGTTTTCCTTATTTACGGCAGTTTGTTATTGCAATACATGATATTCTTTCACAATTGAAATGGAACGGCTTGCTTACTAATATTGTAAGCACCTCGGTCATTACAAACTTACTTATATTCCTATATTCCTTCTACATCGAAAACATGAGCATTTTAAGATATACTGTTCATATTTAAACTCTATAACGTTTTAGAATAGCACGACATGGTTATAATCATGTGCACCCAGTCCTAAAAGAATGCAAGTGTTATCATCACATACACACCCAGTCCTAAAAGCATGCATGTGTTTCATCACAAACGTCCGAAAAGCACGCATGTGGTTTTCGGACTTTTGTGATTTGAAAACCATTTGGCAAATAATAACTCGTGATATACAATCAAAATTGTGTATCTCATTGGGATGAAAACTTTTCACGTAAGAAGAATACTCAGTTAGAATTAGCATATTGAAAACAACATATAATTTTATGAACAGAGAAATCACAAACGGAAAATGATGAGTCAGCAAAAGCACATACTTGCAATATCAGATGAATCATAATATATTGAAATCACAAATGAATACCAAAACCACCTAAATGCAAAATTAGAGGAGTCTAATAATTTGTAATCACAAATGACCACTATGCCAAGGATGAATTTTAGACTAAGTGAACCACTTGGTGAGACGTAATTCCATCTATATGTTATATAGGGAATATTGTCTATATGTTATATTATGTTTCTGAGTGTATTTTCCTGGTTATAAATGATTTAATATGAATAAATTGTTAAAGATATTAAAGTGCTTAATTATTAGAATTTTGTATTTTGAAATAACAATGTTTTGAAAAAGAATAGACAAATAAATAACAAAATACCTTTTTTCATTTAATCCTTATAACATTTTATCATCAATACATCCTACTTTGTTGAATTTTATTCCATGTATGTTTAAAAAATTATCTATTTTTGTTATTTACACCCCAATTATATGGGAATCACAAACGAATATGCCATGAATATCAGAATCACTAGAGTGCAAAAATAGGGGAATCTTAAAATATGGCAATCACAAAAGAATGTGTCATGAATAGCGAAACAAATGCACACACAACTGATATTACAAGAATCACTTACCGTGTAAGAGATAATATATCCTTAATAAAAACACATCTTTCCTTTACAACATGCGCTCTGACTTAACAAGTGCTATCATTTTAAAATGTATTTATAAAAAACAATGACAATTTCAGCAGTTCGAGTAATTGTAAAACTCCGTATACTAAAACGTTCATATTTAAGGAAGTATTTTCGCATCAATTATTCAATCACAATTAACATTTCACTTATTTCGATAATTATCACATAAATGTCTCTTTTTCATGATGAATATGACAGTTCCGTTATCTGATGCGGATTTCCGGACTGTTCTTATCTGTTCAATTGGTTCATTTTCACTTCCCCAACCTCTATTTTTCACACTTAAAAATTATCACCAGTCACCTCTTCACACCTCAAACTTATCTGTATGTTCTATACTGTTCTACAAAAGTTATAAGGAATGCATTTGTTGATGATAATGATGTGGAAGAGGATGCTTGTACACAAAGGTATTTCGATATCTACAATAGTAAGTGAGAACACATGGCAGAACTTGAGATACCACATTTGTAGGTGTGAAAACATGACAATGAGCAATTATTGAATTATAACAAATTTGCGATGTTCTCACCTCCTGTTTATTAACAGATATTCAAAATAGGCATTCTATTAACCAGTTTGTGTGTTACAAGTTTCAAGTTTATTAAGTAAACTCATGTCATACATGCATGACAAAATGAGAATTGCAATAAACATATTGTACAGTTGCACATTAAGAGGCTTTAAAATGAACTTCAACCATAATATAATAATTAACATCATGGTATAAAGAGGAGTACATTATATTCTGAAATTAACTTGTTTAATGATACATTTCATAAATTTACACAACTTTTAAAAAACATAATACATTCTGGGTTTACTTTCATAACACGTTTAAATGACAATATATTCGGGGTTCTTAAATTAAAGTTTTCAATGAAACGTCGTATTTCGTTGATGCAGTAAACGGGATACAGGATACATTGAACAGACACCATCTCACTTAAAGGTTGATGGAATATTTATTACAGGTATGTGTGCTTTTTTGTGCAGGTTTTGTCAGGGTTGTTGTATACAAAAACTAAATTTAAAACATGTCTTAGATGTGGCCGTAAAAATGAAAAAAACTACATAAAAACTTGAAACAACATAAAACGTCGCTAAATAAATAACATTTATTTCAAGTTATACTGATCTTAATTTTTATGAAACTAAATACTGCTGTGCAAATTGTTATAATATTTTATAATTGTCAGAAACTATTTGTATTCTCGAACAATCTATAGATAAACAAAATATTCTATCGATTCGCACATAATATACTGTCTGTTATTCATTAGCAATATGTATTGTTTTAACGGAATTTTCCTTTAAATCTTATCTTTAGATAGTTAAGTCAATTGTATTTATAAGTAAATGGAGTTCTCATTAGACATTTAAAATTCTGCTTTAATAATTTGATATACAATAGTGAAAAACTAGTAACTTCTCTTATTATCAAGTTGAGAAAAGCAATCATAAAATACTTTCAAAACATTGCTCCTGTCATAGGCACCTGCATTTTCTTCTGATTTCTTTCTCACCATTACTTTTTCATTGTTCTGTTGTTTATTTGCTATTTCCTGTTTCTTCATTTCCTTTTTTTGATTTTCTCCTTACTTCTAATCTGCTCATTATATTTCTTATAATACTTTCTCCTTCCTCTTACCATTTCCCTGTTATTGTTGTTCTCAACCTTGAAAATTTATTGGCTATTAATTTGTCAATCTTTGTAGGGTCTGATATTATTCAACCTATATTCCCTTATTTTTCTACTCTGAGACTCTTTTGAAACTTTCTTGGTATTCTTCTCCCCACTCTTACTTAATTTAACATTTCTGTTTCTTAATCTACATTTAGTGGGGAATTTTACCATAAGCCTATCCATACATTCACGTGAATTCATTATCTGCATGTGTATATGTGATTGGTTCAGTGTTATGTGAAAGAAGCTTATCAGGTATTTTTTATGTCCTGTGTGTACTACTGGTCTGCTTTTCAAATGTATAGGATACAGGACTTTTTCACCTTTGCTAGGGGCCGAAATTAGGTTACTTCATAATTGGGAAAAATGACATTTTTTCCCAATTTTCAGATATTTTTTTCACAAATCCCAGATATTTTTCCCAAAAAGGAAGGTCTTACTTCAAAAATTCTGTTTGAGCAAATTATTCCTTTTTATCTTTTAAGTTGACATAAGAAGAATGCTGTATAATTTAAACATTATTCGAGGACCAATTACTCCAAAGAATTATATTGTTATCAATTTCCCATTTTGAGACGTTAACGCATTCAAATTTCCCTATTTGCGGAATTCCACGCGTTTAAATTTCCCAAAATGAAACGGCTAGGCCTGTTTTCAATTTTTAAAGAAAAAGCCCTGGGGTAACTTCTTACAAAAAAAATAATCTTAAATATAATAACATTATTTTAAGGTAGGTATGTGTCGGTTTACATTTAATTCTGGTCAATGAAGATTTATCATTAAGAGAAAATAAAAATCATCCTTCAATGCATTTATTTTGAACATTAATATAAAAATCTTGCCTGTAGTTCTTAATACAAAATGAATAAACACTTTTCTGTGGTACAGAAAACTTCAGGGTAGCTAACTTTCAAATACAAGGAGTGCCATGTTTATATCATGGCAGTGGCACTAGTGGTGAAACGATAATCGAGTACAATCGATAAATCGTCGGTGACAATGCTATGTCGGCGACAATCGATAGTGGTTGTCCAAAATCGATGTCGCTATTGATACTCCCGGTAACTACCTTTTATGAGGTAAAGGTAGAGTAAATGTCATTTTTTTTCTCGTATGTTCATTTTAACAAGGGGGATCACTCTCTTACACATATGCGATGAATGTAAACACTTATGCTTAAAACTTACAAACTCTCCCAAAATTACAAATTATTTTTAATTGTTTATATATATAAATCATAAAAAATCAATAATCTATCTCTATGGTGTAGTGGGTCCGGTCTTACCTGCAAATACCTGGGATCCCGGCTCTGTTTTTTAAACCCTTTTTTGGTATCGTTTGTTATTAACAATTTTACTTTTTTGTGAAAGTTATATTATGAAATTAAGATATTTTAATGAAATCTTCAAAGTTAACAGGTAATTAAATGTTAAGCTGGTAAACAAATATTTAATATTCTTTTATATGGAAAGATGCTATAATTAATTTGATGTGGTGTGAATCATTTTGCAAAATTGATGTGCAATTATTAAGTATGTGTTGTGTTTTGTTTTTCATTAAGTTATTAAAGACAGAAAAAGGTTATGGATATTTACTTACTGTTGCAAAAAGCATGACTATATCATCACACATACTGATTCCAGGTTAAGCCATTGAAATGAACTTGATTATTCTATGTATAAAGAATGTATTCCTAAATGATATTATGAACTTTCGATTATTGTCCGATAGTGAATCAAAATACTTGGTCCGATTCGATTTGATTATCGATAGCAAATGGAGTCCGATTTTTAAACACTAATTGGCACCTCTGTCAATCAATTGTGTCAAAAAGGGCGTACACTCAGGACAGCAGTTAAGTTCCAGGAAAAACAAATACACATCACTGTGTCATCAGATAGGGAATAAATAAATCAGTATAGTAATATGCTATTTGGAAATTAAGTCTGGTGTAATAAATTAATAAGAACTAATAAATAATGGTTATTGTGTTCCAAATTGTACACTCAGGACAATGCTAAGTCAAGTTTTATATTTGGCTGTAACTTATTCATTAAAGAAAAATGATGCCTAATTGTTGTTTTATTTCAAAGTTCAAATATTACATTGATGAAAGAAAATACATTCATACATAAAATTATTCTCAAATTGTAAAATAAAACCTACAAAGGTGAGGTTAGTGCATATTTGCACCCTCAAAGTATTTAACGGTCATGTTCATTTCAAGACTCCCTTAAATTGTTCAATCCAAAATGGCTGATAAAATACAAGATACACATGTATTGATGGCAGACATGCTAATAAATGAATAGCAGCAACAAATTTGGTCATATACCATATATATCTTAAGTATTATTAAAATTTTAACATGGCAGGGAAGTTGAAATGTCACGCGAAAATCAGTACACTCATGATATTTTGGCGACTTTTTCCTTCGGCATTTTTGAACAAGTGAAGCTATCAAAATTTAACTTTCCAGCAGCAACACTTTCCATAAAACACACTTGATGAGCTTAAAGTTGAGCTCATGCACCTCTGTTATTAAAGGTTTTGAACAAAAATGGAATAGGCTTCATTTTTTTTATTCACCCATATAGTGTATCTAAAAGGGGCGCAAAGAGGGTACTAACACTGTTCTGATTAGCTTGTGATGAAAAGTTGTTTCCGACAAATCATATGCAGGGCAGATTTAAGGTGCCTATTGTGTTATTTTATTATCCATTTATTTAATATTAATAATATAAGTCTGTAATAAGAGAAATATTACTTAATTTTTCAGCATTTACCTTAAAATTTACACCAGTCAATTCATACTCGGATCAGGCAGACACTGAATATCAATGATATTTTGATTCATTTCTGGGCGCGAAACAAGCATTGCACCATTGTTCACAAATATGTATGTACAATGATCATTGCTTGAATTAGTCAATTAAGGAAAACCTTGTAGCTATTCATAGATATATGCAAATTAGGTTCACACGCATGCGCAAAACACTGCCGCGAAAAAGCGATTGGTTTGAACGTGCTTTCCGTCGGAAACTGCTTCTCAACCAGTATAACCAATTTAACTCAATCAGATTACATGTGCATTCGATAAAAAATTGTACTTGCCCACCATGACCCATATTTCTGTTTTTTTTTCTCACTATAATTTCGTAAATGAATATAAAATGGATTTATTTCTGAATCTGGTGAATTTTACTCATCCGGTCGGACAAGTTTGATTGGACTTTTATCTGTCGGGCCTCGATATTCACTTTTAATACAAATATTAGCGGATTTATCGACGCCTGCTGACAAAATAAGCATAAATATTTGATACATATTTTCATTCAAATGTTTTGGTCTTAAAGCTGCATTGAACGTTTTGACAACTTCTTTATTTTTTGTCTTGGAACAAGCCAATTTTGGGAAAAATCTAAGGAAACCATTTAGATAAGACTGCTGACAAAAAAAAATATATTCAAGTTCAAAAATGTATGTTTTATGCATTTTTTTGAAAACATTAGTAATGGTTTAAGCCATAAAACATTAAGTTTCGAACGGAAATAGAAAATCTATGATCTGTTTTTTTTTTGTCAGCAATCTTTTATCATTGGTTTGCCGATATTTATACAAAAATTTGCTCTTTCCAAGACAAAAAAAAACAACGTAAAAATGGTATATCAATGAGATTGCAGCTTTAAAGCTGCACTCCCACAGATTGAACGTTTTGAGAATTTATTTTTATTTATTGTCTTGGAACGAGCCAATGTTTGCGAAAATCCACTGAAACTAGTCATATAAGACTGCTGACAAAAAAATTAAAGGGGATTTCAAAATGTATCTTAAATTATATGTAATTCATTTTATCCTAATTGTTACATAATTATGAGTCTTTTAAAAAGTTATGTTATAGATAAGTAAAATAAGGCTATTCCCCTAAGAAACTGTAAGTGACAAGGCTGACAGTAAAACTGTGAGTTTTAATTATGTTTTTCTGTATATGTATGTTATTCTTTGTTAAAATGCTTGTAGATGGCTTTAATATTCAATGACGTGGTAGAAAATAAGTTCAAATATGAATCATCTGAAGTCAAAAATTAGGTCACAGCCAAATTATGGAAATATCTTGTTATCTCTCTCGAGGTAAGATTTTCAGCCCAAATATCCCGGAAATTTGTCAGAAAGGTTGTTTCAATGATTTTTAGCTCAAGTTCGAATATGGGTCATCTGGGGTCAAAAACTAGGTCACAGAGCCCAAATATGGAAATATCTTGTTAACACTCGCGAGGTAACATTTCAGCTCAAATATCCTGGGAATTGTCAGAAAGGTTGTTTTGATGATTTCTAGCTCAAGTTCGATTTCGGGTCATCTAGGGTTAAAAACTAGGTCACATAGCCCAATTATGGAATTCCTTGTTAAAGCTGCACTCTCACAGATTTAATAGTTTTAAAACTTTTTTATTTGTTGTCTTGGAAATAGCAGCAAATTTTTGCATAAATAACTGCAATATGGGATGCTGCTTTCTCCATGAAGAATAGGTTAAAGTAACATTTAATAACACACACAGGAAAGAAGCCATAGAAATGTGAGTTAGGCCAAAAAAAAATGTTTGCTTAGGGTCACCTTCCAAATTTTTTTTAGGTAGGGTAGGTAGGGATTTTTTTTTATTTTTTTTTTCAAAATCTGTCGTGAGTCAGAGTGTTTCCTTGCACATGGCAGTCTTTCCTGCATAACTGTTGTGACGTATTTTACCACAGCCATGTTAAAATAGTTGACTGTAACCTAAAAAGCTGTTCCTCTTTTTATTTTGATAGTCAGTTAGATAAGAATATTTTTACCAATCAGAACGCTGATCCCAACCAATCAAAGTGCTTGGTTTTCAACCAATCGATGCCCAGTTTTAACAACCAATGAAAGCATTGCTTTGCTTGAGCGCTTTTCGCGGCGTATATTAGGCCGAGTTTTTGTGTCGCCTGAAAAGATGACATATAGGGGTTACATTCGTCGGCGGCGTCGGCGTCGGCGGCGGCGGCAGCGGCGGCGGGTCCGCGTCCCATTTTCGCTTGTCCGGGGTATATCTCCTAAACTATTAGTGGTATCAACTTGAAACTTCATAGATCTAATTGAGGGCAAGTGCAGTGCACAAGAGCTGTTACTCTTGCTTCCATATTTTTAGAGTTTTGCCCTTTGTTATTTTTCATGCTTAAAGTTTTGTCCGGGCATATCTTGAAGAATATAAGAGTTATCAACTTGAAACTTCATATGTAGATAGATCTCATGGAGGGCAAGTGCAGTGCACAATAACAGTAACTCTTGCTTTCTTAGTTTTAAAATAATTGCCCTTTGTTAATTTTCATGCTTAAAGTTTTGTCCGGGGCATATCTTGAAGTATATAAGAGGTATCAACTTGAAACTTCATAGCTAGACAGATCTCATTGAGGGCAAGTGTAGTGCACAATAACAGTAACTCTTGCTTTCTTAGTTTTAAAGTTATTGCCCTTTGTTAATTTTCATGCTTAAAGTTTTGTCCGGGGCATATCTTGAAGAATATAAGAGGTATCAACTTGAAACTCAATAGCTAGATATATCTCATTGAGGGCAAGTGCAGTGCACAATAACAGTAACTCTTGCTTTCTTAGTTTTAAAGTTATTGCCCTTTGTTAATTTTCATGCTTAAAGTTTTGTCCGGGGCATATCTTGAAGAATATAAGAGGTATCAACTTGAAACTTCATAGCTAGATAGATCTCATTGAGGGCAAGTGCAGTGCACAAGAACCGTTACTCTTGCTGCCATATTTTTAGAGTTATTGCCCTTTCTTAATTTTCTTGCTTAGGTTTTGTCCGTGGCATATCTCGTAAACTATAGGAGGTTTCAACCTGAAACTTATTCCGTAGGTATATCTGATTGAGGGTTCAAATGCCACCTACACTTGAAAGTTAAATGGCAACATCATTGTCTATAAATGAATAAAATGCCAATCTAACAGCTATAATGTCGACAGTAAATAATTCGTCAGGCGACACATCCGACTCGCGGAGTTCTAGTTCATAATATCGTCATTCTAGATGCAGTTACCATACAGTCAACATCAAGAAAAAATTGGTATTTAATGAACTTGAACTTTGTAGTTGCTTATCTAAAATATTAACTATATTTACCGAAAAGCTCAGCTTTGACGTATTGTATAGTTAATAGCTGACAAGTGGACCGGGTTGTTGTTGAAAGATACGATAGTTAATTTAATGTCTACACTTCTATGGTCTTGCTAGAAAGCTCAGCTATCCTGTGAGGCATAGTAAGCTGGAACTTCAACAATCTTTCAGAGAAAGCTCTGCTTTTCTGTTGGATGAAGTTAGAGGGTATTTATATTTAGATTGCAGACGCAAAGAAAGAAAGTGAACGTATTTTATGTATTTACCACGAAAGCTCGGCTATCTGGTATTTCATAACTGAGTAGTATTTTAAGTATTGTAATTTTGAAAGATACAACTCTGTGTCTTATGCAAGAAAGCCCAGCTTTCTGTTAATTCACAGAGATCACTGATAAAGCAGTAGATTAAAAGAGTTGGAAAATCATATCAATAAGTTGATCATAGGCATTTTGGCAAAAGGAAAATTACTTATACAAAACCTCTTCTATAATTATTTTGTGATTATTTATTTGGAGCTTAATCAAAATCATTTGTACACAATCAAAAGGTTAAGTAACCTTGAGGAAAATTATTATAAAGTTGCATCTTTTGTTATTTATTAAAGAGTTCTGCCATAACTTTGATAAAATAGTGTACAGCCGCTCGGTACACCCCAAACACATTACACTGTCATTGCCTGACTTTGTTTTATTATATAAACAATAATTCTGATCGTCCAATTCGCATTTATCTGCCCTTCGTAACTCTCTATTCGCTAACGAATACTTTTTTGCTCAGAAACGGCCTTATGTGAAGCTGGTTTCTGTCAGAAAGGTGGGTTACAGTCACATATAAGAATACATACAGGAGAAAAACCATACAAGTGTAAGTTATGTGATACTGCTTTCACACAGAAAGGTGATTTAAAAAAAAACATGGTTACACACAAAAAAAAGAAGCCATATTAGTGTGGGATATGTGATGTTGAATGTTCTCGGAAAAATCAGTTACAAACACATACTGTATGATATTACACACACGAAGCCATGTAAGTGAAAATAAATGCAGATACTGATTGTTTTAGGCTAAGTATGTGAGGTCTGTGGAACTACATTTTCTCTCTGAATGCTTTCAGGAGGGAAGCCATGCAAGTTTGAATCTGTGATGCCTGCTACTCTCAAAAATGTATTTTAAAGATGCATGTATATATAAGATGCCACATGAAAAAAACATACATGTGTGACCTATGTGATGATGCATCCTCAGATAAAGTTTGTTTACGGAAATATATAAGAATACACACAGTATATATTATATCTCAGTGTAAAGGATGCTGTGATGATTTCTCCGAAGTAATCTACGTTTGTATATAAGAGACACATGTGAAGCGGCAATTTACTGAATCCTACCCATGGTATATGTGCGGGAGATCGTGATATATGTTTGTGTGATTCATAATATTGTTATTCCAATGTATTTCTCACTGTAACTGCAGTTGTTTTATATGTATCATGGTTTCTTATTTACATATATATGCCTCTTAACATACTAAATTATTTATAAGATTGTTTTTAGTGACCCAAGAATTACACGCTTTACCAAAGATAAACATGTGCTGCTGTTTAAACTGTCCAAACAATTTTACATCAAGTGATATCTAAAATGGATCCCCGTTGGCTCAAGTTCACTTGGCTCGAAATTCTCACTGTTTTGACCTGGATATATAAAACCGATTTTTATACCCCCGACAAACGAAGTTTGAAGGGGGTAAATTGGAGTCACCCTGAGGTCGGTCGGTTTGTCAGTTTGTTGGTTTGTTGGTCGGTCGGTCCGTTGCAATTTATCTTGTCCGGTGCAAAACTTAAAAACTGCTGGATGGAATTGGATTAAGCTTCATACAATGGTAGAGCATAATGAGAGGAAGTGCAGTGCAAAATAACTATAACTCTATTCTTGCTTATTACTGAGTTATTGCCCTTTGTTACGTTTATTTTGTCCGGAGTTTAACTTGAAAAGTACTGAATGGAATTCTTTGGAACTTCATACAATGATAAAGCACAGTGAGAGGAAGTACTGTGTCCAAGAACCATAACTCTACCTGAACTAATTACTGAGTTATTGCCCTTAATTTGTATTTTTGCTGTCATTTTTTTCAGACATTAACTTGCAAACTACTAGATGAAATTTATTGAAACTTCATAAAATGGTAAAGCACAATAAGAGGAAGTGCAGTGCACAAGAACCATAACTATATTTCAGCTTATGACAGAGTTACTGCCCTTTGTTACTTTTTTCTTTTCCGGAGCATAACTTGAAAACTATTCGATGGAATTTAATAAAACTTCATACAGTGATAGATCATAATGAGAGGGAGTGAATTGTACAGGAACCGCAATTCTATTTTAGCTAATTGCAGAATTACTTCCCTTTGTTACTTTTTTCTTGTCTGGGGCATAATTTGAAAACTACTGGATGGAATTTAATAAAACTTCATATAGTGATAGATCATAATGAGAGGGAGTGCAGTGTACAGGAACAGCAATTCTATTTCAGCCAATTACAGAGATAGTGCCCTTTGTTACTTTTTCTTGTCCGGAGCATAACTTGAAAATTATTGGATGTGAAAATTATTGGATGGAATTTAATAAATCTTCATATAGTGATAGATGATAATGAGAGGAAGCGTAGTGTACAGGAACCGCAATTCTATTTCAGCCAATTACAGAGCTATTGCCCTTTGTTACTTTTTTCTTGTCCGGAGCATAACTTTATACAATGGTACAGCACAATGAGAAGGAGTTCAGTGTACATGATTCACTACACTATTTTAGCAAATTACAGAGTTATTGCCTTTTTCTGTGTTTTTTTTTTGTCAAACTTTTGTCCGTACAGTAACTTGAAAACTACTAGATGGAATAGCATAAAACTTCATACAATGATAAATCATAATGAGAGGCGGCGTTCGGGGGTATTAATCACTTTCAGTGATAGCTCTGGTAACACTGTATGTAAGCATTCTCGCTTGAATTGATTTTTTCGATGGTCAAGGAATATTCACCGGTCCCTCTGAGTTAGAGGAAACGAGGATCGAATATATATATATATATATATATATATATATATATATATATATATATATATATATATATATATATATATAATATATATATATTGTTTGCTGGTTTTACTTGTGTTATATATAATATTGTATTTCAAATGAAATTCAAACTGTAACTACGGTTCTTTTATATGTTTTATCGTTTCTAATCGCATAATGTAGTTGAGTTTTCCTGTAAAATGCATTTTAAACATTTCGTTGTTAATTGTGTGAACTTCATGTAAATATAACAGATTCATGCATTTGTCACTTAATGTAAAATGATATATCCATTTTGAGTTATTCTAGCTTAGGTATTAACTCTTTATTTTACGCGGAACATTATAGTGGTTGTATTTATGCTTTAATCTTGTTAGACAAATATCAGTAATATTGTATTGATGTAGGTTAACATATGAGTTACCCCATTTTGGTCTTTACAGACTATGTCATGTCTGAACATTAATTCAAATGACTCATTTTAGCTCGACTATTTGAAGAATCACGAGGGCTTTACTACTCGCCCAAGCGTCGGCATCGGTGTCGGCGTTGACGGCCGGTTAAAGCTTTAGGGTTACTTGGGATTTTCACTTCAGTCTAATACACCTCATTCAATTAACTTAATATTTCACACAGATGTTCAGAGCCATTATCACATAATTAGGTGATAAAACTCCATATTATCCTAGGACCTTTATACAATTTATGGCCCCTGATTGACTAAGGAACTTGGATTACGTTTTAGGGTAGGTTAGGATATTTATTAATATCTTCTTTACCCTAATTTCAATTGATAATAATTGAAATAAATTTATAATTGCCTTACACGATTTGTTATGGTTTGTGTGTCAAATGGAAAAGGTATAGGAAATCGAAAACGTCCTATGTGACATTAACAAGATGCAGACAGAGAGGATATATGTTTATTTTTTCGATTGTATTGTATTGCACCTGTGGCGGAGAAAAACATTTTCAAGAGGGAAAATACACCGTTTTTTATCACGAGTATTATTTAATACGATCTAACACTGAAATAAAGAACATTTAACTGTTTTATGCCATTTTAATTTATATTTTATTAAGTTTTCTTAATTACCTCCTTTCTTGAAAATAGTGTAATTTACGTAGTTATTTAAACGTGCTTGTGCATTTCGCAAAGCGTTCTTTATAAGTTTAAACAAAACATATACTTTGCATAGCGAAGTTTTTTTTTCGTTCAGGTACAATGCATTACAAGTAAATTAGTTTATAACAGATTGATTCCCCTTGTTGTCAGAGTCTGCTTCTTTGCGGTTGAACTTGGCTGTTGACTGTTCACGTTTTACCGGAAATTGTCGGATAATTTTATCGATATTAAAGAATCCCCTCTGAACAAACAAAACACAATTCTTAAACACGTGATGGCACGAAACCGCTTTAACAGTGTCCTTTTGAATGCATCCAAACATTTATCATTCAACTAGCTATGAAATATGACATACGCTTTTCTGCTTAAAGAGGACTTTTAATAAAGAAATGCATGTAAATCTCCGATTTAAAGTACTTTGATAAACACCGTTGTTCTTTTTCGAATATATTGTCCACATTTAATGTGATATTTCACAATTTTATAGCTTTTCCTAAAAACGCAAACAACATTAAACATAAACACAAACATGTCTCTGACTTCTGTCTTTTGTGTTTGTACACTCCAATTCCTCTGTAAATCATCACCTATATCTCACTTGTATGGCCTCACTATGGCGTGAATTCTTATATGCCTTTGAAAAGAACCAATCTGTGAAAAATCAGCATCAGATATCTCACAGTTGTATGACTAGTCTCCTGTGAGTATTCGTATATGCCGCTGTAATGCACCTTTCCGAGAGAAGGCAGCATTACACAGCGTCACACTCGTATGGCTTCTCTCCTGTGTGTATACTTATATGTCTCCTCAAATGACTCTTCAAAGAGAAAGCAGCATCCCATATATCACACTTGAATGGCTTTTCTCCTGTGTGTATTCGTTTATGTCTCTGTAATTCACCTTTCCGAGTTAAAACCTTTAACTACTTCCAAAATAATTAATCTATAACCTATTTTAATAACAGCTAACAAGATTGTAGCAGTGTTTTATTAGCTTAATACTTAAAATATTAAATGATTGGTGAGTGCTAAAATATTGACTGCAATCTATTATCGTCTCGTAAGGTATATATACCATGTTTTTTGGCACTTTTCTTCGAATTAAAACTTTCTTCTTTATAAAAGCATTCATTTTGAGATGTATTCATCCTTTTTGGTACATAACAACAATTGTATTAATTGTGCGAGTTTGACATCCTCGTAACATATTATTTACGACTAGCATATTTGGCGTCCAAATAACCGCCCAATAATGAATAGCCGTGTAACAATAAAACCAAAATATACTAGAGCAAATGCCTAAACATGTATAATTATGTTCAAAGAAATGACGTATAAAACAATACACAAACAATGAAGAAATGGGTTGATTGCACTACAAATATACAACATAAAGAAATATATAAAAGTAATATATACATACATTATTTGAATATATATGGAGGTGGATTGGGAGGTGGAGGAAAATTATGCAAAATATTTTGCTCAAAATATGCAAGCACGTATCTCAGAAGAGTTTTCTAGAATGGCTGACGCGGGAGGCTAACGCTAGGCTGACACCCACCACGTGACCACTGGTCACGGCTTGGAACGCTGATAAGCCAAGTACACACCACGTGACCACTGATCACGGCGTGGAACGCTGATAAGCCGCGCTTTAGATGTAACCGGTTCAACCCGCACATTTAGCAAGGGGTGATTCAGTTCAACCCCCAGATCCATAAAACATTTTATGTCCGCCATGACAAGTTCAACTAAGTGGGAGGCGTGAATAATGAACCACAGTGAGTGAAAAGGACATTTATTTAATGCCAAAACTAAATAATAAATACGAGTTTGAAATCCTCGCAACATATTATTCACGACTAGCATATTGGGCATCCAAATAACCGCCATAAGCGTAACCACACGACGCCAAAAGAGAGGAACGTTGGCATGGCACTGCGCCGTAGATGCTGTTAAGGATGATTAGCTCATGAAACTGGGAACCTAATCTGTGTGAATTCTGTTTTAACATATGCGAAAACAATTTATGTTTTCCTAAATAACGCGAAAAAAGAAAATGAAATAAGAATATATCAAAAGAAAAACACTTTGACAACGTACGTATTACAAAGGCTACGCATAGGCACGTAAGATAACATAGCAACACTACACACATATGTACAGGGTACAAGCAAAAACAAGTGAATACAAACAGATTTCATTCACGGTAAAGTACACAATAAAATAGAACCCCCGCTTTTCACGATGGGCAACACAGTTAAAATTGGACCTCCGCATCGTAACGGTACGTGACACTGTTAATAAACTGTAAAGGGGAACAAATCTTGCTAGTTCATCAATTAGAACATACCTGTTATATTTAAACATAAGAGTAATGGCTCATTTTAGTATTAAGGTTATTGACTTTATAATTTAATTCATCAAATAAATCACTTTTAAGGTAATTATTGTTCTTTTTATGCACATACAAGTTAAGGTATTATTTTTATTTTCCTAAGTATATAGAAGTACATTGTTTAACTTGATATTGAATTAATTCGAAATGTACTTGATCATTGTACTGGACATAGCATATTTGTGTGGTTTATTTGTTTGCATATATATAGAGTAGATTATTTCAACTCTTTGGCTACTACCCTTCGGTAGTAGGCCCTAGGTTTGTTTTATAGTGAATGGGACCCATTGGCGTTCACCAACCTAGCACTTAGTTTAGGAATATGATTATTTTCTTATAAAATAAATAATAAAAACTTGGATTGTGTTCTTTCGCTAAAGAAAACTAAATACAGTTATTAAATCTGTCTTTGACAGATTCATCTGTTAGGGGCCTCCACATCTCGTCCTTTGGCGAATTGAAGGCAAAATAGGGGGAGCACCAAAAAAACAGCCTTCTCTGGTACGCGGTGGTCCATTTGGATATTATCAAAATCATTTCAATCAAGTATTAAATATATATGAAACTTGGTGTAGGAAACATTCAACCTAAATGAATATTTCCTTCCTCGAAGCCCCTGCGTTGACCCTGAGTCAAACCGAGGGTGGTCGTAACCGGCCCGTGAGCCAACCACTCAAACAAAACGGTTACAAAACATATTTATATAGAAACTCCGCTTCGTAACGGTAGGTAACACTGTTAATAAACATATTTATATAGAACCTCCGCTTCGTAACGGTAAATAACACTGTTAATAAGACTATTGAAATAGAACCTCCGCTTCGTAACGGTAGGTAACACTGTTAATAAACATACTGAACTAGGACCTCCGCTTTGTAACGGTAGTTACCACTGTTAATGAACATATTGAAATAGAGAATGACTCGTATTGCGTTTTGAGTCAAGATTACATTTTATAACGCTTTGTCTTAAAATCTTACGAAATGCAGATGTAGTTATTGCAATGCCATGGGGTGATGAAATATTGGGCCCTGATAAGCGCATGAGCGGCGTAGATAACGAGTTAAAGCGCGAACCGAACAGAGTGCTTTTAAAGGCTGTCGGGACAAAGGAATCTTGGCGCCCCGACCTGCGGAGTGTTATAAGCTTGTAACTCAACCTGAACACCGGATACTTTACCGTTTGCGTATACAAACTGAATGCCTGCCTTTGATAATGCCAATTCGCCGATGCGGAATAGACCGATAAAAGCAACCAGTAGCATAGCATTATATAACACCGCAGAATAGCCGTTCACGCAGACGGATGGTTAATAAGAAATTATGTTTTCTAGGTCATTAAGGCAGTACGCGAGCCGTTTGTCTTTCGCACCATCACGCCGAAGACCTCGTAACAATTTTTGTACTATGAATGCTTCTG
This sequence comes from Mya arenaria, assembly GCF_026914265.1. Classification (NCBI taxonomy): domain Eukaryota; kingdom Metazoa; phylum Mollusca; class Bivalvia; order Myida; family Myidae; genus Mya; species Mya arenaria. The sequence continues at coordinate 15,193,649 of NC_069137.1, forward strand.
CCGGATTCGGAAAGTTTTGAATTTTATGAACATATGCAATAACAGATACGTATGATGTGACTCTAGAAGGTTTGAGCTGACGAAGTTGGCAAGTGGCAATAAACTGTGTAAGATGTACTACTGGTACGGGCAAAGGAGCGCATTGTGGATAATACAGTTGGTAAAAGTCCATGTAATGCTTCCAAGCATTTCTATAGCTATTCATCGTGGAGGGTGCCAGAGACGTTTTTAGAAGGGTACACACACTGTAGTTCAGAAAATTGTGGCTAGGTGTTCTAGTACCTGAGTTGAGGCCATGTGGGGCGCTAACTGACGGAACTTGTCGACCTGAAGGCGAGAAAGTAGATCAGGTAAAACATTTTGTTTGCCTGGAATGTGCTCCGACTTCACCAAAATATTGTACTTCATACACGCTAGTACCATGCCACGGACCAAAACCATAATATTCGAAACTTTAGACGTGTGTCTATTAATTATATGTTTGACAGAAATGTTGTCAATGTGTAACACAAAGCAACGATTTGTAACTGTTGACCCCATAGCTCCATATCCAAAACAATAGGAATAAAATCTTTTAACGTTATGTCCTCAGGTTGAATTTGGACTGACCATGTTCCAAAAAATCAATGACTTTTGAAGTTTGACCCAAAACCTAATGAACCAGATGCATCAGTACCCGGTGATGATGCAAAGCGGATTATTTCCGTCCACATTTTTCATTTGCCGGTACTATCCGGCACCGATGCGGATTCATTAAATCGCAACAAAGTTCAGTACATCTCAGCATTCTCTTCGCATTGTTACTGTTATTGTTTTGGATCTAGGAAAATATCTTTATTTCAAAGAATGACCATATTATTAGTGAATGTATATATATATTTTTATTTAATGGATGTCGTGTCAAATTAACCAAATAAATGAAGAAATTTGACATGAAAACCGTATGCGACGAGCAGAAACGGTGTTTTTTTTGTTTCTATTTTTGAAAAACCACTTATTCAAACATATTATATTAACGCATAACAGTTTTATCCTTAGAATTATGCTTCAAGTTAAATTAAATTCATTGTTTAATCGTGTTTTAAGAACTTTCTTTCGATTTAACACGGCAACGGGATCTAGCGTTTGTGGTCACCGGATTCTACAGGCTTGTTACATATTATATTGTTTTGGAGTCTGTAACAAGTTTATCCTAGAGGATTTTGTGTGTATTTAGTAGGGGTATACTTTGGTATACTCGACTGAATAAAGGGTTGGGCGTAGAGTAGGCCGAAAAAGAAAAATCTGTGTTTATCGTAGCGGTCTCAAAAGTAAAAGAAGGGTCGTGACACTAAGGTCAAATATAAGTTTGCAAAACATATATTCATCATATACTCGAAGACACTCCTTGTTCCGTTGTGGGGGTGCTAGGTATATCAGGTTGCCTTTTACACAGAAAAAAATTCTTTAGCCTCGGTCTGATACTAAGAAGTGTATTAAAGGTATAAGTTTAACTCACTGCGCAGTTGTGTCGCAAATATGGTATGAGTTCTATATTCATATACATTGTTACTGCCTTTTCCTGGAAACAATCATTAAAAGGGATGTTAATTTAGAATTATGCAAAATGAAAGTAATCAATAAAAGTTCGTTATTGTATGAAGAAATGAAGTTTTTTAGTTTACAGATTACGGTACAGGGAGTATTGCAATATATAATTTATTGTACAAGTCTCGTGCATGCCTTTATATCTGCCCGTGCACATGCGCATGCGCGAGCTCCTAGATTTACGTAATGAAGCCAATTAATGACTAAATGGATAGTTACTAAAACTAATGAACAATTTCCTTTTTAAGAACTTTTGTAAATTAACATCTATGCTCCAAAAATAACGGTCTTGCTTCATATTTATTCATACAAGACGATCTAATCCCATATCTTAAGAGTAACCAGTAATTAGTATATGTTGTTGTTTATGTAATTAGAATGCCTGGGAATTTTATACGTGTTGATTTGATCTTCATTTCCGGCTCAAAACAAACAAACAATAAAAGCATATCAAAACTTTGATAGAACCTGGTGCGAGTGTCAAAATATATCCGGTGCCCAAATTTCTATACAACTACTCAAGAAAGATAGAATCCGGATTCCGCTGAACCGACAAGCGAGGACTTTATTTCCACTTTTTTTTATCGCAAAGAGTATATACAGAAGCAAGAAATTAAACTATACCTACTTCGATACCTTCTTTAAAAAGATAAACGTAATTATCAGGATGTAAATAGCTGATAGTAAGAAAATATTAAGGTTTCGTTTGCATGTTATTTGCTGTCAGAATTATGATCGCTGTTTTATTTTCATTCGTTTACATGAATAAAAAGATATGGGGCTTTCATTTTTGTGTTTGTTTGTCGATAGTTGATGGAGGTATTCTTTAGGTATAAAATCGAAAACATAATTACAGCACTTGTTATTATTTTCACCTATTTACATTTCGGCATTCCACTTTTTAATGTAAACACGACGGATAGAATCCGCATCGGTGCCGGATAGAACCGGCAAATGAAAAATGTATACGGAAAGAATCCGCTTTGCATCATCACCGTGAGTATGCGAGTGTAGTGAATCCGCCTCGACCCAGCGGAGCTGAAGCAGTAAAGAAGTACCGTTAAAAAGATAGATCTGTAAAAAGCTTCCATGCAGCAATGTCTCTCCTGTGTTTTTTTTGGTGAGAGTAATGTAATGTCGAGGGTAACTGGCTTTCTTTGTGAGGTCTATGAGACGACTTAAAAACTTCGGCCAGGACGAACCACCTGACAACAAAAGTTGAGGTAACCGAGTAAAGACTGAAGCTGTTTCAGAGTTATGGTACGTTTTACCGAGAACAGAAGGTATCGACGTTTAATAAGCTTGTCCTGCGGAAGTCTAGCTTCCATGTTGATAGTATCTAATTCGAGTCCCATAAATGTGATAACTGTTCGAGCAGATTCAGTTTTTTCGGGTGTGGTAGGCACCCCGACGTATGCACAGAAACGTAAAAAATATCCAAGTTCGTTTGACATTGAGCGGAATTAGGTGGACCTAGAATGAGCAAAATCATCAAGAATATGAGCCATACAATCGATGCCCAAGTGTTTTTCAGAAATTAACTGAAGTGCAGTGCTAAATCGCGGGAGCTGAAGAGCAGCCCTTGGGCAAGGAAGTATCAAAATAGAATTTGTCTTGAAACTTGAAACCGAGCATATCATGGTCTTCAGGGTGTACTGGAATGATGCAAAAAACAGAGTCAATGTCTGTTTTACTGAGCAAAGAATCCCGGCCTAACATAACTACTTTTTGTACAGCATCATCGAAGGTTACATAAGAGACTGAAGCCAGGTATTTGTCAATAAAGGAATTTACTGAGTTACCTTCGGAATAACTTAAGTGATGAATCAACCTAAACTGGTTTGGTTCTTTCTTTGGAACTAAGCCTATAGGACTAATATGCAATTGGGGAAAGGGTTTAATGGTAAAAGGACCTTTGATGCGACCAGCATTTATCTCCTTCTGAAGCTTACGAGCAACCATAGAATGCTGTATGTTGTCCTCTGCAAAACCCACACAGGTGGGGCTGGGAACATTTGGGATTATGGCATCCAGTGCGCTTGTTGGGATTCCAATATGTGTTCTTGAGGAATTTTCTGACTTTGAATGAAGTCGACTTTCCAGGACGAAAGGGGCGAAATGTCTGTGTTTGTGCAGATACTGTGTTGAAAGAGGTACACACCATTAACCTAAATTCTGTGTGTAACATGTCCCATGGCAAAGGTGCAGATGCTCGGGCCATACAAAACTGGTTGTCGTAAAAAGCAAATGAAAGACCTGGGCGCCGCAAAAATGCATGTAAATATTCAATTTAAGGTACTATGATAAACCCCGTTGTCCCTGTTCGAATATATTGCCCACATTCAATGTGATATTTCACAATTTTATAGCTTTTCCTAAAAACTCAAACAGCATTAAAAATAAACACAAACATGTCTCTGACTTCTGTTTTTTTGTGTTTATACACTACAATTCCTCTGTAAATTATTAATCTGAGGGAAAGCAGCATCCCCTATATCTCACGTGTATGGTTTCACTCTGGCGTGAATTCTTAAATGCCTTTGATAAGAACCAATTCTGTGAAAAATCAGCATTACATATCTCACAGTTGAATGGCTTGTCTCCTGTGTGTATTCGTATATGCCGCTGTAATGCATCTTTCCGAGTGAAAGCAGCATTACATATGTCACACTCGTATGGCTTCTCTCCTGTGTGTATTCGTATTTGCCGCTGTAATGCACCTTTCCGAGAGAAGGCAGCATTACATATGTCACACTTAAATGGCTTCTCTCCTGTGTGTATTCGTTTATGTCTCTGTAATTCACCTTTCCGAGAGAAAGCAGAATTATATATATCACACACGTATGGCTTCTCTCCTGTGTGTATTCTTATATGTTGCTGTAAAGGGCAATTCTGAGCGAAAGCAGCATCACATATCTCACACTTGTATGGCTTCTACCTTGTGTGTGTAGTTTTATGACTCTGTAAATAACTTTTCCGAGAGAAAGCAACATCACATATTTCACACTTGTATGGCTTAACTCCTGTGTGTATTCTTTGATGACTCTGTAAATGACCTTTCCGAGAGAAAGAAGCAACACATACCTCACACTTGTATGGCTTCTCTCCTGTGTGTCTTCTTTTATGATTATGTAAATGACCTTTCCGAGGGAAAGCAGCATTACATGTCTCATATTTGTATGGTCTGTCTCCTGTGAGTATTCTTATGTGAATTTTTAAATTAGATTTCCAAGAAAACGTAGCCCCACAAATCTTACATGTGTATGGCTTCTCTCCTGTGTGCATATCCATGTTAATCTGAAAGAAACAATAAATGTTTGAATCATTAATAACAATATCGTTCAAATAAGTCAATTCTTCGAATCACAAGTAGTATCATTCCCTTATTATTGATTATATTGTTTATAACTCTTTATAAACATCATAAACTCATTTGGTAGTTTGCTTTTTGGATGGAATTTCATTATGGACGGCAGTTCAATATTGCAACACATGATATGCTTTTCACAACTCCAATGGAACGGCTTGCTCAACAATATGGTAAAGACCTCGGGCACATAATGACTCATTCTGTATATTAATATGACTCTAAAGTTGATGTCAACTCTAAATTGAAATGGACCGAAACAAAAAACTCAGAGAATTATCCCCTGCAAGGCTGCAATAAACAAAGTATGCCAGCAGGGGATTATCATGGCAATTCTTCCTTCTAACTAGACCACTTTTCTTTAAAGAGAAAATATGCTTTAACATAAGTAAATAAAAGTCAGTTTATTGAATGATTTAGCCATACTTTATTCTTTTCTGTGTAAAGGTTTGATTTAAAATGTATCAATGCTTAATCTATATGAAAATAGGAAAAATATCATTACTGATTTTATGACTTTTATGACAAAGAAACTATGGTTGTCTTAATGTCTTCTTTCAGGCTGAAGATGACATTGAGTCATTGCAGGAGGTAATTGCAAGTACTGAGGAATCCTCCACATCACATGAGTTCAAAGAGTTTAAGCAAACTATAACATAACATATATCCAATATAACCGTCTATAAAAATGTTATATTTTCAATTCTTGAAGGTTGCTTCTGATTGCCTTTTCTGGTTTTTATAGCAGTGGTCATGCTAATGTCATAGCCCTAGTTGTTGATTTCTCTGGCATGTAAAACTTTGAACTCTGCTGTTTGTTTATTGACTTGAAACTGGGAACACATGAAGCATTCACAATATTGGGATATGTAGAGAAGTGGTCATTTTGACATCATTTAGTTAAATATATCTGTAAAAGGTTGTGTTTGCTTCCAGAAACCTAATGATGAGCTGAAGGAAGCCTTTGGTCGATTCAAAGAGGAACACTAAATGAGAGAAGTAAGTTCTGATTACTTTCAGATCCTTTGAAATTGGTTAAGTAAATGTAATTGATTGTGATGAGATGAGTATACTGTAATCAATTTAAGTTCAGACAAATGAAATTAAGAGGTGTAGTACAGGTTATGTTAAGATACTTAAGTATATGCTATAACTAATTCTTGAAAGAAGCAAAAAAGGTTCAGGACTATTTGCTGCAATATGGCTTGACCCCAACATGAGTCCCATACTGTCACAGCTTAAAGTGTGTTTAATGCGTAAAGGAACATAATTTTCCCAATCACATTGACATAACCCTAGGACGAATTTTAAAGTTTTATTAACTGGATTTCTTTTTAAAAGTTTCATTCCAACATGACAATAACATTATGCTCTACCTTAAATACACATTCTTGTCAAATGAATAAATGTTATGACATAATCCTGATAATGCACGCCCAATAATGAAGGTCCATTGTAAATTCATGTATCTCTTCATATTGAATTCAACAGATAATATACGGCGTTTTCGCTAAAATGATTTAAAAATTATAACTCTATTATACCTGACCACAGAGTGATTGCCCTTTGTTACCTTTTTATAGTTTGTCATTACTGTATCTAGGGGTATTCGACGCTCATGTGACAGCTTTGTTTAAGTATGTAGACTTGTAAAGTGATTCTTCACGAAAACTGTTAAAAAAAATGACAATTGGGTCAAAGCTGGCAGCACCCCTGGGATTCCTGATTTTTAGCTCTAGTGTCCAAAGGCCAGAAGAGCTTATGCGATGGTAATGTGTACGTAGTATGTGCGTCCGTGCGTCTGTAAACAATTTATGTTAACACGATACAGCCTTCGGTTTTGATTGTATCTTGATGAAACCTGTACAGTATCTACATATCCATTAGAGCTCGGTTCCTTTCGAAAACCAGCCAGATCCGCCGATGCATGCCTAGATTATTGGCCTTGATAGTATAAAAATCCTGTAAAGAATTTCTCGTTAACACGATACAGCCTTCAGTTTTGATTGTATATCGATGAAACTTGTACATAATCTTCATATCCATAAGCGCTCGGTTCCTTTCGAAAACCAGCCAGATCCGCTCATGCATGCCTAAATTATGGGCATTGATAGTATAAAACAAGAGCTGTCACAGTATGTGACGAATGCCCCCGAATGTGACATTGACCTATGAACAAGGTAAGTACATGAAAAGTTAAAGATCAAACAAATACATATGGCAAGTTATTTTAAATTGCCCCTGAACATAAAAAATACCACCCATACTTGACAACTTACATTCTTATGTCCTTATATTCAGCATGCCATTGTGAATAAACACATAGTGTATCTTTCACCTTAGATGTAGGGACATGGGTCTTGCACCCGACACGTCTTCTTGGTATGTCGAACACATGTGGAAAGTAATTTTAAAATATGTCCATACAAGAAAAAGTTACAGCCCGGACATAACAACCAATAATCTGTATCCTTATATGGAGCACTCCATTGTGAATAAACACCTAAGTGTGACCTTGACCTTAGAAGTAGGGACACGGTTCTTGCACGCGACACGTTGTCTTGGTATGTCGAACACATGTGGCAAGTTATTTTAAATTCTGTCCATACAATGGAAAGTTACAGCCTGAACACGACAACCTATACTCTATGTCCTTATATGCAGCATGCCATTGTGAATAAACACTAAGTGTGACTTTGACCTAAGAGGTAGGAACACGGGTCTTGCACGTGACACGTCGTCTTGGTATGCTATACAAGGAAAAGTTACAGCCCGGACACGACAACCTATAATATATGTCCTTATATGCAGCATGCCATTGTGAATAAACACCTAAGTGTGACCTTGACCTTAGAGGTAGGGACACGGGTCTTGCACGAGACACGTCTTCTTGGTATGCCGAACACATGTGGCAAGTTATTTTAAAATCTGTCTATACAAGGGAAAGTTACAGCCCGAACACAACAACCTATACTCCATGTCCTTATATGCAGCATTCCATTGTGAATAAACACTTAATTGTGACCTTGACCTTAGAGGTAGGGACACGGTTATTGCATGCGAAACATCGTCTTGGTATGCCGAACAGATGTGGCAAGTTATTTTCAAATCTGTCCATAATATTCTGAGTTATTGAGTCAGACGGACGGACGGACAGACGGACGGACGGACGGTGCGATTTTAATATGCCCACCTTCGAAGGGAAAAAAAATCAGTTTGTCAGTAACCAATTGCTCGTGAACACGATACAGCCTTCAGTTTTGATTATATCTCGATGCAACTTAAACATTATCTTCATATCCATAAGAGCTCGGTTCCTTTCGAAAACCAGCCAGATCCGCTCATGCATGCCTAGATTATGGGCCTTGATAATATAACAAACCATGTAAACAATTGCTCGTTAACACGATACAGCCTTCATTTTTGATTTTTTCCGATGAAATTTGTACAGTATCTACATATCCATAAGAGCTCGGTTCCTTTCGAAAACAAGCCAGATCCGCCCATGCATGCCTAGATTATGGGCCTTGATATTAAAAAGAAAATCAGTATGTTAGTTCAGTACAATTGCTCGTTAACACGATACAGCCTTCAGTTTTGATTATGTGAGAGTGCAGCTATAAAAATGAACTTTAAATTGTTGGGAATCATAAGTTAAATCTCATAACATGAACCTTTTTTTCTTCAGAGTATTACATTAGGTATTTGACGGACAAACACAAGTGTGGAGTGGGAAAGGCTTCACTGAAGAAGAATTGAGAGGCACAGACAGACATCATTAGATTTGTATTATTGTATGGAGTATATACAATGTACATATATATGGTTCTTTCTTCACATAGTGCCTATCTGTATAAAATGTTGTTTTTCTTTTGGTAGGCAAGTAAACAGAATATAGAAATTATATCTATTGATTTTATTTATTTATTTGCTCATCTGATTTTATTTTTTTAAATGACGAGCTATTGTCGTCGTTGGTTAAGTTTTGCGTTTTGGTCACTTACATGGAATCTATCAAAGCTATCAATCAGAAACTTTTGTGACTTGTTCATCTAATATCTTTCTTCACATTGTACCCTAAAGATGCTGAGTCTTACCTTTTTTGGAGAAAAAAAAATAAATGTTGATGGATTTCGGTTGATTTTGAGAATTGGACATAGCTTCTTTAATTTTTGTTTGATTAATTTCATTTTTTTCCTAGAAAATAAATGGATAATGCTTTCAATATATCAAACAGGTTTTTGAGTCATATATTTTTGGAAGGGTATGGGGAGGATGGGAATATTTTAGTATTTTTGGATTTGTAATTATTAGCAAGTCTATTTTCTTAAGTTTTGTGCTTGGGTCACTAACATGCAAACTATCAAAGCTATCACTTTCAAACTTTGGAATACCTGTTCACTATCAAATGTACAATATGATATAAATAAATCGTAAAAGCATAAAATCAGATGAGCGTTCAGCACCCACAGGCGGTGCTCTTGTTTAATTCTGCAGGTAACTGTATAAAACTCGAATAAAACTGGTTAAGTCTTTGGTAAGGTTAAAATTGCCCAAAATGTTTATGGATTGGTCAATATTTTTCAGATAATTATTATTTACCAATGGAATTATTAGATTTGCACAGTAGCCTAAAGAAACCCAGTGGACAACTTATCCAAGTTTTATACAATTAGCTGCTGCAGTCTTAAAAGTAAAGATAATGAACTTGATATTTGTTTGAATGCAATGCTGCAGAATATAGATATTTTGCTTCAATAAGATCATCAACCTTTAGTTGCAAAAGTTTATTTTATTGATGCATTAATTACATATATACTGTAGATTAATGAAATAAGGCAAAGTTATAGTAATTGTTTAAATTGAGCTATTCTTAATTTATTTTTATGACATATGACTGAGCTGTTTTAAAACAAAACTATGTCATTAGATTTATGTGTTATTGAGAACATATGATGTTTTTGTGTAATACATATTTAGGTACCCTTGTATCTGTTTAGTTATAATCATGCTAAAGATAATTCTTTGCCCTTTGAATATGACCACTGTTGGAGCAGATCATGTTATAGTTTTACAAAAGACATATCGACTGTCCGGCGGGCGGCCTCCAGTTTATAGTCTCATCAATTATCAAGAGGCTATTGTCTAATCTTCACCAAATTTGGTCAGAATGTGTCAGCGCATAAACTGCTATTTCGCTTCAGTTGCTCAAGAGAAAACAACCTTTAGTTATAGAAATTACCTTATATTGGTCTTACATGACAATTTGTTTTAGAAACCTCTCATGTGTGTATTCGTATATGTTCCTGTAATACACTTAAAATTCTGGGAGAAAGCAGCATCACATATCCAACACTTATACGGCTTTTCGCCTGTGTGTATACTTATATGTCTTTGTAAGTGCCATTTCAGACCGAAAGCAGCATCACATATTTCGCACTTGTATGGCTTCTTTCCTGTGTGTATTTGTAACTCCTGTGTGTATTTGTATATGTTTCTGTAAGCGATTTTTGTGTGAAAAAGCAGCATCACATATATCGCATAAGGCTTCTCTCCTGTGTGTATTCGTAACTCCTGTGTGCATTCGTATATGTTTCTGTAAGAGATTCTTGTGTGAAAAAGCAGCATCACATATATCGCACTTGTAAGGCTTCTCTCCTGTGTGTATTCGTAACTCCTGTGTGTATTCGTATATGTTTCTGTAAGCGATTTTTGTGTGAAAAAGCAGCATCACATATATTGCACTTGTAGGGCTTCTCTCCTGTGTGTATTCGTAACTCCTGTTTGTATTCGTATATGTTTCTGTAAGCAAGTTTTGTGTGAAAAAGCAGCATCACATATATCGCAATTGTAAGGCTTCTCTCCTGTGTATATTCGTAACTCCTGTGTGTATTCGTATATGTTTCTGTAAGCGATTTTTGTGTGAAAAAAACAGCATCACATATATCTCACTTGTAGGGCTTCTCTCCTGTGTGTATTCGTAACTCCTGTGTGTATTCGTATATGTGTCTGTAAGCGATTTTTGTGTGAAAAAGCAGCATCACATATATCACACTTGTAGGGCTTCTCTCCTGTGTGTATTCGTTTATGACTCTGTAAACTACCTTTCTGAGAGAAAGCAGCATCACATATGTCACACTTGTATGGCTTCTCTCCTGTGTGTATTCGTTTATGAATCTGTAAATAACCTTTCCGAGCGAAATCAGCATCACATACATCGCACTTGTAGGGCTTCTCGCCTGTGTGTATTCGTTTATGACCCTGTAAACTACCTTTCTGAGAGAAAGCAGCATCACATATCTCACACTTGTATGGCTTCTTTCCTGTGTGTATTATTATATGTTTCTGTAAAATACTCTTCTGAGGGAAAGCAGCACTGCATATATCACATTTGTATGGCATGTCTCCTTTGTATATTCGTTTATGACTCTGAAAATGACTTTTCTGTGAAAAAGCAGCATCACATATCTCACACTTGTATGGCTTCTCGCCTGTGTGTATACGTATATGTCTCAGTAAGTGACATTTCACACCGAAAGCAGCATCACATATCTCACACTTGTAGGGCTTGTCGCCTGTGTGTATACTTATATGTCTTTGTAAGTGCCATTTCAGACCGAAAGCAGCATCACATATATCGCACTTGTAGAGCTTCTCTCTTGTGTGTATTCGTTTATGAATCTGTGAATTACCTTTCTCAGAAAAAGCAGCATCACATATTTCGCACTTGTATGGCTTCTCTCCTGTGTGTATTCGTATATGTCTCTGTAAGTTATTTTTGCATGAAAAAGCAGCATCACATATATCGCACTTGTAGGGCTTCTCTCCTGTGTGTATTCGTTTATGACTCTGTAAACTAAATTTCCGAGAGAAAGCAGCATCACATATTTCGCACTTGTATGGCTTCTCTCCTGTGTGTATTCGTATATGTCTCTGTAAGTAATTTTTGCATGAAAAAGCAGCATCACATATATCGCACTTGTAGGGCTTCTCTCCTGTGTGTATTCGTTTATGACTCTGTAAATAACGTTTCTGTGAAAAAGCAGCATCACATATCTTGCACATGTATGGCTTCTCTCCTGTGTGTATACGTATATGTATCAGTAAGTGACATTTCACACCGAAAGCAGCATCACATAGTTCACACTTGTATGGCTTCTCTCCTGTGTGTATTCGTTTATGACATTTTAAATGACCTTTCTGAGAAAAAGAAGCATCACATATTTCACACTTGTATGGCTTCTTCTCTCCTGTGTGTAATCGTATGTGCCCCTGTAAAACACTTTTCCGAGAGAAAACAGCATCATATATTTCACACTTGTATGGCTTCTCGTCTGTGTGTAATCGTATGTGCCCCTGTAAATCACCTTTCCGAGAGAAAGCGGAATCACATGTCTCACACTTGTATTGCTTCTCTCCTGTGTGTATTCGTATATGCCTTTGTAAATCACCATTATGAGAGAAAGCAGCACTACATATCTCACACGTGTATGGCATCTCTCCTGTGTGTATGTTTATGTGACGTTTTAAATTTTCTTTCAAAAACAACTAAGTACCACGAACCTTACATGTGTATGGTCTTCTCTTTATGTATATCCATGTGAATCTAAACGAAACAATAAATGTTTGTATCAAGAATGACAATATCGTTCAAATAGGTCAATTCTTCCAATCACAAGTATTAATATTCCCAATATTTTATGTTATTTTGTTAATAGCTGTTTAATACACATCATAAAATTCATATGCTAGGTTGCCTCTTGGACGGATTTTCCTTATTGACGGCAGTTTGTTATTGCAATACATGATATTCTTTCACAATTGCAATGGAACGGCTTGCTCGATAATATTGTATGCACTTCGGACATTACCAACTGTACTTTCTATTCATACTACATGAATAACATGAGCATAATATTATTCAGATATAATGTTCATATTTAAACTCAATGGCATTCTACTTCCGTTTATATACCTGGTCCTGTAAAACATTACACGAGAGTCCCGTTTATGTATTTTATATGGGGGAACCGGAGAACTCGGAGAAAAACTACTTGTCTGGCTTGGTGACAACACTCGAATAGAACATGCACCCAGTCCGAAAAGCAAGGAAGTGATATAATTACTGTGCTAATGGGTAATCGATGTTAATAGTCAATAGAGTCTATTGATTTTCTTTCAGTCAAAGTTATATATGGCTTCACTAAGGCTAATTATGTCTGGTATTGTCTAAATTAAGAAGCCCTGGTCGTATGTATAGATATGAGCGAGTATTCGAAAAATGTTATCAACGTGGCTTTTTAGTCACGAAGAGTACAACATGAAGGGTGCAAAGTCGCAGTCAATTATTTTAGTCCTGGAATAAAATTTATTCAAGATTTTCTGACAGATGAAATATTTTAAAATAAGATCAAATTGTCTTTGGTGCAAGAAGATATTTGGTATTGGAAGTCATAATAGCAACTATATATATATATATATATATATATATATATATATATATATATATATATATATATATATATATATATATATATATATATATATATATAAATATTTATTGATTTATTGATTCATTTGGTGTTTGATGGTAAACAGAGATTGATTTAAGGATCTTTATTTAGGATATTTGTTGTAATACCAATACCTTGTTTATATATCGAAAAGGCACCCGGCGATATGATTACCATTTGGCAGGAGAATAGTTCGTAATATCCAATTAAAATTGTGTTGTATCGGGAAGGCAATATTTTACATAAGAAGGATATACAGTTAAAATTAGCATATTGGAAACAAATTATAATAATATGAACATCGAAATCATAAACGGAATATGATGTTTCACTTAATTGCAAAAAGGGGAGTCTTATAATATGGCAATCACAAATGGATATGACATGAATATCACAAATCACTTAATTGCAAAAATAGGGGAGCCTAATAATATGGCCATCACAAATGGATATGACATGAATAGCAAAACGAATGCACACACAACTGATATTGCAAGAATCACTTACCGTGTAAAATACAATATATCCTTAATAAAAACACATCTTTCCTTTGCTGCAACAATCGTTATGACTAAACATATCATTATAAATTGGATTTTAAAACTACCGAGACAAGTCCGGTAGTAATTGTAAAACTCCGGATACGCTATATTTAAGGAAGTCATTATCTTTTCGCATCAATCACATGTTAGATTTTAATCTCAATTAACTAATTTCGATAATTATCAAATAAATGTCTCTATTTCGTGATATATATGACATATCCGTTATCTGATGGGGATTTCCGGACAGTTCTTATCTGTTCAATTATACTTTCATAAATATTTTTTGTTACACAGTTTTTCATTAACTAAGTAAGTAAATAGATTACTATAGTGATTTGAGTTTAGAATGGCACATAACGTGACAACAATGACAAAAACACTAGTCCCCTGTCCAGTGGATGCCCCTCATTTCTACCATTTTATAAACAAACATAATACCGAAAAGGTTTATGGAAAGTTAATGTTATAACTTAAAAGTCTGAAAATGACACTCTTATTCAAAATCAAAACATACATATGTGTAACAAATATATGTCTTGAGTGATAAACCTTTAACCTCTTCCAAAATAATTCATATATGTTTTAAAATATTTATTACTGCTAGCAAGATCGAATCAGTGTTTTTAATAGCTGAATATTTAAAAAAAATATTTGTTAATTTAAAAGGTTGACTCTGATCTACTATCGTTTCATAAGACATAAATACCATTTTTTCCTGCACATTTCTTCCAAATAAAACTTGGTAGCCTTTTTTAGATAAATAACTTCGAATAGCCTTTTAATATGATGAAACGACCCACTCCGCCAGTGTACGGTAACAGAAAAAGATTTTATGAATGCCTAAAACAGGCAACACATTTTAGCTGTGTGTTGGGTAATTACCGTAGCGATTACTTCCCCTGTATACCAGCATTTATGTCTCAAAGTTGTATTTGATTCTCAAATGTTTAGGCTTAATACCAGAGTTTGATGAGAGGAATTATATTCTGGTGTTAAACCTAAAAGAAATATGTATACAAATATTTAAGACAACTACACATGTAGAGTCTTTTGGAATGAAAAATAGATATCGTGTCAGGTTAAAGGCTAATTATATGTCTTCTGGTCGTTTACTCACTTTTGACATCATTTATCATATCCTTTTATACTAAAATTGCAAATATGGTCCATTATGTCTCGTCCGTAGTGTCTATGGTCCAAACTATGACAACATAACAGCGTATAAGGTAACGCTCGACTAAACGTCTGAACATAAGAACCTTGTGGTGGAATCCAGTGTAAGATCTACCCACTTTACCAGATATTGACTATTTTACTTGCACTACGAGTCAAACACTTGGCAAGAAGGTTGGAATATTTTTAAAGTATCTTGAGATATTTGGTGTTTGTTTGGCACACGTGTCATAGCAGAATAATGCGTTTTAGTCTGGACATTTTAGGTAAATAAGCGGGAAGTTGGTTTGTCGAATAACGTGTTTTTTGCATTTCGGGTTTGCAGTTGCATTTATTTTCGTTAAAACTGTACATTTACTTAAAGATAAGTATTAACAGTACAAGAAAAGCCCAAAATTGAAGGGTTTGATCGCGATCTGACAAAATAACGGGCCTTTTGAGCAGGGTCATCTGAACATATATGGGGGAAATATAGGAGCAAGTGGTCACCCTTTACGATAACTTTAAGATAATATAATAAAAAATCAAAAACAAATAAATTTGTAAGTTAACATGAGTAACAGTTCCCCTAACATTATAAATAAATCTAGGATTTTTAAAAAAAAAACAATCGGGGGGGGGGGGGGCACGTGATCGGGGGGGGGGTCAAAACAACACACCCTGCCCGTATGTATGGTACCAGAAGCTCGCTTGCCTAGCGCTCGGCATTTAAAGGGTAGCATTGAGAAAATGGTGTACTCAGTACTGTTTCAACCCAGAAAAGTTGTATCTCGTGTATCGGTACTTTACACCTAGCTGGTTAAAGAACCAAGAGGTCTTTTCGAATAATGCTATAATATCACACCCTGATCTCTTGTATCCCACTCTGTTTCTTCAAATCTTTCAATG
The DNA here is from genome assembly GCF_026914265.1 of Mya arenaria. Taxonomy (NCBI): domain Eukaryota; kingdom Metazoa; phylum Mollusca; class Bivalvia; order Myida; family Myidae; genus Mya; species Mya arenaria. The sequence continues at coordinate 15,209,722 of NC_069137.1, forward strand.
TCTGGAATTGACGGCAAATTGCTGGCTCTTCTATCTCAAGTCATTAATAGCATTTCAAACACAAGTTTAGACATATTGGCATCACAGCGGGGTCATGCAAAAGTGATTTATGTCATTTTTGGAAAATAAACGCAGTTGGGCTGGCTGTGTGTTGTGTCCGAATGACTCCATGCTTTCTTTCACCAGCCAAACTACGTTTATGTCCCCGATAATAACATAAATGATGCGGTTCATAAATTACAATTAGACCATTTTTCTACCGTATATATTAAAATACTTAATTTCATTTATGAAAACAATTGCTTAACCAATCAATTCAATAGAACGATCCGGTAATAAAATGACGTCGCGATAACGATGGAAAGGTTTAAACACTACAAAACGTTTAAGCTTAGACTACATTTCACAAATTATTAATTTTCATACTTCAACATATTCATAAAGCTTGTTCGTGGCCTGTTGACACAAACAAAAAACGATAAGCAATTTTCAACTTAAACTAAAACGCACTGATTCGCTGAAATTATTCGCAAATGTTGTTCATTCCATTTTATTTATGAGGTGTTAAAATGACGTGGTTATTTCATATGGCACAACATTGAGACAACTTAAACAGTAACGTTTCTACATCGTAGTCACAACGTATTATATTAAACAAAAGCCATGTAACTTTGTGAGTTTATGACTCAAAATATGTGTTAAGAAAACTTGTCGCACAGTAATTTGATACCATGATTTTATATACCAGTATACTTTTAAAAAAAAATGAACATAATTGTAAATAAGCACAATAATTATACTCCCACTTGTTTTCAATATTTCAAATAAAAGCAAATGTAATGTATCTTGAAAAGGGACAGAAAGATTACATCAGCCATTTATCACTGAATAAAAAAAGCAAAATTTCATTTCAAAATGTTTGTATCATTTCATTTAGTAATTTTTAAAGAAATCCTTACAAGTGCCATGAATTGTTCAACTGCTTGTATTCAAAATGAAAGTTACATGGAAGTTGGCTGTTTTGGATATATTATATTTTTTGGAGTATAGATGCATGCATTAGAAAAAACGGATGATTACTTAAACTATATTCGTACGTACATTAATCAGTTCATACATGTTCATCACCATTTTGCTCTTAATAAAAAAAGAGTAAAACAATTAACACATTTCCATATATTTTACTTGATTATCAAATGTACATAAAAAGTAATGAATGTAAACTATTTTTATCATGTAAAAGGCTCAAACTGCTGTATACATCAAATGAAATCCAAAGATCAATACTCCATCTAACTTAAAGTTTTGTGAATTATAGGTGTATATGACCGATCGCTTTGTATTATGCATAGAATTACAAATGGTCCATGGGGCATTTATTTTATTTCATAGATTTTATTTCTTAAGAATGTTTAATACGAAATAAATACAACAAATTCACGTTTTGAAAAATATATACATTATTAATTTCAGCAGATTGGTTGAAGTACCCGTGGTTCTTCAGTATTCAGGTGGCTTAGTTTTGCGGGACACTAGTAACATGATTTCCTCGTGTTTTTTTTTGGTGGGTATATGGGGAAAACTATTCTGTTTTCGTCACTCGAGGTTTTGTATTTGGTGGCATTAGAAGGTATTTTATGATGTCTGAAAGTGAAGATATAAATTTGATAATATTCCCCGCCCATCCCATCCCTATTTTCAGGTTGATTTTGCTGCATCATTTATTTCATTTCCAGAGTTCCACTGTGCAGTTAGTAACTGATTTCGATGGCACCATTTAAAAATGCCGAACTTACATTTTTGTACTTTTTCAGGAGATACAAAAACAATATAAAATGTCATACACAATGACATGTAGGTTCGGGGTTTTCTGCAACTTCTTCTGACTAGTAAACTCATTTTCTACTGGCTGTTAAGTCAGGTGTTTTCAGAAAAGGAGGCAAACTAAAATATGTGAATAAAAAGATGAAAACCCCGAAATAGCAAAAGATTTAGGTTCGGCTTTTTTAAATGGTGCCATCGATTTGTCACGTTTATTATTTGAGATTTACCGTATATTTAGTTTCAGTTGCTTCATGGTGTTTTCCAAGATACTTGCCGTTGCTGCTTACTCTAAGGGCGACGTGGCCACGATTGACCAAGGTTACGATCCAGATGTGCTTACACGCTTTACCAAGATTCGAGCACCCGAATACCGTCTGTTCTTGACATGTGTACATGTTCACCAAATACATTGCCAATTCCTTAACTGTTTGTGTACGCTTTGTTAAAAAATATAGTATAGTTGTAATGTTCATAAAATTATATGTCAATTTTAGACAAAAAAACTGTAAAGTTTACGTGTTATTGAATATGGTTTGTTCTGGTCGGTTTTATAACATGTATTTGTTAGCCCCATCAGAATTGTATATTAATACGTAGAAATAGAAGTTGTTGAATAGTTGTGTAGTTGTTGTTCGTGACTTATGGTGATATTCATAAATACACAAAACGAGAGTGTTGCGCATATAAACAGTCTATTTTTTGTAACTTTTCTTTAATATGTTGCATGTGTTCAATAAACATTTCAAACTGAAGTTTTCCATTTGACACACCAACCATAGCATATCATGTAAGGCAATTATAATTTTATATGCACCAGAAATTGATAACGTAAAAGCTTATCAATTTTGAAAGTATATATCTTAAATACAGGGCCATATAACTTCCCTTCGCTCAATGCTCCAACACAAAACGTCTCAGTCCGACAACAACCAGTACAATCTTCAATGCAGTTGACTTTTTGTACTTTGGCCATTTTATCATGATCCATCCGTACACTTCTAACAATGTTGCATTTCTACGATGAACGAAATCGCTCAATCTTAGGCAAAGGACAAGCATTTCATATATAACAACTCATAATTCAAATTCAGTCAAGACAGCGATTTATTGTTTGCGAATGTTCACCAAAAGCAGTTCTGGCTAAATAAAAATAAAAATGTCGAAAGAATGCAAACAGAAAATGAAATGCGGAAAAAACACTATATAAATACAACATATCGAAACTATAAGCCTCAAGTTCTTTGTTGAAATTGAACTTGCCTAAACCATCGTTAAATGTTAAGAAGCTCTGGTTATCAATAATATATGTATTTATTATCGGAATTGATAATGTAAAATTCGGTTGTGAGGTAGATTTTGTAGGGTACTGTAGTTTATATAAGTTTTACATTTTCCTCGAGGAAATTACAAGTATCGGGTTATGTACTGATTTGGGAAATCATTCGATAAGCAAGTGGGGTATGGAGAGGATCGTGTCATTGTACACTAGTAGCGTGTTTTATTGATTACAAAAAATGATATACAAATAGATTATTGTTTCTGTGTTATTAACGCATATTTATTTTTCAGTTTGGTATTGCTTGTGTTACCAACGTACGAATGGGAGTTTATTCGTGTAGAGGGCTGTGAGTGGCATTGATTCCGGACATTACTACAATGCAGAAGCATTCATCACTGTGTATAGGAACATTGAGCCATTCACCATGTTATGGCTATTCAGGGAATCAGTGCCTGTGTGAATGTTATTGAATTGTCAGAATATACAAAATAAAATACCCCGCTTGTTGGCACACCTATATTGTGTTCCTTTGTTTGTCTTTACTTAAGGTTAAGATAATAAATATTTTATGTTTGGCATAAAATGAAATGAAATAGAAAACATAAATAAAAACATGATACCACCTTAAATGCTACATACAAAACTGTGTAAGGAATTGTGAAAGTATCATTATAGACGTTTATGCAGCGCACAAAACTGTGTGTGGAGCGGTGAAACTATGAAACCACTGTTATTGTTGCCCAAACAACTATGTACTCACAGGGGATGTGCTCACATGAGAAGTGTCACTTTGATACATCTGTAAATGCTGCCGACAAAACTCTGTGAGGAGCGGTAAAACTTTAATACAATCGTTTATGCTGTACATAAATTCATTTGAAAAGCGGAAACCATCGACCTCTGTTTTGAGTTTAGGTCAATCAACACTGTCATGTGTTATAAGTAGTTAATCATGTTTAAATTCCTTAAGAAAAATGGCAGTATAGCTTTTTCCACAGATTTTTTATATATGTCGCAATAAGAGGATTCAGCGACACTGAATCTAGTCATATTAAACGAGACAAAAATGTATAAACTGAAACGCATGGACAAACTGTGAATTACTATAAAGAAGGCAAAAATCAAAATAATAACAACTCAGATTTTTTTTAAGAACTTTATTTATATATTCGAAACAGTTATCCATTTCTCAGCTAGGAAAGTAATGGTTATATTTTTTTTTTCAGAAATCCATCTAACTACACAGCCACCGTCTAATCAGTTCATACTCGTGTGTACCACCGTTGACCTAACTTCGTATGCTTTCGTTACGATGGTCCGTAAATAAAACGTTCAGTAATGCCTGTGGTATTTCAATGGAATATATATTACATTTCATCGCCTTGGCATTTATCTAGTGACCACAAATGAGTGCAAATTGATTTTTGATGGAACCACTCGTTTGATTTTATAAGAGACCCTTTACAAATAATTAAAGATTATTATGCATAAGAACGTATGCCAAACTTAATAATATTATATCGAGCAACACCGGACGTTGATGCTTAGTACTACAAATATGTAGTAGGAGCAACAGTTTTTGAGATTAGATATTTTAACTGTAATGTAATTTAAACGTGCATGTGCATTTCACAAAGCGTTCTTTATATGTTTAAACAAAACATATACTTTGCATAGCGAAGTTAGCTTTTTTTTTTATTTCGTTCAGGTACAATGCAATACAAGTAAATTAGTTGATTACATATTGATTACCCTTGTTGTAAGCGTATTACTTCATTCACTTCAAAGACGACTGACCTAAGAATCAATGTAATTCATTTTTTAAGAATTATAACAGACCACGAAAATATTTTTTTATTTTCCATATTCATAACGAAAGCAAGAAAGGTTCAACTCCATCAACGTTATGCATTATTTTTGGCAAGCATCGTTAAACAGAATGTGATTACAGCTGAATACTGTTGCACTGTTTGTATGGGACGTTTAGCTTTCAATACTTTAACAATTTAAAAGCATTTATAACAATAAACATGAAATTGACCGACTGAGTTCGCAATTTAGTTTTTTTCAAATCGTAAAACATGTAAAACAAACACTTGTTTCGACGTTCGCCATTCTGTTTCGTTGCGGTTGAACTTGGCTGTTGGCTGTTCACGTTTTAACGCAAATTGTCTCATTATCGATATTTGGCGCATCCCCTCTTTGAACAAACAAAACACTATTCATCAATAACTGATGGCAAGAAACAGTTGAAACAGTGTCTTTTTGAATGTATCCAAACATTTATCATTCAACCAGCTATGAAGTATACTGTACGATTTTCTACTTTAAGAGGACTTTTAATAAAGACATTTGAGCAAAAATGCATGTAAATCTCCGATTTAAGTTACTATGATACTATTGTTCTTTGTTTGATTATATTGCTCACATTCAATGAGAGATATCACAATTGTATAGCTTTTCCTTAAACCGCAAACACAAACATGTCTCTGATTTCCGTCTTTTGTGTTTGTACACTCCAATTCCTCTGTAAATTGTTTATCTGAGGGAAAGCAGCATCCCCTATCTCTTACTTGTACGACATCACTCTGGTGTGAATTTTTATATGCCTTTGATAAGAACCATTTTGCAAAAAAAATCACCAATACATATCTCACAGTTTCTTGGCTTCAATTAAGGGTCTGCCGTGTGCATTCGTATATGTTGCTGTAATACACCTTGCCGAGAGAAAGCAGCATTACATATATCACACTCGTATGGCGTTTCTCCTGTGTGTTTTCTTGAATGATTCTTTAAAGCATCTTTCTGAGAGAAAGCAGCATCACATATTCCACACTTATATGGCTTCTCTCCTGTGTGTATTCTTGCTATCTGCAAATGACCTTTCCTTCCGAAAGCAGCACCACATATATCACACTTGTATAGCTTTTCTCCTGTGTGTATTCGTTTATGAATCTGTAAACCACCTTTCCTAGAGAAAGCAGCATTACATATCCCACACTTGTATGGCTTCACTCCTGTGTGTATTTGTTTATGTTGCTGTAAAGAACTTTTTAGAGAGAAATCAGCATCACATATCCCACACGTGTAAGTCTTCACTCCTGTGTGTATTATTCTATGTCTCTTTAAAGTACATTTCCATGAAAAGGCAGTATCACATATCTCACACTTGTATGGCTTTTCTCCTGTGTGGATTCTCATATGTGTATTTAAATCACTATTCAGAGCGAAAGCAGCATCACATATCCAACAGTTGTATGGCTTCACTCCTGTGTGTATTATTATATGTCGCTGTAATAAACATTTCTGAGAGAATGCAGCATCACATATCTCGCACTTGTATGGCTTCTCTCCTGTATGAATTCGTATATGTTGCTGTAATACGCCTTTCCGAGAGAAAGCAGCATCACATATCTCGCACTTGTATGGCTTCTCTCCTGTGTGTATTCGTAGATGTTCCTGTAAATTACCTTTATGAGAGAAAGTAGCATCACATATCTCGCACTTGTATGGCTTCTCTCCTGTGTGTATTCGTAGATGTTGCTGTAATGCACCTTTCTGAGAGAAAGCAACATCACATATCTCGCACTTGTATGGCTTCTCTCCTGTGTGTATTCGTAGATGTTCCTGTAAAGTACCTTTATGAGAGAAAGTAAGCATCACATATCTCGCACTTGTATGGCTTCTCTCCTGTGTGTATTCGTAGATGTTGCTGTAATGCACCTTTCTGAGAGAAAGCAGCATCACATATCTCGCACTTGTATGGCTTCTCTCCTGTGTGTATTCGTAGATGTTGCTGTAATGCACCTTTCTGAGAGAAAGCAGCATCACATATCTCGCACTTGTATGGCTTCTCTCCTGTGTGTATTCGTAGATGTTCCTGTAAAGTACCTTTATGAGGGAAAGTAGCATCACATATCTCGCACTTGTATGGCTTCTCTCCTGTGTGTATTCGTAGATGTTGCTGTAATACAACTTTCTGAGAGAAAGCAGCATTACATATCTCGCACTTGTATGGCTTCTCTCCTGTGTGTATTCGTATATGTTGCTGTAAATCACCTTTCAGAGAGAAAGCAGCACTGCATATCTCACACATGTATGACATCTCTCCTGTGTGTATTTTTATGTGTTGTTTTAAATTTTCTTTCAAAAACAACTTAGTTCCACGAACCTTACTTGTGTATGGTCTTCGCTTTGTGCATATCCACGTGAATCTAAACGAAACAATAAATGTGTGTATCATGAATGACAATATCGTTCAAATAGGTCAATTCTTCGAATAACAAGTACTAATATGCACCATAGTTTATGTCATTTTGTTAATAGCTATTTTATAAACATCATAACTCATAATTATGGTGGGTTGCCTCTTGGACGGGTTTTCTTATTTACGGCAGTTTGTTATTGCAATACATGATATTCTTTCACAATTGAAATGGAACGGCTTGCTTACTAATATTGTAAGCACCTCGGTCATTACAAACTTACTTATATTCCTATATTCCATCTACATCGAAAACATGAGCATTTTAAGATATACTGTTCATATTTAAACTCTATAACGTTTTAGAATAGCACGACATGGTTATAATCATGTGCACCCAGTCCTAAAAGAATGCAAGTGTTATCATCACATACACACCCAGTCCTAAAAGCATGCATGTGTTTCATCACAAACGTCCGAAAAGCACGCATGTGGTTTTCGGACTTTTGTGATTTGAAAACCATTTGGCAAATAATAACTCGTGATATACAATCAAAATTGTGTATCTCATTGGGATGAAAACTTTTCACGTAAGAAGAATACTCAGTTAGAATTAGCATATTGAAAACAACATATAATTTTATGAACAGAGAAATCACAAACGGAAAATGATGATCAGCAAAAGCACATACTTGCAATATCAGATGAATCATAATATATTGAAATCACAATGAATACCAAAACCACCTAAATGCAAAATTAGAGGAGTCTAATAATTTGTAATCACAAATGACCACTATGCCAAGGATGAATTTAGACTAAGTGAACCACTTGGTGAGACGTAATTCCATCTATATGTTATATAGGGAATATTGTCTATATGTTATATTATGTTTCTGAGTTTATTTTCCTGGTTATAAATGATTTAATATGAATAAATTGTTAAAGATATTAAAGTGCTTAATTATTAGAATTTTGTATTTTGAAATAACAATGTTTTGAAAAAGAATAGACAAATAAACAAAATACCTTTTTTCATTTAATCCTTATAACATTTTATCATCAATACATCCTACTTTGTTGAATTTTATTCCATGTATGTTTAAAAAATTATCTATTTTTGTTATTTACACCCCAATTATATGGGAATCACAAACGAATATGCCATGAATATCAGAATCACTAGAGTGCAAAAATAGGGGAATCTTAAAATATGGCAATCACAAAAGAATGTGTCATGAATAGCGAAACAAATGCACACACAACTGATATTACAAGAATCACTTACCGTGTAAGAGATAATATATCCTTAATAAAAACACATCTTTCCTTTACAACATGCGCTCTGACTTAACAAGTGCTATCATTTTAAAATGTATTTATAAAAAACAATGACAATTTCAGCAGTTCGAGTAATTGTAAAACTCCGTATACTAAAACGTTCATATTTAAGGAAGTATTTTCGCATCAATTATTCAATCACAATTAACATTTCACTTATTTCGATAATTATCACATAAATGTCTCTTTTTCATGATGAATATGACAGTTCCGTTATCTGATGCGGATTTCCGGACTGTTCTTATCTGTTCAATTGGTTCATTTTCACTTCCCCAACCTCTATTTTTCACACTTAAAAATTATCACCAGTCACCTCTTCACACCTCAAACTTATCTGTATGTTCTATACTGTTCTACAAAAGTTATAAGGAATGCATTTGTTGATGATAATGATGTGGAAGAGGATGCTTGTACACAAAGGTATTTCGATATCTACAATAGTAAGTGAGAACACATGGCAGAACTTGAGATACCACATTTGTAGGTGTGAAAACATGACAATGAGCAATTATTGAATTATAACAAATTTGCGATGTTCTCACCTCCTGTTTATTAACAGATATTCAAAATAGGCATTCTATTAACCAGTTTGTGTGTTACAAGTTTCAAGTTTATTAAGTAAACTCATGTCATACATGCATGACAAAATGAGAATTGCAATAAACATATTGTACAGTTGCACATTAAGAGGCTTTAAAAATGAACTTCAACCATAATATAATAATTAACATCATGGTATAAAGAGGAGTACATTATATTCTGAAATTAACTTGTTTAATGATACATTTCATAAATTTACACAACTTTGAAAACATAATACATTCTGGGTTTACTTTCATAACACGTTTAAATGACAATATATTCGGGGTTCTTAAATTAAAGTTTTCAATGAAACGTCGTATTTCGTTGATGCAGTAAACGGGATACAGGATACATTGAACAGACACACCATCTCACTTAAAGGTTGATGGAATATTTATTACAGGTATGTGTGCTTTTTTGTGCAGGTTTTGTCAGGGTTGTTGTATACAAAAACTAAATTTAAAACATGTCTTAGATGTGGCCGTAAAAATGAAAAAAACTACATAAAAACTTGAAACAACATAAAACGTCGCTAAATAAATAACATTTATTTCAAGTTATACTGATCTTAATTTTTATGAAACTAAATACTGCTGTGCAAATTGTTATAATATTTTATAATTGTCAGAAACTATTTGTATTCTCGAACAATCTATAGATAAACAAAATATTCTATCGATTCGCACATAATATACTGTCTGTTATTCATTAGCAATATGTATTGTTTTAACGGAATTTTCCTTTAAATCTTATCTTTAGATAGTTAAGTCAATTGTATTTATAAGTAAATGGAGTTCTCATTAGACATTTAAAATTCTGCTTTAATAATTTGATATACAATAGTGAAAAACTAGTAACTTCTCTTATTATCAAGTTGAGAAAAGCAATCATAAAATACTTTCAAAACATTGCTCCTGTCATAGGCACCTGCATTTTCTTCTGATTTCTTTCTCACCATTACTTTTTCATTGTTCTGTTGTTTATTTGCTATTTCCTGTTTCTTCATTTCCTTTTTTTGATTTTCTCCTTACTTCTAATCTGCTCATTATATTTCTTATAATACTTTCTCCTTCCTCTTACCATTTCCCTGTTATTGTTGTTCTCAACCTTGAAAATTTATTGGCTATTAATTTGTCAATCTTTGTAGGGTCTGATATTATTCAACCTATATTCCCTTATTTTTCTACTCTGAGACTCTTTTGAAACTTTCTTGGTATTCTTCTCCCCACTCTTACTTAATTTAACATTTCTGTTTCTTAATCTACATTTAGTGGGGAATTTTACCATAAGCCTATCCATACATTCACGTGAATTCATTATCTGCATGTGTATATGTGATTGGTTCAGTGTTATGTGAAAGAAGCTTATCAGGTATTTTTTATGTCCTGTGTGTACTACTGGTCTGCTTTTCAAATGTATAGGATACAGGACTTTTTCACCTTTGCTAGGGGCCGAAATTAGGTTACTTCATAATTGGGAAAAATGACATTTTTTCCCAATTTTCAGATATTTTTTTCACAAATCCCAGATATTTTTCCCAAAAAGGAAGGTCTTACTTCAAAAATTCTGTTTGAGCAAATTATTCCTTTTTATCTTTTAAGTTGACATAAGAAGAATGCTGTATAATTTAAACATTATTCGAGGACCAATTACTCCAAAGAATTATATTGTTATCAATTTCCCATTTTGAGACGTTAACGCATTCAAATTTCCCTATTTGCGGAATTCCACGCGTTTAAATTTCCCAAAATGAAACGGCTAGGCCTGTTTTCAATTTTTAAAGAAAAAGCCCTGGGGTAACTTCTTACAAAAAAATAATCTTAAATATAATAACATTATTTTAAGGTAGGTATGTGTCGGTTTACATTTAATTCTGGTCAATGAAGATTTATCATTAAGAGAAAATAAAAATCATCCTTCAATGCATTTATTTTGAACATTAATATAAAAATCTTGCCTGTAGTTCTTAATACAAAATGAATAAACACTTTTCTGTGGTACAGAAAACTTCAGGGTAGCTAACTTTCAAATACAAGGAGTGCCATGTTTATATCATGGCAGTGGCACTAGTGGTGAAACGATAATCGAGTACAATCGATAAATCGTCGGTGACAATGCTATGTCGGCGACAATCGATAGTGGTTGTCCAAAATCGATGTCGCTATTGATACTCCCGGTAACTACCTTTTATGAGGTAAAGGTAGAGTAAATGTCATTTTTTTTCTCGTATGTTCATTTTAACAAGGGGGATCACTCTCTTACACATATGCGATGAATGTAAACACTTATGCTTAAAACTTACAAACTCTCCCAAAATTACAAATTATTTTTAATTGTTTATATATATAAATCATAAAAAATCAATAATCTATCTCTATGGTGTAGTGGGTCCGGTCTTACCTGCAAATACCTGGGATCCCGGCTCTGTTTTTTAAACCCTTTTTTGGTATCGTTTGTTATTAACAATTTTACTTTTTTGTGAAAGTTATATTATGAAATTAAGATATTTTAATGAAATCTTCAAAGTTAACAGGTAATTAAATGTTAAGCTGGTAAACAAATATTTAATATTCTTTTATATGGAAAGATGCTATAATTAATTTGATGTGGTGTGAATCATTTTGCAAAATTGATGTGCAATTATTAAGTATGTGTTGTGTTTTGTTTTTCATTAAGTTATTAAAGACAGAAAAAGGTTATGGATATTTACTTACTGTTGCAAAAAGCATGACTATATCATCACACATACTGATTCCAGGTTAAGCCATTGAAATGAACTTGATTATTCTATGTATAAAGAATGTATTCCTAAATGATATTATGAACTTTCGATTATTGTCCGATAGTGAATCAAAATACTTGGTCCGATTCGATTTGATTATCGATAGCAAATGGAGTCCGATTTTTAAACACTAATTGGCACCTCTGTCAATCAATTGTGTCAAAAAGGGCGTACACTCAGGACAGCAGTTAAGTTCCAGGAAAAACAAATACACATCACTGTGTCATCAGATAGGGAATAAATAAATCAGTATAGTAATATGCTATTTGGAAATTAAGTCTGGTGTAATAAATTAATAAGAACTAATAAATAATGGTTATTGTGTTCCAAATTGTACACTCAGGACAATGCTAAGTCAAGTTTTATATTTGGCTGTAACTTATTCATTAAAGAAAAATGATGCCTAATTGTTGTTTTATTTCAAAGTTCAAATATTACATTGATGAAAGAAAATACATTCATACATAAAATTATTCTCAAATTGTAAAATAAAACCTACAAAGGTGAGGTTAGTGCATATTTGCACCCTCAAAGTATTTAACGGTCATGTTCATTTCAAGACTCCCTTAAATTGTTCAATCCAAAATGGCTGATAAAATACAAGATACACATGTATTGATGGCAGACATGCTAATAAATGAATAGCAGCAACAAATTTGGTCATATACCATATATATCTTAAGTATTATTAAAATTTTAACATGGCAGGGAAGTTGAAATGTCACGCGAAAATCAGTACACTCATGATATTTTGGCGACTTTTTCCTTCGGCATTTTTGAACAAGTGAAGCTATCAAAATTTAACTTTCCAGCAGCAACACTTTCCATAAAACACACTTGATGAGCTTAAAGTTGAGCTCATGCACCTCTGTTATTAAAGGTTATGAACAAAAATGGAATAGGCTTCATTTTTTTTATTCACCCATATAGTGTATCTAAAAGGGGCGCAAAGAGGGTACTAACACTGTTCTGATTAGCTTGTGATGAAAAGTTGTTTCCGACAAATCATATGCAGGGCAGATTTAAGGTGCCTATTGTGTTATTTTATTATCCATTTATTTAATATTAATAATATAAGTCTGTAATAAGAGAAATATTACTTAATTTTTCAGCATTTACCTTAAAATTTACACCAGTCAATTCATACTCGGATCAGGCAGACACTGAATATCAATGATATTTTGATTCATTTCTGGGCGCGAAACAAGCATTGCACCATTGTTCACAAATATGTATGTACAATGATCATTGCTTGAATTAGTCAATTAAGGAAAACCTTGTAGCTATTCATAGATATATGCAAATTAGGTTCACACGCATGCGCAAAACACTGCCGCGAAAAAGCGATTGGTTTGAACGTGCTTTCCGTCGGAAACTGCTTCTCAACCAGTATAACCAATTTAACTCAATCAGATTACATGTGCATTCGATAAAAAATTGTACTTGCCCACCATGACCCATATTTCTGTTTTTTTTTTCTCACTATAATTTCGTAAATGAATATAAAATGGATTTATTTCTGAATCTGGTGAATTTTACTCATCCGGTCGGACAAGTTTGATTGGACTTTTATCTGTCGGGCCTCGATATTCACTTTTAATACAAATATTAGCGGATTTATCGACGCCTGCTGACAAAATAAGCATAAATATTTGATACATATTTTCATTCAAATGTTTTGGTCTTAAAGCTGCATTGAACGTTTTGACAACTTCTTTATTTTTTGTCTTGGAACAAGCCAATTTTGGGAAAAATCTAAGGAAACCATTTAGATAAGACTGCTGACAAAAAAAAATATATTCAAGTTCAAAAATGTATGTTTTATGCATTTTTTTGAAAACATTAGTAATGGTTTAAGCCATAAAACATTAAGTTTCGAACGGAAATAGAAAATCTATGATCTGTTTTTTTTTGTCAGCAATCTTTTATCATTGGTTTGCCGATATTTATACAAAAATTTGCTCTTTCCAAGACAAAAAAAAACAACGTAAAAATGGTATATCAATGAGATTGCAGCTTTAAAGCTGCACTCCCACAGATTGAACGTTTTGAGAATTTATTTTTATTTATTGTCTTGGAACGAGCCAATGTTTGCGAAAATCCACTGAAACTAGTCATATAAGACTGCAGACAAAAAAATTAAAGGGGATTTCAAAATGTATCTTAAATTATATGTAATTCATTTTATCCTAATTGTTACATAATTATGAGTCTTTTAAAAAGTTATGTTATAGATAAGTAAAATAAGGCTATTCCCCTAAGAAACTGTAAGTGACAAGGCTGACAGTAAAACTGTGAGTTTTAATTATGTTTTTCTGTATATGTATGTTATTCTTTGTTAAAATGCTTGTAGATGGCTTTAATATTCAATGACGTGGTAGAAAATAAGTTCAAATATGAATCATCTGAAGTCAAAAATTAGGTCACAGCCAAATTATGGAAATATCTTGTTATCTCTCTCGAGGTAAGATTTTCAGCCCAAATATCCCGGAAATTTGTCAGAAAGGTTGTTTCAATGATTTTTAGCTCAAGTTCGAATATGGGTCATCTGGGGTCAAAAACTAGGTCACAGAGCCCAAATATGGAAATATCTTGTTAACACTCGCGAGGTAACATTTCAGCTCAAATATCCTGGGAATTGTCAGAAAGGTTGTTTTGATGATTTCTAGCTCAAGTTCGATTTCGGGTCATCTAGGGTTAAAAACTAGGTCACATAGCCCAATTATGGAATTCCTTGTTAAAGCTGCACTCTCACAGATTTAATAGTTTTAAAACTTTTTTATTTGTTGTCTTGGAAATAGCAGCAAATTTTTGCATAAATAACTGCAATATGGGATGCTGCTTTCTCCATGAAGAATAGGTTAAAGTAACATTTAATAACACACACAGGAAAGAAGCCATAGAAATGTGAGTTAGGCCAAAAAAAATGTTTGCTTAGGGTCACCTTCCAAATTTTTTTAGGTAGGGTAGGTAGGGATTTTTTTTATTTTTTTTTCAAAATCTGTCGTGAGTCAGAGTGTTTCCTTGCACATGGCAGTCTTTCCTACATAACTGTTGTGACGTATTTTACCACAGCCATGTTAAAATAGTTGACTGTAACCTAAAAAGCTGTTCCTCTTTTTATTTTGATAGTCAGTTAGATAAGAATATTTTTACCAATCAGAACGCTGATCCCAACCAATCAAAGTGCTTGGTTTTCAACCAATCGATGCCCAGTTTTAACAACCAATGAAAGCATTGCTTTGCTTGAGCGCTTTTCGCGGCGTATATTAGGCCGAGTTTTTGTGTCGCCTGAAAAGATGACATATAGGGGTTACATTCGTCGGCGGCGTCGGCGTCGGCGGCGGCGGCAGCGGCGGCGGGTCCGCGTCCCATTTTCGCTTGTCCGGGGTATATCTCCTAAACTATTAGTGGTATCAACTTGAAACTTCATAGATCTAATTGAGGGCAAGTGCAGTGCACAAGAGCTGTTACTCTTGCTTCCATATTTTTAGAGTTTTGCCCTTTGTTATTTTTCATGCTTAAAGTTTTGTCCGGGCATATCTTGAAGAATATAAGAGTTATCAACTTGAAACTTCATATGTAGATAGATCTCATGGAGGGCAAGTGCAGTGCACAATAACAGTAACTCTTGCTTTCTTAGTTTTAAAATAATTGCCCTTTGTTAATTTTCATGCTTAAAGTTTTGTCCGGGGCATATCTTGAAGTATATAAGAGGTATCAACTTGAAACTTCATAGCTAGACAGATCTCATTGAGGGCAAGTGTAGTGCACAATAACAGTAACTCTTGCTTTCTTAGTTTTAAAGTTATTGCCCTTTGTTAATTTTCATGCTTAAAGTTTTGTCCGGGGCATATCTTGAAGAATATAAGAGGTATCAACTTGAAACTCAATAGCTAGATATATCTCATTGAGGGCAAGTGCAGTGCACAATAACAGTAACTCTTGCTTTCTTAGTTTTAAAGTTATTGCCCTTTGTTAATTTTCATGCTTAAAGTTTTGTCCGGGGCATATCTTGAAGAATATAAGAGGTATCAACTTGAAACTTCATAGCTAGATAGATCTCATTGAGGGCAAGTGCAGTGCACAAGAACCGTTACTCTTGCTGCCATATTTTTAGAGTTATTGCCCTTTCTTAATTTTCTTGCTTAGGTTTTGTCCGTGGCATATCTCGTAAACTATAGGAGGTTTCAACCTGAAACTTATTCCGTAGGTATATCTGATTGAGGGTTCAAATGCCACCTACACTTGAAAGTTAAATGGCAACATCATTGTCTATAAATGAATAAAATGCCAATCTAACAGCTATAATGTCGACAGTAAATAATTCGTCAGGCGACACATCCGACTCGCGGAGTTCTAGTTCATAATATCGTCATTCTAGATGCAGTTACCATACAGTCAACATCAAGAAAAAATTGGTATTAATGAACTTGAACTTTGTAGTTGCTTATCTAAAATATTAACTATATTTACCGAAAAGCTCAGCTTTGACGTATTGTATAGTTAATAGCTGACAAGTGGACCGGGTTGTTGTTGAAAGATACGATAGTTAATTTAATGTCTACACTTCTATGCTCTTGCTAGAAAGCTCAGCTATCCTGTGAGGCATAGTAAGCTGGAACTTCAACAATCTTTCAGAGAAAGCTCTGCTTTCTGTTGGATGAAGTTAGAGGGTATTTATATTTAGATTGCAGACGCAAAGAAAGAAAGTGAACGTATTTTATGTATTTACCACGAAAGCTCGGCTATCTGGTATTTCATAACTGAGTAGTATTTTAAGTATTGTAATTTTGAAAGATACAACTCTGTGTCTTATGCAAGAAAGCCCAGCTTTCTGTTAATTCACAGAGATCACTGATAAAGCAGTAGATTAAAAGAGTTGGAAAATCATATCAATAAGTTGATCATAGGCATTTTGGCAAAAGGAAAATTACTTATACAAAACCTCTTCTATAATTATTTTGTGATTATTTATTTGGAGCTTAATCAAAATCATTTGTACACAATCAAAAGGTTAAGTAACCTTGAGGAAAATTATTATAAAGTTGCATCTTTTGTTATTTATTAAAGAGTTCTGCCATAACTTTGATAAAATAGTGTACAGCCGCTCGGTACACCCCAAACACATTACACTGTCATTGCCTGACTTTGTTTTATTATATAAACAATAATTCTGATCGTCCAATTCGCATTTATCTGCCCTTCGTAACTCTCTATTCGCTAACGAATACTTTTTTGCTCAGAAACGGCCTTATGTGAAGCTGGTTTCTGTCAGAAAGGTGGGTTACAGTCACATATAAGAATACATACAGGAAAAAACCATACAAGTGTAAGTTATGTGATACTGCTTTCACACAGAAAGGTGATTTAAAAAAAAACATGGTTACACACAAAAAAAGAAGCCATATTAGTGTGGGATATGTGATGTTGAATGTTCTCGGAAAAATCAGTTACAAACACATACTGTATGATATTACACACACGAAGCCATGTAAGTGAAAATAAATGCAGATACTGATTGTTTTAGGCTAAGTATGAGGTCTGTGGAACTACATTTTCTCTCTGAATGCTTTCAGGAGGGAAGCCATGCAAGTTTGAATCTGTGATGCCTGCTACTCTCAAAAATGTATTTTAAAGATGCATGTATATATAAGATGCCACATGAAAAAAACATACATGTGTGACCTATGTGATGATGCATCCTCAGATAAAGTTTGTTTACGGAAATATATAAGAATACACACAGTATATATTATATCTCAGTGTAAAGGATGCTGTGATGATTTCTCCGAAGTAATCTACGTTTGTATATAAGAGACACATGTGAAGCGGCAATTTACTGAATCCTACCCATGGTATATGTGCGGGAGATCGTGATATATGTTTGTGTGATTCATAATATTGTTATTCCAATGTATTTCTCACTGTAACTGCAGTTGTTTTATATGTATCATGGTTTCTTATTTACATATATATGCCTCTTAACATACTAAATTATTTATAAGATTGTTTTTAGTGACCCAAGAATTACACGCTTACCAAAGATAAACATGTGCTGCTGTTTAAACTGTCCAAACAATTTTACATCAAGTGATATCTAAAATGGATCCCCGTTGGCTCAAGTTCACTTGGCTCGAAATTCTCACTGTTTTGACCTGGATATATAAAACCGATTTTTATACCCCCGACAAACGAAGTTTGAAGGGGGTAAATTGGAGTCACCCTGAGGTCGGTCGGTTTGTCAGTTTGTTGGTTTGTTGGTCGGTCGGTCCGTTGCAATTTATCTTGTCCGGTGCATAACTTAAAAACTGCTGGATGGAATTGGATTAAGCTTCATACAATGGTAGAGCATAATGAGAGGAAGTGCAGTGTAAAATAACTATAACTCTATTCTTGCTTATTACTGAGTTATTGCCCTTTGTTACGTTTATTTTGTCCGGAGTTTAACTTGAAAAGTACTGAATGGAATTCTTTGGAACTTCATACAATGATAAAGCACAGTGAGAGGAAGTACTGTGTCCAAGAACCATAACTCTACCTGAACTAATTACTGAGTTATTGCCCTTAATTTGTATTTTTGCTGTCATTTTTTTCAGACATTAACTTGCAAACTACTAGATGAAATTTATTGAAACTTCATAAAATGGTAAAGCACAATAAGAGGAAGTGCAGTGCACAAGAACCATAACTATATTTCAGCTTATGACAGAGTTACTGCCCTTTGTTACTTTTTTCTTTTCCGGAGCATAACTTGAAAACTATTCGATGGAATTTAATAAAACTTCATACAGTGATAGATCATAATGAGAGGGAGTGAATTGTACAGGAACCGCAATTCTATTTTAGCTAATTGCAGAATTACTTCCCTTTGTTACTTTTTTCTTGTCTGGGCATAATTTGAAAACTACTGGATGGAATTTAATAAAACTTCATATAGTGATAGATCATAATGAGAGGGAGTGCAGTGTACAGGAACAGCAATTCTATTTCAGCCAATTACAGAGATAGTGCCCTTTGTTACTTTTTCTTGTCCGGAGCATAACTTGAAAATTATTGGATGTGAAAATTATTGGATGGAATTTAATAAATCTTCATATAGTGATAGATGATAATGAGAGGAAGCGTAGTGTACAGGAACCGCAATTCTATTTCAGCCAATTACAGAGCTATTGCCCTTTGTTACTTTTTTCTTGTCCGGAGCATAACTTTATACAATGGTACAGCACAATGAGAAGGAGTTCAGTGTACATGATTCACTACACTATTTTAGCAAATTACAGAGTTATTGCCTTTTTCTGTTTTTTTTTGTCAAACTTTTGTCCGTACAGTAACTTGAAAACTACTAGATGGAATAGCATAAAACTTCATACAATGATAAATCATAATGAGAGGCGGCGTTCGGGGGTATTAATCACTTTCAGTGATAGCTCTGGTAACACTGTATGTAAGCATTCTCGCTTGAATTGATTTTTTCGATGGTCAAGGAATATTCACCGGTCCCTCTGAGTTAGAGGAAACGAGGATCGAATATATATATATATATATATATATATATATATAATATATATATATATAATATATATATATATATATATATATATATATATATATATATATTGTTTGCTGGTTTTACTTGTGTTATATATAATATTGTATTTCAAATGAAATTCAAACTGTAACTACGGTTCTTTTATATGTTTTATCGTTTCTAATCGCATAATGTAGTTGAGTTTTCCTGTAAAATGCATTTTAAACATTTCGTTGTTAATTGTGTGAACTTCATGTAAATATAACAGATTCATGCATTTGTCACTTAATGTAAAATGATATATCCATTTTGAGTTATTCTAGCTTAGGTATTAACTCTTTATTTTACGCGGAACATTATAGTGGTTGTATTTATGCTTTAATCTTGTTAGACAAATATCAGTAATATTGTATTGATGTAGGTTAACATATGAGTTACCCCATTTTGGTCTTTACAGACTATGTCATGTCTGAACATTAATTCAAATGACTCATTTTAGCTCGACTATTTGAAGAATCACGAGGGCTTTACTACTCGCCCAAGCGTCGGCATCGGTGTCGGCGTTGACGGCCGGTTAAAGCTTTAGGGTTACTTGGGATTTTCACTTCAGTCTAATACACCTCATTCAATTAACTTAATATTTCACACAGATGTTCAGAGCCATTATCACATAATTAGGTGATAAAACTCCATATTATCCTAGGACCTTTATACAATTTATGGCCCCTGATTGACTAAGGAACTTGGATTACGTTTTAGGGTAGGTTAGGATATTTATTAATATCTTCTTTACCCTAATTTCAATTGATAATAATTGAAATAAATTATAATTGCCTTACACGATTTGTTATGGTTTGTGTGTCAAATGGAAAAGGTATAGGAAATCGAAAAGTCCTATGTGACATTAACAAGATGCAGACAGAGAGGATATATGTTTATTTTTTCGATTGTATTGTATTGCACCTGTGGCGGAGAAAAACATTTTCAAGAGGGAAAATACACCGTTTTTTATCACGAGTATTATTTAATACGATCTAACACTGAAATAAAGAACATTTAACTGTTTTATGCCATTTTAATTTATATTTTATTAAGTTTTCTTAATTACCTCCTTTCTTGAAAATAGTGTAATTTACGTAGTTATTTAAACGTGCTTGTGCATTTCGCAAAGCGTTCTTTATAAGTTTAAACAAAACATATACTTTGCATAGCGAAGTTTTTTTTTCGTTCAGGTACAATGCATTACAAGTAAATTAGTTTATAACAGATTGATTCCCCTTGTTGTCAGAGTCTGCTTCTTTGCGGTTGAACTTGGCTGTTGACTGTTCACGTTTTACCGGAAATTGTCGGATAATTTTATCGATATTAAAGAATCCCCTCTGAACAAACAAAACACAATTCTTAAACACGTGATGGCACGAAACCGCTTTAACAGTGTCCTTTTGAATGCATCCAAACATTTATCATTCAACTAGCTATGAAATATGACATACGCTTTTCTGCTTAAAGAGGACTTTTAATAAAGAAATGCATGTAAATCTCCGATTTAAAGTGATAAACACCGTTGTTCTTTTTCGAATATATTGTCCACATTTAATGTGATATTTCACAATTTTATAGCTTTTCCTAAAAACGCAAACAACATTAAACATAAACACAAACATGTCTCTGACTTCTGTCTTTTGTGTTTGTACACTCCAATTCCTCTGTAAATCATCACCTATATCTCACTTGTATGGCCTCACTATGGCGTGAATTCTTATATGCCTTTGAAAAGAACCAATCTGTGAAAAATCAGCATCAGATATCTCACAGTTGTATGACTAGTCTCCTGTGAGTATTCGTATATGCCGCTGTAATGCACCTTTCCGAGAGAAGGCAGCATTACACAGCGTCACACTCGTATGGCTTCTCTCCTGTGTGTATACTTATATGTCTCCTCAAATGACTTTTCCAAAGAGAAAGCAGCATCCCATATATCACACTTGAATGGCTTTTCTCCTGTGTGTATTCGTTTATGTCTCTGTAATTCACCTTTCCGAGTTAAAACCTTTAACTACTTCCAAAATAATTAATCTATAACCTATTTTAATAACAGCTAACAAGATTGTAGCAGTGTTTTATTAGCTTAATACTTAAAATATTAAATGATTGGTGAGTGCTAAAATATTGACTGCAATCTATTATCGTCTCGTAAGGTATATATACCATGTTTTTTGGCACTTTTCTTCGAATTAAAACTTTCTTCTTTATAAAAGCATTCATTTTGAGATGTATTCATCCTTTTTGGTACATAACAACAATTGTATTAATTGTGCGAGTTTGACATCCTCGTAACATATTATTTACGACTAGCATATTTGGCGTCCAAATAACCGCCCAATAATGAATAGCCGTGTAACAATAAAACCAAAATATACTAGAGCAAATGCCTAAACATGTATAATTATGTTCAAAGAAATGACGTATAAAACAATACACAAACAATGAAGAAATGGGTTGATTGCACTACAAATATACAACATAAAGAAATATATAAAAGTAATATATACATACATTATTTGAATATATATGGAGGTGGATTGGGAGGTGGAGGAAAATTATGCAAAATATTTTGCTCAAAATATGCAAGCACGTATCTCAGAAGAGTTTTCTAGAATGGCTGACGCGGGAGGCTAACGCTAGGCTGACACCCACCACGTGACCACTGGTCACGGCTTGGAACGCTGATAAGCCAAGTACACACCACGTGACCACTGATCACGGCGTGGAACGCTGATAAGCCGCGCTTTAGATGTAACCGGTTCAACCCGCACATTTAGCAAGGGGTGATTCAGTTCAACCCCAGATCCATAACATTTTATGTCCGCCATGACAAGTTCAACTAAGTGGGAGGCGTGAATAATGAACCACAGTGAGTGAAAAGGACATTTATTTAATGCCAAAACTAAATAATAAATACGAGTTTGAAATCCTCGCAACATATTATTCACGACTAGCATATTGGGCATCCAAATAACCGCCATAAGGTAACCACACGACGCCAAAAGAGAGGAACGTTGGCATGGCACTGCGCCGTAGATGCTGTTAAGGATGATTAGCTCATGAAACTGGGAACCTAATCTGTGTGAATTCTGTTTTAACATATGCGAAAACAATTTATGTTTTCCTAAATAACGCGAAAAAAGAAAATGAAATAAGAATATATCAAAAGAAAAACACTTTGACAACGTACGTATTACAAAGGCTACGCATAGGCACGTAAGATAACATAGCAACACTACACACATATGTACAGGGTACAAGCAAAAACAAGTGAATACAAACAGATTTCATTCACGGTAAAGTACACAATAAAATAGAACCCCCGCTTTTCACGATGGGCAACACAGTTAAAATTGGACCTCCGCATCGTAACGGTACGTGACACTGTTAATAAACTGTAAAGGGGAACAAATCTTGCTAGTTCATCAATTAGAACATACCTGTTATATTTAAACATAAGAGTAATGGCTCATTTTAGTATTAAGGTTATTGACTTTATAATTTAATTCATCAAATAAATCACTTTTAAGGTAATTATTGTTCTTTTTATGCACATACAAGTTAAGGTATTATTTTTATTTTCCTAAGTATATAGAAGTACATTGTTTAACTTGATATTGAATTAATTACTTGATCATTGTACTGGACATAGCATATTTGTGTGGTTTATTTGTTTGCATATATATAGAGTAGATTATTTCAACTCTTTGGCTACTACCCTTCGGTAGTAGGCCCTAGGTTTGTTTTATAGTGAATGGGACCCATTGGCGTTCACCAACCTAGCACTTAGTTTAGGAATATGATTATTTTCTTATAAAATAAATAATAAAAACTTGGATTGTGTTCTTTCGCTAAAGAAAACTAAATACAGTTATTAAATCTGTCTTTGACAGATTCATCTGTTAGGGGCCTCCACATCTCGTCCTTTGGCGAATTGAAGGCAAAATAGGGGGAGCACCAAAAAAACAGCCTTCTCTGGTACGCGGTGGTCCATTTGGATATTATCAAAATCATTTCAATCAAGTATTAAATATATATGAAACTTGGTGTAGGAAACATTCAACCTAAATGAATATTTCCTTCCTCGAAGCCCCTGCGTTGACCCTGAGTCAAACCGAGGGTGGTCGTAACCGGCCCGTGAGCCAACCACTCAAACAAAACGGTTACAAAACATATTTATATAGAAACTCCGCTTCGTAACGGTAGGTAACACTGTTAATAAACATATTTATATAGAACCTCCGCTTCGTAACGGTAGATAACACTGTTAATAAGACTATTGAAATAGAACCTCCGCTTCGTAACGGTAGGTAACACTGTTAATAAACATACTGAACTAGGACCTCCGCTTTGTAACGGTAGTTACCACTGTTAATGAACATATTGAAATAGAGAATGACTCGTATTGCGTTTTGAGTCAAGATTACATTTTATAACGCTTTGTCTTAAAATCTTACGAAATGCAGATGTAGTTATTGCAATGCCATGGGGTGATGAAATATTGGGCCCTGATAAGCGCATGAGCGGCGTAGATAACGAGTTAAAGCGCGAACCGAACAGAGTGCTTTAAAGGCTGTCGGGACAAAGGAATCTTGGCGCCCCGACCTGCGGAGTGTTATAAGCTTGTAACTCAACCTGAACACCGGATACTTTACCGTTTGCGTATACAAACTGAATGCCTGCCTTTGATAATGCCAATTCGCCGATGCGGAATAGACCGATAAAAGCAACCAGTAGCATAGCATTATATAACACCGCAGAATAGCCGTTCACGCAGACGGATGGTTAATAAGAAATTATGTTTTCTAGGTCATTAAGGCAGTACGCGAGCCGTTTGTCTTTCGCACCATCACGCCGAAGACCTCGTAACAATTTTTGTACTATGAATGCTTCTGCCGGATTCGGAAAGTTTTGAATTTTATGAACATATGCAATAACAGATACGTATGATGTGACTCTAGAAGGTTTGAGCTGACGAAGTTGGCAAGTGGCAATAAACTGTGTAAGATGTACTACTGGTACGGGCAAAGGAGCGCATTGTGGATAATACAGTTGGTAAAAGTCCATGTAATGCTTCCAAGCATTTCTATAGCTATTCATCGTGGAGGGTGCCAGAGACGTTTTTAGAAGGGTACACACACTGTAGTTCAGAAAATTGTGGCTAGGTGTTCTAGTACCTGAGTTGAGGCCATGTGGGGCGCTAACTGACGGAACTTGTCGACCTGAAGGCGAGAAAGTAGATCAGGTAAAACATTTTGTTTGCCTGGAATGTGCTCCGACTTCACCAAAATATTGTACTTCATACACGCTAGTACCATGCCACGGACCAAAACCATAATATTCGAAACTTTAGACGTGTGTCTATTAATTATATGTTTGACAGAAATGTTGTCAATGTGTAACACAAAGCAACGATTTGTAACTGTTGACCCCATAGCTCCATATCCAAAACAATAGGAATAAAATCTTTTAACGTTATGTCCTCAGGTTGAATTTGGACTGACCATGTTCCAAAAAATCAATGACTTTTGAAGTTTGACCCAAAACCTAATGAACCAGATGCATCAGTACCCGGTGATGATGCAAAGCGGATTATTTCCGTCCACATTTTTCATTTGCCGGTACTATCCGGCACCGATGCGGATTCATTAAATCGCAACAAAGTTCAGTACATCTCAGCATTCTCTTCGCATTGTTACTGTTATTGTTTTGGATCTAGGAAAATATCTTTATTTCAAAGAATGACCATATTATTAGTGAATGTATATATATTTTTATTTAATGGATGTCGTGTCAAATTAACCAAATAAATGAAGAAATTTGACATGAAAACCGTATGCGACGAGCAGAAACGGTGTTTTTTTGTTTCTATTTTTGAAAAACCACTTATTCAAACATATTATATTAACGCATAACAGTTTTATCCTTAGAATTATGCTTCAAGTTAAATTAAATTCATTGTTTAATCGTGTTTTAAGAACTTTCTTTCGATTTAACACGGCAACGGGATCTAGCGTTTGTGGTCACCGGATTCTACAGGCTTGTTACATATTATATTGTTTTGGAGTCTGTAACAAGTTTATCCTAGAGGATTTTGTGTGTATTTAGTAGGGGTATACTTTGGTATACTCGACTGAATAAAGGGTTGGGCGTAGAGTAGGCCGAAAAAGAAAAATCTGTGTTTATCGTAGCGGTCTCAAAAGTAAAAGAAGGGTCGTGACACTAAGGTCAAATATAAGTTTGCAAAACATATATTCATCATATACTCGAAGACACTCCTTGTTCCGTTGTGGGGGTGCTAGGTATATCAGGTTGCCTTTTACACAGAAAAAAATTCTTTAGCCTCGGTCTGATACTAAGAAGTGTATTAAAGGTATAAGTTTAACTCACTGCGCAGTTGTGTCGCAAATATGGTATGAGTTCTATATTCATATACATTGTTACTGCCTTTTCCTGGAAACAATCATTAAAAGGGATGTTAATTTAGAATTATGCAAAATGAAAGTAATCAATAAAAGTTCGTTATTGTATGAAGAAATGAAGTTTTTTAGTTTACAGATTACGGTACAGGGAGTATTGCAATATATAATTTATTGTACAAGTCTCGTGCATGCCTTTATATCTGCCCGTGCACATGCGCATGCGCGAGCTCCTAGATTTACGTAATGAAGCCAATTAATGACTAAATGGATAGTTACTAAAACTAATGAACAATTTCCTTTTTAAGAACTTTTGTAAATTAACATCTATGCTCCAAAAATAACGGTCTTGCTTCATATTTATTCATACAAGACGATCTAATCCCATATCTTAAGAGTAACCAGTAATTAGTATATGTTGTTGTTTATGTAATTAGAATGCCTGGGAATTTTATACGTGTTGATTTGATCTTCATTTCCGGCTCAAAACAAACAAACAATAAAAGCATATCAAAACTTTGATAGAACCTGGTGCGAGTGTCAAAATATATCCGGTGCCCAAATTTCTATACAACTACTCAAGAAAGATAGAATCCGGATTCCGCTGAACCGACAAGCGAGGACTTTATTTCCACTTTTTTTATCGCAAAGAGTATATACAGAAGCAAGAAATTAAACTATACCTACTTCGATACCTTCTTTAAAAAGATAAACGTAATTATCAGGATGTAAATAGCTGATAGTAAGAAAATATTAAGGTTTCGTTTGCATGTTATTTGCTGTCAGAATTATGATCGCTGTTTTATTTTCATTCGTTTACATGAATAAAAAGATATGGGGCTTTCATTTTTGTGTTTGTTTGTCGATAGTTGATGGAGGTATTCTTTAGGTATAAAATCGAAAACATAATTACAGCACTTGTTATTATTTTCACCTATTTACATTTCGGCATTCCACTTTTTAATGTAAACACGACGGATAGAATCCGCATCGGTGCCGGATAGAACCGGCAAATGAAAAATGTATACGGAAAGAATCCGCTTTGCATCATCACCGTGAGTATGCGAGTGTAGTGAATCCGCCTCGACCCAGCGGAGCTGAAGCAGTAAAGAAGTACCGTTAAAAAGATAGATCTGTAAAAAGCTTCCATGCAGCAATGTCTCTCCTGTGTTTTTTTTGGTGAGAGTAATGTAATGTCGAGGGTAACTGGCTTTCTTTGTGAGGTCTATGAGACGACTTAAAAACTTCGGCCAGGACGAACCACCTGACAACAAAAGTTGAGGTAACCGAGTAAAGACTGAAGCTGTTTCAGAGTTATGGTACGTTTTACCGAGAACAGAAGGTATCGACGTTTAATAAGCTTGTCCTGCGGAAGTCTAGCTTCCATGTTGATAGTATCTAATTCGAGTCCCATAAATGTGATAACTGTTCGAGCAGATTCAGTTTTTTCGGGTGTGGTAGGCACCCCGACGTATGCACAGAAACGTAAAAAATATCCAAGTTCGTTTGACATTGAGCGGAATTAGGTGGACCTAGAATGAGCAAAATCATCAAGAATATGAGCCATACAATCGATGCCCAAGTGTTTTTCAGAAATTAACTGAAGTGCAGTGCTAAATCGCGGGAGCTGAAGAGCAGCCCTTGGGCAAGGAAGTATCAAAATAGAATTTGTCTTGAAACTTGAAACCGAGCATATCATGGTCTTCAGGGTGTACTGGAATGATGCAAAAAACAGAGTCAATGTCTGTTTTACTGAGCAAAGAATCCCGGCCTAACATAACTACTTTTTGTACAGCATCATCGAAGGTTACATAAGAGACTGAAGCCAGGTATTTGTCAATAAAGGAATTTACTGAGTTACCTTCGGAATAACTTAAGTGATGAATCAACCTAAACTGGTTTGGTTCTTTCTTTGGAACTAAGCCTATAGGACTAATATGCAATTGGGGAAAGGGTTTAATGGTAAAAGGACCTTTGATGCGACCAGCATTTATCTCCTTCTGAAGCTTACGAGCAACCATAGAATGCTGTATGTTGTCCTCTGCAAAACCCACACAGGTGGGGCTGGGAACATTTGGGATTATGGCATCCAGTGCGCTTGTTGGGATTCCAATATGTGTTCTTGAGGAATTTTCTGACTTTGAATGAAGTCGACTTTCCAGGACGAAAGGGGCGAAATGTCTGTGTTTGTGCAGATACTGTGTTGAAAGAGGTACACACCATTAACCTAAATTCTGTGTGTAACATGTCCCATGGCAAAGGTGCAGATGCTCGGGCCATACAAAACTGGTTGTCGTAAAAAGCAAATGAAAGACCTGGGCGCCGCAAAAATGCATGTAAATATTCAATTTAAGGTACTATGATAAACCCCGTTGTCCCTGTTCGAATATATTGCCCACATTCAATGTGATATTTCACAATTTTATAGCTTTTCCTAAAAACTCAAACAGCATTAAAAATAAACACAAACATGTCTCTGACTTCTGTTTTTTTGTGTTTATACACTACAATTCCTCTGTAAATTATTAATCTGAGGGAAAGCAGCATCCCCTATATCTCACGTGTATGGTTTCACTCTGGCGTGAATTCTTAAATGCCTTTGATAAGAACCAATTCTGTGAAAAATCAGCATTACATATCTCACAGTTGAATGGCTGTCTCCTGTGTGTATTCGTATATGCCGCTGTAATGCATCTTTCCGAGTGAAAGCAGCATTACATATGTCACACTCGTATGGCTTCTCTCCTGTGTGTATTCGTATTTGCCGCTGTAATGCACCTTTCCGAGAGAAGGCAGCATTACATATGTCACACTTAAATGGCTTCTCTCCTGTGTGTATTCGTTTATGTCTCTGTAATTCACCTTTCCGAGAGAAAGCAGAATTATATATATCACACACGTATGGCTTCTCTCCTGTGTGTATTCTTATATGTTGCTGTAAAGGGCAATTCTGAGCGAAAGCAGCATCACATATCTCACACTTGTATGGCTTCTACCTTGTGTGTGTAGTTTTATGACTCTGTAAATAACTTTTCCGAGAGAAAGCAACATCACATATTTCACACTTGTATGGCTTAACTCCTGTGTGTATTCTTTGATGACTCTGTAAATGACCTTTCCGAGAGAAAGAAGCAACACATACCTCACACTTGTATGGCTTCTCTCCTGTGTGTCTTCTTTTATGATTATGTAAATGACCTTTCCGAGGGAAAGCAGCATTACATGTCTCATATTTGTATGGTCTGTCTCCTGTGAGTATTCTTATGTGAATTTTTAAATTAGATTTCCAAGAAAACGTAGCCCCACAAATCTTACATGTGTATGGCTTCTCTCCTGTGTGCATATCCATGTTAATCTGAAAGAAACAATAAATGTTTGAATCATTAATAACAATATCGTTCAAATAAGTCAATTCTTCGAATCACAAGTAGTCTCATTCCCTTATTATTGATTATATTGTTTATAACTCTTTATAAACATCATAAACTCATTTGGTAGTTTGCTTTTTGGATGGAATTTCATTATGGACGGCAGTTCAATATTGCAACACATGATATGCTTTTCACAACTCCAATGGAACGGCTTGCTCAACAATATGGTAAAGACCTCGGGCACATAATGACTCATTCTGTATATTAATATGACTCTAAAGTTGATGTCAACTCTAAATTGAAATGGACCGAAACAAAAAACTCAGAGAATTATCCCCTGCAATAAACAAAGTATGCCAGCAGGGGATTATCATGGCAATTCTTCCTTCTAACTAGACCACTTTTCTTTAAAGAAAAAATATGCTTTATCATAAGTAAATAAAAGTCAGTTTATTGAATGATTTAGCCATACTTTATTCTTTTCTGTGTACAGGTTTGATTTAAAATGTATCAATGCTTAATCTATATGAAAATAGGAAAAATATCATTAATGATTTTATGACTTTTATGACAAAGAAACTATGGTTGTCTTAATGTCTTCTTTCAGGCTGAAGATGACATTGAGTCATTGCAGGAGGTAATTGCAAGTACTGAGGAATCCTCCACATCACATGAGTTCAAAGAGTTTAAGCAAACTATAACATAACATATATCCAATATAACCGTCTATAAAAATGTTATATTTTCAATTCTTGAAGGTTGCTTCTGATTGCCTTTTCTGGTTTTTATAGCAGTGGTCATGCTAATGTCATAGCCCTAGTTGTTGATTTCTCTGGCATGTAAAACTTTGAACTCTGCTGTTTGTTTATTGACTTGAAACTGGGAACACATGAAGCATTCACAATATTGGGATATGTAGAGAAGTGGTCATTTTGACATCATTTAGTTAAATATATCTGTAAAAGGTTGTGTTTGCTTCCAGAAACCTAATGATGAGCTGAAGGAAGCCTTTGGTCGATTCAAAGAGGAACACTAAATGAGAGAAGTAAGTTCTGATTACTTTCAGATCCTTTGAAATTGGTTAAGTAAATGTAATTGATTGTGATGAGATGAGTATACTGTAATCAATTTAAGTTCAGACAAATGAAATTAAGAGGTGTAGTACAGGTTATGTTAAGATACTTAAGTATATGCTATAACTAATTCTTGAAAGAAGCAAAAAAGGTTCAGGACTATTTGCTGCAATATGGCTTGACCCCAACATGAGTCCCATACTGTCACAGCTTAAAGTGTGTTTAATGCGTAAAGGAACATAATTTTCCCAATCACATTGACATAACCCTAGGACGAATTTTAAAGTTTTATTAACTGGATTTCTTTTTAAAAGTTTCATTCCAACATGACAATAACATTATGCTCTACCTTAAATACACATTCTTGTCAAATGAATAAATGTTATGACATAATCCTGATAATGCACGCCCAATAATGAAGGTCCATTGTAAATTCATGTATCTCTTCATATTGAATTCAACAGATAATATACGGCGTTTTCGCTAAAATGATTTAAAAATTATAACTCTATTATACCTGACCACAGAGTGATTGCCCTTTGTTACCTTTTTATAGTTTGTCATTACTGTATCTAGGGGTATTCGACGCTCATGTGACAGCTTTGTTTAAGTATGTAGACTTGTAAAGTGATTCTTCACGAAAACTGTTAAAAAAAATGACAATTGGGTCAAAGCTGGCAGCACCCCTGGGATTCCTGATTTTTAGCTCTAGTGTCCAAAGGCCAGAAGAGCTTATGCGATGGTAATGTGTACGTAGTATGTGCGTCCGTGCGTCTGTAAACAATTTATGTTAACACGATACAGCCTTCGGTTTTGATTGTATCTTGATGAAACCTGTACAGTATCTACATATCCATTAGAGCTCGGTTCCTTTCGAAAACCAGCCAGATCCGCCGATGCATGCCTAGATTATTGGCCTTGATAGTATAAAAATCCTGTAAAGAATTTCTCGTTAACACGATACAGCCTTCAGTTTTGATTGTATATCGATGAAACTTGTACATAATCTTCATATCCATAAGCGCTCGGTTCCTTTCGAAAACCAGCCAGATCCGCTCATGCATGCCTAAATTATGGGCATTGATAGTATAAAACAAGAGCTGTCACAGTATGTGACGAATGCCCCCGAATGTGACATTGACCTATGAACAAGGTAAGTACATGAAAAGTTAAAGATCAAACAAATACATATGGCAAGTTATTTTAAATTGCCCCTGAACATAAAAAATACCACCCATACTTGACAACTTACATTCTTATGTCCTTATATTCAGCATGCCATTGTGAATAAACACATAGTGTATCTTTCACCTTAG
Organism: Mya arenaria; assembly: GCF_026914265.1. NCBI lineage: Eukaryota > Metazoa > Mollusca > Bivalvia > Myida > Myidae > Mya > Mya arenaria. The sequence goes on from NC_069137.1 coordinate 15,241,489, forward strand.
ATGTAGGGACATGGGTCTTGCACCCGACACGTCTTCTTGGTATGTCGAACACATGTGGAAAGTAATTTTAAAATATGTCCATACAAGAAAAAGTTACAGCCCGGACATAACAACCAATAATCTGTATCCTTATATGGAGCACTCCATTGTGAATAAACACCTAAGTGTGACCTTGACCTTAGAGGTAGGGACACGGTTCTTGCACGCGACACGTTGTCTTGGTATGTCGAACACATGTGGCAAGTTATTTTAAATTCTGTCCATAAAATGGAAAGTTACAGCCTGAACACGACAACCTATACTCTATGTCCTTATATGCAGCATGCCATTGTGAATAAACACTAAGTGTGACTTTGACCTAAGAGGTAGGAACACGGGTCTTGCACGTGACACGTCGTCTTGGTATGCTATACAAGGAAAAGTTACAGCCCGGACACGACAACCTATAATATATGTCCTTATATGCAGCATGCCATTGTGAATAAACACCTAAGTGTGACCTTGACCTTAGAGGTAGGGACACGGGTCTTGCACGAGACACGTCTTCTTGGTATGCCGAACACATGTGGCAAGTTATTTTAAAATCTGTCTATACAAGGGAAAGTTACAGCCCGAACACAACAACCTATACTCCATGTCCTTATATGCAGCATTCCATTGTGAATAAACACTTAATTGTGACCTTGACCTTAGAGGTAGGGACACGGTTATTGCATGCGAAACATCGTCTTGGTATGCCGAACAGATGTGGCAAGTTATTTTCAAATCTGTCCATAATATTCTGAGTTATTGAGTCAGACGGACGGACGGACAGACGGACGGACGGACGGTGCGATTTTAATATGCCCACCTTCGAAGGGAAAAAAAATCAGTTTGTCAGTAACCAATTGCTCGTGAACACGATACAGCCTTCAGTTTTGATTATATCTCGATGCAACTTAAACATTATCTTCATATCCATAAGAGCTCGGTTCCTTTCGAAAACCAGCCAGATCCGCTCATGCATGCCTAGATTATGGGCCTTGATAATATAACAAACCATGTAAACAATTGCTCGTTAACACGATACAGCCTTCATTTTTGATTTTTCCGATTAAATTTGTACAGTATCTACATATCCATAAGAGCTCGGTTCCTTTCATGCCTAGATTATGGGCCTTGATATTAAAAAGAAAATCAGTATGTTAGTTCAGTACAATTGCTCGTTAACACGATACAGCCTTCAGTTTTGATTCTGTGAGAGTGCAGCTATAAAAATGAACTTTAAATTGTTGGGAATCATAAGTTAAATCTCATAACATGAACCTTTTTTTCTTCAGAGTATTACATTAGGTATTTGACGGACAAACACAAGTGTGGAGTGGGAAAGGCTTCACTGAAGAAGAATTGAGAGGCACAGACAGACATCATTAGATTTGTATTATTGTATGGAGTATATACAATGTACATATATATGGTTCTTTCTTCACATAGTGCCTATCTGTATAAAATGTTGTTTTTCTTTTGGTAGGCAAGTAAACAGAATATAGAAATTATATCTATTGATTTTATTTATTTATTTGCTCATCTGATTTTATTTTTTTAAATGACGAGCTATTGTCGTCGTTGGTTAAGTTTTGCGTTTTGGTCACTTACATGGAATCTATCAAAGCTATCAATCAGAAACTTTTGTGACTTGTTCATCTAATATCTTTCTTCACATTGTACCCTAAAGATGCTGAGTCTTACCTTTTTTGGAGAAAAAAAAATAAATGTTGATGGATTTCGGTTGATTTTGAGAATTGGACATAGCTTCTTTAATTTTTGTTTGATTAATTTCATTTTTTTCCTAGAAAATAAATGGATAATGCTTTCAATATATCAAACAGGTTTTTGAGTCACATATTTTTGGAAGGGTATGGGGAGGATGGGAATATTTTAGTATTTTTGGATTTGTAATTATTAGCAAGTCTATTTTCTTAAGTTTTGTGCTTGGGTCACTAACATGCAAACTATCAAAGCTATCACTTTCAAACTTTGGAATACCTGTTCACTATCAAATGTACAATATGATATAAATAAATCGTAAAAGCATAAAATCAGATGAGCGTTCAGCACCCACAGGCGGTGCTCTTGTTTAATTCTGCAGGTAACTGTATAAAACTCGAATAAAACTGGTTAAGTCTTTGGTAAGGTTAAAATTGCCCAAAATGTTTATGGATTGGTCAATATTTTTCAGATAATTATTATTTACCAATGGAATTATTAGATTTGCACAGTAGCCTAAAGAAACCCAGTGGACAACTTATCCAAGTTTTATACAATTAGCTGCTGCAGTCTTAAAAGTAAAGATAATGAACTTGATATTTGTTTGAATGCAATGCTGCAGAATATAGATATTTTGCTTCAATAAGATCATCAACCTTTAGTTGCAAAAGTTTATTTTATTGATGCACTTATGACATATATACTGTAAATTAATGAAATAAGGCAAAGTTATAGTAATTGTTTAAATTGAGCTATTCTTAATTTATTTTTATGACATATGACTGAGCTGTTTTAAAAACAAAACTATGTCATTAGATTTATGTGTTATTGAGAACATATGATGTTTTTGTGTAATACATATTTAGGTACCCTTGTATCTGTTTAGTTATAATCATGCTAAAGATAATTCTTTGCCCTTTGAATATGACCACTGTTGGAGCAGATCATGTTATAGTTTTACAAAAGACATATCGACTGTCCGGCGGGCGGCCTCCAGTTTATAGTCTCATCAATTATCAAGAGGCTATTGTCTAATCTTCACCAAATTTGGTCAGAATGTGTCAGCGCATAAACTGCTATTTCGCTTCAGTTGCTCAAGAGAAAACAACCTTTAGTTATAGAAATTACCTTATATTGGTCTTACATGACAATTTGTTTTAGAAACCTCTCATGTGTGTATTCGTATATGTTCCTGTAATACACTTAAAATTCTGGGAGAAAGCAGCATCACATATCCAACACTTATACGGCTTTTCGCCTGTGTGTATACTTATATGTCTTTGTAAGTGCCATTTCAGACCGAAAGCAGCATCACATATTTCGCACTTGTATGGCTTCTTTCCTGTGTGTATTTGTAACTCCTGTGTGTATTTGTATATGTTTCTGTAAGCGATTTTTGTGTGAAAAAGCAGCATCACATATATCGCATAAGGCTTCTCTCCTGTGTGTATTCGTAACTCCTGTGTGCATTCGTATATGTTTCTGTAAGAGATTCTTGTGTGAAAAGCAGCATCACATATATCGCACTTGTAAGGCTTCTCTCCTGTGTGTATTCGTAACTCCTGTGTGTATTCGTATATGTTTCTGTAAGCGATTTTTGTGTGAAAAAGCAGCATCACATATATTGCACTTGTAGGGCTTCTCCTGTGTGTATTCGTAACTCCTGTTTGTATTCGTATATGTTTCTGTAAGCAAGTTTTGTGTGAAAAAGCAGCATCACATATATCGCAATTGTAAGGCTTCTCTCCTGTGTATATTCGTAACTCCTGTGTGTATTCGTATATGTTTCTGTAAGCGATTTTTGTGTGAAAAAAACAGCATCACATATATCTCACTTGTAGGGCTTCTCTCCTGTGTGTATTCGTAACTCCTGTGTGTATTCGTATATGTGTCTGTAAGCGATTTTTGTGTGAAAAAGCAGCATCACATATATCACACTTGTAGGGCTTCTCTCCTGTGTGTATTCGTTTATGACTCTGTAAACTACCTTTCTGAGAGAAAGCAGCATCACATATGTCACACTTGTATGGCTTCTCTCCTGTGTGTATTCGTTTATGAATCTGTAAATAACCTTTCCGAGCGAAATCAGCATCACATACATCGCACTTGTAGGGCTTCTCGCCTGTGTGTATTCGTTTATGACCCTGTAAACTACCTTTCTGAGAGAAAGCAGCATCACATATCTCACACTTGTATGGCTTTCTCCTGTGTGTATTATTATATGTTTCTGTAAAATACTCTTCTGAGGGAAAGCAGCACTGCATATATCACATTTGTATGGCATGTCTCCTTTGTGTATTCGTTTATGACTCTGAAAATGACTTTTCTGTGAAAAAGCAGCATCACATATCTCACACTTGTATGGCTTCTCGCCTGTGTGTATACGTATATGTCTCAGTAAGTGACATTTCACACCGAAAGCAGCATCACATATCTCACACTTGTAGGGCTTGTCGCCTGTGTGTATACTTATATGTCTTTGTAAGTGCCATTTCAGACCGAAAGCAGCATCACATATATCGCACTTGTAGAGCTTCTCTCTTGTGTGTATTCGTTTATGAATCTGTGAATTACCTTTCTCAGAAAAAGCAGCACACATATTTCGCACTTGTATGGCTTCTCTCCTGTGTGTATTCGTATATGTCTCTGTAAGTTATTTTTGCATGAAAAAGCAGCATCACATATATCGCACTTGTAGGGCTTCTCTCCTGTGTGTATTCGTTTATGACTCTGTAAACTAAATTTCCGAGAGAAAGCAGCATCACATATTTCGCACTTGTATGGCTTCTCTCCTGTGTGTATTCGTATATGTCTCTGTAAGTAATTTTTGCATGAAAAAGCAGCATCACATATATCGCACTTGTAGGGCTTCTCTCCTGTGTGTATTCGTTTATGACTCTGTAAATAACGTTTCTGTGAAAAAGCAGCATCACATATCTTGCACATGTATGGCTTCTCTCCTGTGTGTATCGTATATGTATCAGTAAGTGACATTTCACACCGAAAGCAGCATCACATAGTTCACACTTGTATGGCTTCTCTCCTGTGTGTATTCGTTTATGACATTTTAAATGACCTTTCTGAGAAAAAGAAGCATCACATATTTCACACTTGTATGGCTTCTTCTCTCCTGTGTGTAATCGTATGTGCCCCTGTAAAACACTTTTCCGAGAGAAAACAGCATCATATATTTCACACTTGTATGGCTTCTCGTCTGTGTGTAATCGTATGTGCCCCTGTAAATCACCTTTCCGAGAGAAAGCGGAATCACATGTCTCACACTTGTATTGCTTCTCTCCTGTGTGTATTCGTATATGCCTTTGTAAATCACCATTATGAGAGAAAGCAGCACTACATATCTCACACGTGTATGGCATCTCTCCTGTGTGTATGTTTATGTGACGTTTTAAATTTTCTTTCAAAAACAACTAAGTACCACGAACCTTACATGTGTATGGTCTTCTCTTTATGTATATCCATGTGAATCTAAACGAAACAATAAATGTTTGTATCAAGAATGACAATATCGTTCAAATAGGTCAATTCTTCCAATCACAAGTATTAATATTCCCAATATTTTATGTTATTTTGTTAATAGCTGTTTAATACACATCATAAAATTCATATGCTAGGTTGCCTCTTGGACGGATTTTCCTTATTGACGGCAGTTTGTTATTGCAATACATGATATTCTTTCACAATTGCAATGGAACGGCTTGCTCGATAATATTGTATGCACTTCGGACATTACCAACTGTACTTTCTATTCATACTACATGAATAACATGAGCATAATATTATTCAGATATAATGTTCATATTTAAACTCAATGGCATTCTACTTCCGTTTATATACCTGGTCCTGTAAAACATTACACGAGAGTCCCGTTTATGTATTTTATATGGGGGAACCGGAGAACTCGGAGAAAAACTACTTGTCTGGCTTGGTGACAACACTCGAATAGAACATGCACCCAGTCCGAAAAGCAAGGAAGTGATATAATTACTGTGCTAATGGGTAATCGATGTTAATAGTCAATAGAGTCTATTGATTTTCTTTCAGTCAAAGTTATATATGGCTTCACTAAGGCTAATTATGTCTGGTATTGTCTAAATTAAGAAGCCCTGGTCGTATGTATAGATATGAGCGAGTATTCGAAAAATGTTATCAACGTGGCTTTTTAGTCACGAAGAGTACAACATGAAGGGTGCAAAGTCGCAGTCAATTATTTTAGTCCTGGAATAAAATTTATTCAAGATTTTCTGACAGATGAAATATTTTAAAATAAGATCAAATTGTCTTTGGTGCAAGAAGATATTTGGTATTGGAAGTCATAATAGCAACTATATATATATATATATATATATATATATATATATATATATATATATATATATATATATATATATATATATATATATATAAATATTTATTGATTTATTGATTCATTTGGTGTTTGATGGTAAACAGAGATTGATTTAAGGATCTTTATTTAGGATATTTGTTGTAATACCAATACCTTGTTTATATATCGAAAAGGCACCCGGCGATATGATACCATTTGGCAGGAGAATAGTTCGTAATATCCAATTAAAATTGTGTTGTATCGGGAAGGCAATATTTTACATAAGAAGGATATACAGTTAAAATTAGCATATTGGAAACAAATTATAATAATATGAACATCGAAATCATAAACGGAATATGATGTTTCACTTAATTGCAAAAAGGGGAGTCTTATAATATGGCAATCACAAATGGATATGACATGAATATCACAAATCACTTAATTGCAAAAATAGGGGAGCCTAATAATATGGCCATCACAAATGGATATGACATGAATAGCAAAACGAATGCACACACAACTGATATTGCAAGAATCACTTACCGTGTAAAATACAATATATCCTTAATAAAAACACATCTTTCCTTTGCTGCAACAATCGTTATGACTAAACATATCATTATAAATTGGATTTTAAAACTACCGAGACAAGTCCGGTAGTAATTGTAAAACTCCGGATACGCTATATTTAAGGAAGTCATTATCTTTTCGCATCAATCACATGTTAGATTTTAATCTCAATTAACTAATTTCGATAATTATCAAATAAATGTCTCTATTTCGTGATATATATGACATATCCGTTATCTGATGGGGATTTCCGGACAGTTCTTATCTGTTCAATTATACTTTCATAAATATTTTTTGTTACACAGTTTTTCATTAACTAAGTAAGTAAATAGATTACTATAGTGATTTGAGTTTAGAATGGCACATAACGTGACAACAATGACAAAAACACTAGTCCCCTGTCCAGTGGATGCCCCTCATTTCTACCATTTTATAAACAAACATAATACCGAAAAGGTTTATGGAAAGTTAATGTTATAACTTAAAAGTCTGAAAATGACACTCTTATTCAAAATCAAAACATACATATGTGTAACAAATATATGTCTTGAGTGATAAACCTTTAACCTCTTCCAAAATAATTCATATATGTTTTAAAATATTTATTACTGCTAGCAAGATCGAATCAGTGTTTTTAATAGCTGAATATTTAAAAAAAATATTTGTTAATTTAAAAGGTTGACTCTGATCTACTATCGTTTCATAAGACATAAATACCATTTTTTCCTGCACATTTCTTCCAAATAAAACTTGGTAGCCTTTTTTAGATAAATAACTTCGAATAGCCTTTTAATATGATGAAACGACCCACTCCGCCAGTGTACGGTAACAGAAAAGATTTTATGAATGCCTAAAACAGGCAACACATTTTAGCTGTGTGTTGGGTAATTACCGTAGCGATTACTTCCCCTGTATACCAGCATTTATGTCTCAAAGTTGTATTTGATTCTCAAATGTTTAGGCTTAATACCAGAGTTTGATGAGAGGAATTATATTCTGGTGTTAAACCTAAAAGAAATATGTATACAAATATTTAAGACAACTACACATGTAGAGTCTTTTGGAATGAAAAATAGATATCGTGTCAGGTTAAAGGCTAATTATATGTCTTCTGGTCGTTTACTCACTTTTGACATCATTTATCATATCCTTTTATACTAAAATTGCAAATATGGTCCATTATGTCTCGTCCGTAGTGTCTATGGTCCAAACTATGACAACATAACAGCGTATAAGGTAACGCTCGACTAAACGTCTGAACATAAGAACCTTGTGGTGGAATCCAGTGTAAGATCTACCCACTTTACCAGATATTGACTATTTTACTTGCACTACGAGTCAAACACTTGGCAAGAAGGTTGGAATATTTTTAAGTATCTTGAGATATTTGGTGTTTGTTTGGCACACGTGTCATAGCAGAATAATGCGTTTTAGTCTGGACATTTTAGGTAAATAAGCGGGAAGTTGGTTTGTCGAATAACGTGTTTTTTGCATTTCGGGTTTGCAGTTGCATTTATTTTCGTTAAAACTGTACATTTACTTAAAGATAAGTATTAACAGTACAAGAAAAGCCCAAAATTGAAGGGTTTGATCGCGATCTGACAAAATAACGGGCCTTTTGAGCAGGGTCATCTGAACATATATGGGGGAAATATAGGAGCAAGTGGTCACCCTTTACGATAACTTTAAGATAATATAATAAAAAATCAAAAACAAATAAATTTGTAAGTTAACATGAGTAACAGTTCCCCTAACATTATAAATAAATCTAGGATTTTTAAAAAAAAACAATCGGGGGGGGGGGGGGCACGTGATCGGGGGGGGGGGTCAAAACAACACACCCTGCCCGTATGTATGGTACCAGAAGCTCGCTTGCCTAGCGCTCGGCATTTAAAGGGTAGCATTGAGAAAATGGTGTACTCAGTACTGTTTCAACCCAGAAAAGTTGTATCTCGTGTATCGGTACATTACACCTAGCTGGTTAAAGAACCAAGATGTCTTTTCGAATAATGCTATAATATCACACCCTGATCTCTTGTATCCCACTCTGTTTCTTCAAATCTTTCAATGTCTGGAATTGACGGCAAATTGCTGGCTCTTCTATCTCAAGTCATTAATAGCATTTCAAACACAAGTTTAGACATATTGGCATCACAGCGGGGTCATGCAAAAGTGATTTATGTCATTTTTGGAAAATAAACGCAGTTGGGCTGGCTGTGTGTTGTGTCCGAATGACTCCATGCTTTCTTTCACCAGCCAAACTACGTTTATGTCCCCGATAATAACATAAATGATGCGGTTCATAAATTACAATTAGACCATTTTTCTACCGTATATATTAAAATACTTAATTTCATTTATGAAAACAATTGCTTAACCAATCAATTCAATAGAACGATCCGGTAATAAAATGACGTCGCGATAACGACGGAAAGGTTTAAACACTACAAAACGTTTAAGCTTAGACTACATTTCACAAATTATTAATTTTCATACTTCAACATATTCATAAAGCTTGTTCGTGGCCTGTTTACACAAACAAAAAACGATAAGCAATTTTCAACTTAAACTAAAACGCACTGATTCGCTGAAATTATTCGCAAATGTTGTTCATTCCATTTTATTTATGAGGTGTTAAAATGACGTGGTTATTTCATATGGCACAACATTGAGACAACTTAAACAGTAACGTTTCTACACGTAGTCACAACGTATTATATTAAACAAAAGCCATAACTTTGTGAGTTTATGACTCAAAATATGTGTTAAGAAAACTTGTCGCACAGTAATTTGATACCATGATTTTATATACCAGTATACTTTAAAAAAAAATGAACATAATTGTAAATAAGCACAATAATTATACTCCACTTGTTTTCAATATTTCAAATAAAAGCAAATGTAATGTATCTTGAAAAGGGACAGAAAGATTACATCGGCCATTTATCACTGAATAAAAAAGCAAAATTTCATTTCAAAATGTTTGTATCATTTCATTTAGTAATTTTTAAGAAATCCTTACAAGTGCCATGAATTGTTCAACTGCTTGTATTCAAAATGAAAGTTACATGGAAGTTGGCTTTTTGGATATATTATATTTTTTGGAGTATAGATGCATGCATTAGAAAAAACGGATGATTACTTAAACTATATTCGTACGTACATTAATCAGTTCATACATGTCATCACCATTTTGCTCTTAATAAAAAAAGAGTAAAACAATTAACACATTTCCATATATTTTACTTGATTATCAAATGTACATAAAAAGTAATGTATGTAAACTATTTTAATCATGTAAAAGGCTCGAACTGCTGTATACATCAAATGAAATCCAAAGATCAATACTCCATCTAACTTAAGTTTTGTGAATTATAGGTGTATATGACCGATCGCTTTGTATTATGCATAGAATTACAAATGGTCCATGGGGCATTTATTTTATTTCATAGATTTTATTTCTTAAGAATGTTTAATGCGAAATAAATACAACAAATTCACGTTTTGAAAAATATATACATTATTAATTTCAGCAGATTGGTTGAAGTACCCGTGGTTCTTCAGTATTCAGGTGGCTTAGTTTTGCGGGACACTAGTAACATGATTTCCTCGTGTTTTTTTTGTGGGTATATGGGGAAAACTATTCTGTTTTCGTCACTCGAGGTTTTGTATTTGGTGGCATTAGAAGGTATTTTACGATGTCTGAAAGTGAAGATATAAATTTGATAATATTCCCCGCCCATCCCATCCCTATTTTCAGTTGATTTTGCTGCATCATTCATTTCATTTCCAGAGTTCCACTGTGCAGTTAGTAACTGATTTCGATGGCACCATTTAAAAATGCCGAACTTACATTTTTGTACTTTTTCAGGAGATACAAAAACAATATAAAATGTCATACACAATGACATGTAGGTTCGGGGTTTTCTGCAACTTCTTCTGACTAGTAAACTCATTTTTACTGGCTGTTAAGTCAGGTGTTTTCAGAAAAGGCGGCAAACTAAAATATGTGAATAAAAAGATGAAAACCCCGAAATAGCAAAAGATTTAGGTTCGGCTTTTTTAAATGGTGCCATCGATTTGTCACGTTTATTATTTGAGATTTACCGTATATTTAGTTTTTCAGTTGCTTCATGGTGTTTTCCAAGATACTTGCCGTTGCTGCTTACTCTAAGGGCGACGTGGCCACGATTGACCAAGGTTACGATCCAGATGTGCTTACACGCTTTACCAAGATTCGAGCACCCGAATACCGTCTGTTCTTGACATGTGTACATGTTCACCAAATACATTGCCAATTCCTTAACTGTTTGTGTACGCTTTGTTAAAAAATATAGTATAGTTGTAATGTTCATAAAATTATATGTCAATTTTAGACAAAAAAACTGTAAAGTTTACGTGTTATTGAATATGGTTTGTTCTGGTCGGTTTTATAACATGTATTTGTTAGCCCCATCAGAATTGTATATTAATACGTAGAAATAGAAGTTGTTGAATAGTTGTGTAGTTGTTGTTCGTGACTTATGGTGATATTCATAAATACACAAAACGAGAGTGTTGCGCATATAAACAGTCTTTTTTGTAACTTTTCTTTAATATGTTGCATGTGTTCAATAAACATTTCAAACTGAAGTTTTCCATTTGACACACCAACCATATCATGTAAGGCAATTATAATTTTATATGCACCAGAAATTGATAACGTAAAAGCTTATCAATTTTGAAAGTATATATATTAAATACAGGGGCATATAACTTCCCTTCGCTCAATGCTCCAACACAAAACGTCTCAGTCCGACAACAACCAGTACAATCTTCAATGCAGTTGACTTTTTGTACTTTGGCCATTTTATCATGATCCATCCGTACACTTCTAACAATGTTGCATTTCTACGATGAACGAAATCGCTCAATCTTGGGCAAAGGACAAGCATTTCATATATAACAACTCATAATTCAAATTCAGTCAAGACAGCGATTTATTGTTTGCGAATGTTCACCAAAAGCAGTTCTGGCTAAATCAAAATAAAAATGTCGAAAGAATGCAAACAGAAAATGAAATGCGGAAAAAACACAATATAAATACAACATATCGAAACTATAAGCCTCAAGTTCTTTGATGAAATTGAACTTGCCTAAACCATCGTTAAATGTTAAGAAGCTCTGGTTATCAATAATATATGTATTTATTATCGGAATTGATAATGTAAAATTCGGTTGTGAGGTAGATTTTGTAGGGTACTGTAGTTTATATAAGTTTTACATTTTCCTCGAGGAAATTACAAGTATCGGGTTATGTACTGATTTGGGAAATCATTCGATAAGCAAGTGGGGTATGGAGAGGATCGTGTCATTGTACACTAGTAGCGTGTTTTATTGATTACAAAAAATGATATACAAATAGATTATTGTTTCTGTGTTATTAACGCATATTTATTTTTCAGTTTGGTATTGCTTGTGTTACCAACGTACGAATGGGAGTTTATTCGTGTAGAGGGCTGTGAGTGGCATTGATTCCGGACATTACTACAATGCAGAAGCATTCATCACTGTGTATAGGAACATTGAGCCATTCACCATGTTATGGCTATTCAGGGAATCAGTGCCTGTGTGAATGTTATTGAATTGTCAGAATATACAAAATAAAATACCCCGCTTGTTGGCACACCTATATTGTGTTCCTTTGTTTGTCTTTACTTAAGGTTAAGATAATAAATATTTTATGTTTGGCATAAAATGAAATGAAATAGAAAACATAAATAAAAACATGATACCACCTTAAATGCTACATACAAAACTGTGTAAGGAATTGTGAAAGTATCATTATAGACGTTTATGCAGCGCACAAAACTGTGTGTGGAGCGGTGAAACTATGAAACCACTGTTATTGTTGCCCAAACAACTATGTCCACAGAGGGAGGTGACACTTTGATACATCTGTAAATGCTGCCGACAAAACTCTGTGAGGAGCGGTAAAACTTTAATACAATCGTTTATGCTGTACATAAATTCATTTGAAAAGCGGAAACCATCGACCTCTGTTTTGAGTTTAGGTCAATCAACACTGTCATGTGTTATAAGTAGTTAATCATGTTTAAATTCCTTAAGAAAAATGGCAGTATAGCTTTTTCCACAGATTTTTTATATATGTCGCAATAAGAGGATTCAGCGACACTGAATCTAGTCATATTAAACGAGACAAAAATGTATAAACTGAAACGCATGGACAAACTGTGAATTACTATAAAGAAGGCAAAAATCAAAATAATAACAACTCAGATTTTTTTTAAGAACTTTATTTATATATTCGAAACAGTTATCCATTTCTCAGCTAGGAAATAAATGGTTATATTTTTTTTTCAGAAATCCATCTAACTACACAGCCACCGTCTAATCAGTTCATACTCGTGTGTACCACCGTTGACCTAACTTCGTATGCTTTCGTTACGATGGTCCGTAAATAAAACGTTCAGTAATGCCTGTGGTATTCCAATATATATTACATTTCATCGCCTTGGCATTTATCTAGTGACCACAAATGAGTGCAAATAGATTTTTGATGGAACCACTCGTTTGATTTTATAAGAGACCCTTTACAAATAATTAAAGATTATTATGCATAAGAACGTATGCCAAACTTAATAATATTATATCGAGCAACACCGGACGTTGATGCTTAGTACTACAAATATGTAGTAGGAGATTTTGAGATTAGATATTTTAACTGTAATGTAATTTAAACGTGCATGTGCATTTCACAAAGCGTTCTTTTATATGTTTAAACAAAACATATACTTTGCATAGCGAAGTTAGCTTTTTTTTTTATTTCGCTCAGGTACAATGCAATACAAGTAAATTAGTTGATTACAGATTGATTACCCTTGTTGTAAGAGTATTACTTCATTCACTTCAAAGACGACTAACCTAAGAATCAATGTAATTCATTTTTCAAGAATTATAACAGACCACGAAAATATTTTTTTATTTTCCATATTCATAACGAAAGCAAGAAAGGTTCAACTCCATCAACGTTATGCATTATTTTTGGCAAGCATCGTTAAACAGAATGTGATTACAGCTGAATACTGTTGCACTGTTTGTATGGGACGTTTAGCTTTCAATACTTTAACAATTTAAAAGCATTTATAACAATAAGCATGAAATTGACCGACTGAGTTCGCAATGTAGTTTTTTTCAAATCGTAAAACATGTAAAACAAACACTTGTTTCGACGTTCGCCATTCTGTTTCGTTGCGGTTGAACTTGGCTGTTGGCTGTTCACGTTTTACCGGAAATTGTCTCATAATTTTATCGATATTAAAGAATCCCCTCTGAACAAACAATACACAATTCATAAACACGTGATGGCACGAAACCGCTTTAACAGTGTCCTTTTGAATGCATCCAAACATTTATCATTCAACTAGCTATAAAATATGACATACGCTTTTCTGCTTAAAGAGGACTTTTGAGACGCAAATTGTCTCATTATCGATATTTGGCGCATCCCCTCTTTGAACAAACAAAACACTATTCATCAATAACTGATGGCAAGAAACAGTTGAAACAGTGTCTTTTTGAATGTATCCAAACATTTATCATTCAACCAGCTATGAAGTATACTGTAGGATTTTCTACTTTAAGAGGACTTTTAATAAAGACATTTGAGCAAAAATGCATGTAAATCTCCGATTTAAGTTACTATGATACTATTGTTCTTTGTTTGATTATATTGCTCACATTCAATGAGATATATCACAATTATATCACAATTGTATAGCTTTTCCTCAAACCGCAAACACAAACATGTCTCTGATTTCCGTCTTTTGTGTTTGTACACTCCAATTCCTCTGTAAATTATTTATCTGAGGGAAAGCAGCATCCCCTATCTCTTACTTGTACGACATCACTCTGGTGTGAATTTTTATATTCCTTTGATAAGAACCATTTTGCAAAAAAATCACCAATACATATCTCACAGTTTCTTGGCTTCAATTAAGGGTCTGCCGTGTGCATTCGTATATGTTGCTGTAATACACCTTGCCGAGAGAAAGCAGCATTACATATATCACACTCGTATGGCGTTTCTCCTGTGTGTTTTCTTGAATGATTCTTTAAAGCATCTTTCTGAGAGAAAGCAGCATCACATATTCCACACTTGTATGGCTTCTCTCCTGTGTGTATTCTTGCATGTCTCTGCAAATGACCTTTCCTTCCGAAAGCAGCACCACATATATCACACTTGTATAGCTTTTCTCCTGTGTGTATTCGTTTATGAATCTGTAAACCACCTTTCCTAGAGAAAGCAGCATTACATACCCCACACTTGTATGGCTTCACTCCTGTGTGTATTTGTTTATGTTGCTGTAAAGAACTTTTTAGAGAGAAATCAGCATCACATATATCACACGTGTAAGTCTTCACTCCTGTGTGTATTATTCTATGTCTCTTTAAAGTACATTTCCATGAAAAGGCAGTATCACATATCTCACACTTGTATGGCTTTTCTCCTGTGTGGATTCTCATATGTGTCTTTAAATCACTATTCAGAGCGAAAGCAGCATCACATATCCCACAGTTGTATGGCTTCACTCCTGTGTGTATTATTATATGTCGCTGTAATAAACATTTCTGAGAGAATGCAGCATCACATATCTCGCACTTGTATGGCTTCTCTCCTGTATGAATTCGTATATGTTGCTGTAATACGCCTTTCCGAGAGAAAGCAGCATCACATATCTCGCACTTGTATGGCTTCTCTCCTGTGTGTATTCGTAGATGTTCCTGTAAATTACCTTTATGAGAGAAAGTAGCATCACATATCTCGCACTTGTATGGCTTCTTTCCTGTGTGTATTCGTAGATGTTGCTGTAATGCACCTTTCTGAGAGAAAGCAGCATCACATATCTCGCACTTGTATGGCTTCTCTCCTGTGTGTATTCGTAGATGTTCCTGTAAAGTACCTTTTTGAGAGAAAGTAGCATCACATATCTCGCACTTGTATGGCTTCTCTCCTGTGTGTATTCGTAGATGTTGCTGTAATGCACCTTTCCGAGAGAAAGCAGCACTGCATATCTCGCACTTGTATGGCTTCTCTCCTGTGTGTATTCGTAGATGTTGCTGTAATGCACCTTTCTGAGAGAAAGCAGCATCACATATCTCGCACTTGTATGGCTTCTCTCCTGTGTGTATTCGTAGATGTTCCTGTAAAGTACCTTTATGAGGGAAAGTAGCATCACATATCTCGCACTTGTATGGCTTCTCTCCTGTGTGTATTCGTAGATGTTGCTGTAATACAACTTTCTGAGAGAAAGCAGCATTACATATCTCGCACTTGTATGGCTTCTCTCCTGTGTGTATTCGTATATGTTGCTGTAAATCACCTTTCAGAGAGAAAGCAGCACTGCATATCTCACACATGTATGACATCTCTCCTGTGTGTATTTTTATGTGTTGTTTTAAATTTTCTTTCAAAAACAACTTAGTTCCACGAACCTTACTTGTGTATGGTCTTCGCTTTGTGCATATCCACGTGAATCTAAACGAAACAATAAATGTGTGTATCATGAATGACAATATCGTTCAAATAGGTCAATTCTTCGAATAACAAGTACTAATATGCACCATAGTTTATGTCATTTTGTTAATAGCTATTTTATAAACATCATAACTCATAATTATGGTGGGTTGCCACTTGGACGGGTTTTCCTTATTTACGGCAGTTTGTTATTGCAATACATGATATTCTTTCACAATTGAAATGGAACGGCTTGCTTACTAATATTGTAAGCACCTCGGTCATTACAAACTTACTTATATTCCTATATTCCATCTACATCGAAAACATGAGCATTTTAAGATATACTGTTCATATTTAAACTCTATAACGTTTTAGAATAGCACGACATGGTTATAATCATGTGCACCCAGTCCTAAAAGAATGCAAGTGTTATCATCACATACACACCCAGTCCTAAAAGCATGCATGTGTTTCATCACAAACGTCCGAAAAGCACGCATGTGGTTTTCGGACTTTTGTGATTTGAAAACCATTTGGCAAATAATAACTCGTGATATACAATCAAAATTGTGTATCTCATTGGGATGAAAACTTTTCACGTAAGAAGAATACTCAGTTAGAATTAGCATATTGAAAACAACATATAATTTTATGAACAGAGAAATCACAAACGGAAAATGATGAGTCAGCAAAAGCACATACTTGCAATATCAGATGAATCATAATATATTGAAATCACAAATGAATACCAAAACCACCTAAATGCAAAATTAGAGGAGTCTAATAATTTGTAATCACAAATGACCACTATGCCAAGGATGAATTTTAGACTAAGTGAACCACTTGGTGAGACGTAATTCCATCTATATGTTATATAGGGAATATTGTCTATATGTTATATTATGTTTCTGAGTTTATTTTCCTGGTTATAAATGATTTAATATGAATAAATTGTTAAAGATATTAAAGTGCTTAATTATTAGAATTTTGTATTTTGAAATAACAATGTTTTGAAAAAGAATAGACAAATAAATAACAAAATACCTTTTTTCATTTAATCCTTATAAAATTTTATCATCAATACATCCTACTTTGTTGAATTTTATTCCATGTATGTTTAAAAAATTATCTATTTTTGTTATTTACACCCCAATTATATGGGAATCACCAACGAATATGCCATGAATATCAGAATCACTAGAGTGCAAAAATAGGGGAATCTTAAAATATGGCAATCACAAAAGAATGTGTCATGAATAGCGAAACAAATGCACACACAACTGATATTACAAGAATCACTTACCGTGTAAGAGATAATATATCCTTAATAAAAACACATCTTTCCTTTACAACATGCGCTCTGACTTAACAAGTGCTATCATTTTAAAATGTATTTATAAAAAACAACGACAATTTCAGCAGTTCGAGTAATTGTAAAACTCCGTATACTAAAACGTTCATATTTAAGGAAGTATTTTCGCATCAATTATTCAATCACAATTAACATTTCACTTATTTCGATAATTATCACATAAATGTCTCTTTTTCATGATGAATATGACAGTTCCGTTATCTGATGCGGATTTCCGGACTGTTCTTATCTGTTCAATTGGTTCATTTTCACTTCCCCAACCTCTATTTTTCACACTTAAAAATTATCACCAGTCACCTCTTCACACCTCAAACTTATCTGTATGTTCTATACTGTTCTACAAAAGTTATAAGGAATGCATTTGTTGATGATAATGATATGGAAGAGGATGCTTGTACACAAAGGTATTTCGATATCTACAATAGTAAGTGAGAACACATGGCAGAACTTGAGATACCACATTTGTAGGTGTGAAAACATGACAATGAGCAATTATTGAATTATAACAAATTTGCGATGTTCTCACCTCCTGTTTATTAACAGATATTCAAAATAGGCATTCTATTAACCAGTTTGTGTGTTACAAGTTTCAAGTTTATTAAGTAAACTCATGTCATACATGCATGACAAAATGAGAATTGCAATAAACATATTGTACAGCTACACATTAAGAGGCTTTAAAAATGAACTTCAACCATAATATAATAATTAACATCATGGTATAAAGAGGAGTACATTATATTCTGAAATTAACTTGTTTAATGATACATTTCATAAATTTACACAACTTTGAAAACATAATACATTCTGGGTTTACTTTCATAACACGTTTAAATGACAATATATTCGGGGTTCTTAAATTAAAGTTTTCAATGAAACGTCGTTTTTCGTTGATGCAGTAAACGGGATACAGGATACATTGAACAGACACCATCTCACTTAAAGGTTGATGGAATATTTATTACAGGTATGTGTGCTTTTTTGTGCAGGTTTTGTCAGGGTTGTTGTATACAAAAACTAAATTTAAAACATGTCTTAGATGTGGCCGTAAAAATGAAAAAAAACTACATAAAAACTTGAAACAACATAAAACGTCGCTAAATAAATAACATTTATTTCAAGTTATACTGATATTAATTTTTATGAAACTAAATACTGCTGTGCAAATTGTTATAATATTATATAATTGTCAGAAACTATTTGTATTCTCGAACAATCTATAGATAAACAAAATATTCTATCGATTCGCACATAATATACTGTCTGTTATTCATTAGCAATATGTATTGTTTTAATGGAATTTTCCTTTAAATCTTATCTTTAGATAGTTAAGTCCATTGTATTTATAAGTAAATGGAGTTCTCATTAGACATTTAAAATTCTGCTTTAATAATTTGATATACAATAGTGAAAAACTAGTAACTTCTCTTATTATCAAGTTGAGAAAAGCAATCATAAAATACTTTCAAAACATTGCTCCTGTCATAGGCACCTGCATTTTCTTCTGATTTCTTTCTCACCATTACTTTTTCATTGTTCTGTTGTTTATTTGCTATTTCCTGTTTCTTCATTTCCTTTTTTTGATTTTCTCCTTACTTCTAATCTGCTCATTATATTTCTTATAATACTTTCTCCTTCCTCTTACCATTTCCCTGTTATTGTTGTTCTCAACCTTGAAAATTTATTGGCTATTAATTTGTCAATCTTTGTAGGGTCTGATATTATTCAACCTATATTCCCTTATTTTTCTACTCTGAGACTCTTTTGAAACTTTCTTGGTATTCTTCTCCCCACTTTTACTTAATTTAACATTTCTGTTTCTTAATCTACATTTAGTGGGGAATTTTACCATAAGCCTATCCATACATTCACGTGAATTCATTATCTGCATGTGTATATGTGATTGGTTCAGTGTTATGTGAAAGAAGCTTATCAGGTATTTTTATGTCCTGTGTGTACTACTGGTCTGCTTTTCAAATGTATAGGATACAGGACTTTTTCACCTTTGCTAGGGGCCGAAATTAGGTTACTTCATAATTGGGAAAAATGACATTTTTTCCCAATTTTCAGATATTTTTTTCACAAATCCCAGATATTTTTCCCAAAAAGGAAGGTCTTACTTCAAAAATTCTGTTTGAGCAAATTATTCCTTTTTATCTTTTAAGTTGACATAAGAAGAATGCTGTATAATTTAAACATTATTCGAGGACCAATTACTCCAAAGAATTATATTGTTATCAATTTCCCATTTTGAGACGTTAACGCATTCAAATTTCCCTATTTGCGGAATTCCACGCGTTTAAATTTCCCAAAATGAAACGGCTAGGCCTGTTTTCAATTTTTAAAGAAAAAGCCCTGGGGTAACTTCTTACAAAAAAAATAATCTTAAATATAATAACATTATTTTAAGGTAGGTATGTGTCGGTTTACATTTAATTCTGGTCAATGAAGATTTATCATTAAGAGAAAATAAAAATCATCCTTCAATGCATTTATTTTGAACATTAATATAAAAATCTTGCCTGTAGTTCTTAATACAAAATGAATAAACACTTTTCTGTGGTACAGAAAACTTCAGGGTAGCTAACTTTCAAATACAAGGAGTGCCATGTTTATATCATGGCAGTGGCACTAGTGGTGAAACGATAATCGAGTACAATCGATAAATCGTCGGTGACAATGCTATGTCGGCGACAATCGATAGCGGTTGTCCAAAATCGATGTCGCTATTGATACTCCCGGTAACTACCTTTTATGAGGTAAAGGTAGAGTAAATGTCATTTTTTTTCTCGTATGTTCATTTTAACAAGGGGGATCACTCTCTTACACATATGCGATGAATGTAAACACTTATGCTTAAAACTTACAAACTCTCCCAAAATTACAAATTATTTTTAATTGTTTATATATATAAAGCATAAAAAATCAATAATCAATCTCTATGGTGTAGTGGGTCCGGTCTTACCTGCAAATACCTGGGATCCCGGCTCTGTTTTTTAAACCTTTTTTGGTATCGTTTGTTATTAACAATTTTACTTTTTTGTGAAAGTTATATTATGAAATTAAGATATTTTAATGAAATCTTCAAAGTTAACAGGTAATTAAATGTTAAGCTGGTAAACAAATATTTAATATTCTTTGATATGGAAAAATGCTATAATTAATTTGATGTGGTGTGAATCATTTTGCAATTGATGTGCAATTATTAAGTATGTGTTGTGTTTTGTTTTTCATTAAGTTATTAAAGACAGAAAAAGGTTATGGATATTTACTTACTGTTGCAAAAAGCATGACTATATCATCACACATACTGATTCCAGGTTAAGCCATTGAAATGAACTTGGTTATTCTATGTATAAAGAATGTATTCCTAAATGATATTATGAACTTTCGATTATTGTCCGATAGTGAATCAAAATACTTGGTCCGATTCGATTTGATTATCGATAGCAAATGGAGTCCGATTTTTAAACACTAATTGGCACCTCTGTCAATCAATTGTGTCAAAAAGGGCGTACACTCAGGACAGCAGTTAAGTTCCAGGAAAAACAAATACACATCACTGTGTCATCAGATAGGGAATAAATAAATCAGTATAGTAATATGCTATTTGGAAATTAAGTCTGGTGTAATAAATTAATAAGAACTAATAAATAATGGTTATTGTGTTCAAAATTGTACACTCAGGACAATGCTAAGTCAAGTTTTATATTTGGCTGTAACTTATTCATTAAAGAAAAATGATGCCTAATTGTTGTTTTATTTCAAAGTTCAAATATTACATTGATGAAAGAAAATACATTCATACATAAAATTATTCTCAAATTGTAAAATTAAACCTACAAAGGTGAGGTTAGTGCATATTTGCACCCTCAAAGTATTTAACGGTCATGTTCATTTCAAGACTCCCTTAAATTGTTCAATCCAAAATGGCTGATAAAATACAAGATACACATGTATTGATGGCAGACATGCTAATAAATGAATAGCAGCAACAAATTTGGTCATATACCATATATATCTTAAGTATTATTCAAATTTTAACATGGCAGGGAAGTTGAAATGTCACGCGAAAATCAGTACACTCAGGATATTTTGGCGACTTTTTCCTTCGGCATTTTTGAACAAGTGAAGCTATCAAAATTTAACTTTCCAGCAGCAACACTTTCCATAAAACACACTTGATGAGCTTAAAGTTGAGCTCATGCACCTCTGTTATTAAAGGTTATGAACAAAAATGGAATATGCTTCATTTTTTTATTCACCCATATAGTGTATCTAAAAGGGGCGCAAAGAGGGTACTAACACTGTTCTGATTAGCTTGTGATGAAAAGTTGTTTCCGACAAATCATATGCAGGGCAGATTTAAGGTGCCTATTGTGTTATTTTATTATCCATTTATTTAATATTAATAATATAAGTCTGTAATAAGAGAAATATTACTTAATTTTTCAGCATTTACCTTAAAATTTACACCAGTCAATTCATACTCGGATCAGGCAGACACTGAATATCAATGATATTTTGATTCATTTCTGGGCGCGAAACAAGCATTGCACCATTGTTCACAAATATGTATGTACAATGATCATTGCTTGAATTAGTCAATTAAGGAAAACCTTGTAGCTATTCATAGATATATGCAAATTAGGTTCACACGCATGCGCAAAACACTGCCGCGAAAAAGCGATTGGTTTGAACGTGCTTTCCGTCGGAAACTGCTTCTCAACCAGTATAACCAATTTAACTCAATCAGATTACATGTGCATTCGATAAAAAATTGTACTTGCCCACCATGACCCATATTTCTGTTTTTAGTTTGACTGTTTTTACATCCATGTTTCTCACTATAATTTCGTAAATGAATATAAAATGGATTTATTTCTGAATCTGGTGAATTTTACTCATCCGGTCGGACAAGTTTGATTGGACTTTTATCTGTCGGGCCTCGATATTCACTTTTAATACAAATATTAGCGGATTTATCGACGCCTGCTGACAAAATAAGCATAAATATTTGATACATATTTTCATTCAAATGTTTTGGTCTTAAAGCTGCATTGAACGTTTTGACAACTTCTTTATTTTTTTGTCTTGGAACAAGCCAATTTTGGGAAAAATCTAAGGAAACCATTTAGATAAGACTGCTGACAAAAAAAAATTATATTCAAGTTCAAAAATGTATGTTTTATGCATTTTTTTGAAAACATTAGTAATGGTTTAAGCCATAAAACATTAAGTTTCGAACGGAAATAGAAAATTTATGATCTGTTTTTTTTTGTCAGCAATCTTTTATCATTGGTTTGCCGATATTTATACAAAAATTTGCTCTTTCCAAGACAAAAAAAAAACAAAACGTAAAAATGGTATATCAATGAGATTGCAGCTTTAAAGCTGCACTCCCACAGATTGAACGTTTTGAGAATTTATTTTTATTTATTGTCTTGGAACGAGCCAATGTTTGCGAAAATCCACTGAAACTAGTCATATAAGACTGCTGACAAAAAAATTAAAGGGGATTTCAAAATGTATCTTAAATTATATGTAATTCATTTTATCCTAATTGTTACATAATTATGAGTCTTTTAAAAAGTTATGCTATAGATAAGTAAAATAAGGCTATTCCCCTAAGAAACTGTAAGTGACAAGGCTGACAGTAAAACTGTGAGTTTTAATTATGTTTTTCTGTATATGTATGTTATTCTTTGTTAAAATGCTTGTAGATGGCTTTAATATTCAATGACGTGGTAGAAAATAAGTTCAAATATGAATCATCTGAAGTCAAAAATTAGGTCACAGCCAAATTATGGAAATATCTTGTTAACACTCTCGAGGTAAGATTTTCAGCCCAAATATCCCGGAAATTTGTCAGAAAGGTTGTTTCAATGATTTTTAGCTCAAGTTCGAATATGGGTCATCTGGGGTCAAAAACTAGGTCACAGAGCCCAAATATGGAAATATCTTGTTAACACTCGCGAGGTAACATTTCAGCTCAAATATCCTGGGAATTTGTCAGAAAGGTTGTTTTGATGATTTCTAGCTCAAGTTCGATTTCGGGTCATCTAGGGTTAAAAACTAGGTCACATAGCCCAATTATGGAAATTCCTTGTTAAAGCTGCACTCTCACAGATTTAATAGTTTTAAAACTTTTTTATTTGTTGTCTTGGAAATAGCAGCAAATTTTTGCATAAATAACTGCAATATGGGATGCTGCTTTCTCCATGAAGAATAGGTTAAAGTAACATTTAATAACACACACAGGAAAGAAGCCATAGAAATGTGAGTTAGGCCAAAAAAAAATGTTTGCTTAGGGTTACCTTCCAAATTTTTTTAGGTAGGGTAGGTAGGGATTTTTTTTATTTTTTTTTTCAAAATCTGTCGTGAGTCAGAGTGTTTCCTTGCACATGGCAGTCTTTCCTACATAACTGTTGTGACGTATTTTACCACAGCCGTGTTAAAATAGTTGACTGTAACCTAAAAAGCTGTTCCTCTTTTTATTTTGATAGTCAGTTAGATAAGAATATTTTTACCAATCAGAACGCTGATCCCAACCAATCAAAGTGCTTGGTTTTCAACCAATCGATGCCCAGTTTTAACAACCAATGAAAGCATTGCTTTGCTTGAGCGCTTTTCGCGGCGTATATTAGGCCGAGTTTTTGTGTCGCCTGAAAAGATGACATATAGGGGTTACATTCGTCGGCGGCGTCGGCGTCGGCGGCGGCGGCAGCGGCGGCGGGTCCGCGTCCCATTTTCGCTTGTCCGGGGTATATCTCCTAAACTATTAGTGGTATCAACTTGAAACTTCATAGATCTAATTGAGGGCAAGTGCAGTGCACAAGAGCTGTTACTCTTGCTTCCATATTTTTAGAGTTTTGCCCTTTGTTATTTTTCATGCTTAAAGTTTTGTCCGGGCATATCTTGAAGAATATAAGAGTTATCAACTTGAAACTTCATATGTAGATAGATCTCATGGAGGGCAAGTGCAGTGCACAATAACAGTAACTCTTGCTTTCTTAGTTTTAAAATAATTGCCCTTTGTTAATTTTCATGCTTAAAGTTTTGTCCGGGGCATATCTTGAAGTATATAAGAGGTATCAACTTGAAACTTCATAGCTAGACAGATCTCATTGAGGGCAAGTTTAGTGCACAATAACAGTAACTCTTGCTTTCTTAGTTTTAAAGTTATTGCCCTTTGTTAATTTTCATGCTTAAAGTTTTGTCCGGGGCATATCTTGAAGAATATAAGAGGTATCAACTTGAAACTCAATAGCTAGATATATCTCATTGAGGGCAAGTGCAGTGCACAATAACAGTAACTCTTGCTTTCTTAGTTTTAAAGTTATTGCCCTTTCTTAATTTTCATGCTTAAAGTTTTGTCCGGGGCATATCTTGAAGAATATAAGAGGTATCAACTTGAAACTTCATAGCTAGATAGATCTCATTGAGGGCAAGTGCAGTGCACAAGAACCGTTACTCTTGCTGCCATATTTTTAGAGTTATTGCCCTTTCTTAATTTTCTTGCTTAGGTTTTGTCCGTGGCATATCTCGTAAACTATAGGAGGTTTCAACCTGAAACTTATTCCGTAGGTATATCTGATTGAGGGTTCAAATGCCACCTACACTTGAAAGTTAAATGGCAACATCATTGTCTATAAATGAATAAAATGCCAATCTAACAGCTATAATGTCGACAGTAAATAATTCGTCAGGCGACACATCCGACTCGCGGAGTTCTAGTTCATAATATCGTCATTCTAGATGCAGTTACCATACAGTCAACATCAAGAAAAAATTGGTATTAATGAACTTGAACTTTGTAGTTGCTTATCTAAAATATTAACTATATTTACCGAAAAGCTCAGCTTTGACGTATTGTATAGTTAATAGCTGACAAGTGGACCGGGTTGTTGTTGAAAGATACGATAGTTAATTTAATGTCTACACTTCTATGCTCTTGCTAGAAAGCTCAGCTATCCTGTGAGGCATAGTAAGCTGGAACTTCAACAATCTTTCAGAGAAAGCTCTGCTGTTCTGTTGGATGAAGTTAGAGGGTATTTATATTTAGATTGCAGACGCAAAGAAAGAAAGTGAACGTATTTTATGTATTTACCACGAAAGCTCGGCTATCTGGTATTTCATAACTGAGTAGTATTTTAAGTATTGTAATTTTGAAAGATACAACTCTGTGTCTTATGCAAGAAAGCCCAGCTTTCTGTTAATTCACAGAGATCACTGATAAAGCAGTAGATTAAAAGAGTTGGAAAATCATATCAATAAGTTGATCATAGGCATTTTGGCAAAAGGAAAATTACTTATACAAAACCTCTTCTATAATTATTTTGTGATTATTTATTTGGAGCTTAATCAAAATCATTTGTACACAATCAAAAGGTTAAGTAACCTTGAGGAAAATTATTATAAAGTTGCATCTTTTGTTATTTATTAAAGAGTTCTGCCATAACTTTGATAAAATAGTGTACAGCCGCTCGGTACACCCCAAACACATTACACCGTCATTGCCTGACTTTGTTTTATTATATAAACAATAATTCTGATCGTCCAATTCGCATTTATCTGCCCTTCGTAACTCTCTATTCGCTAACGAATACTTTTTTGCTCAGAAACGGCCTTATGTGAAGCTGGTTTCTGTCAGAAAGGTGGGTTACAGTCACATATAAGAATACATACAGGAGAAAAAACATACAAGTGTAAGTTATGTGATACTGCTTTCACACAGAAAGGTGATTTAAAAAAAAACATGGTTACACACAAAAAAAGAAGCCATATTAGTGTGGGATATGTGATGTTGAATGTTCTCGGAAAAATCAGTTACAAACACATACTGTATGATATTACACACACGAAGCCATGTAAGTGAAAATAAATGCAGATACTGATTGTTTTAGGTCTGTGGAACTACATTTTCTCTCTGAATGCTTTCAGGAGGGAAGCCATGCAAGTTTGAATCTGTGATGCCTGCTACTCTCAAAAATGTATTTTAAAGATGCATGTATATATAAGATGCCACATGAAAAAAAACATACATGTGTGACCTATGTGATGATGCATCCTCAGATAAAGTTTGTTTACGGAAATATATAAGAATACACACAGTATATATTATATCTCAGTGTAAAGGATGCTGTGATGATTTCTCCGAAGTAATCTACGTTTGTATATAAGAGACGAAGCGGCAATTTACTGAATCCTACCCATGGTATATGTGCGGGAGATCGTGATATATGTTTGTGTGATTCATAATATTGTTATTCCAATGCATTTCTCACTGTAACTGCAGTTGTTTTATATGTATCATGGTTTCTTATTTACATATATATGCCTCTTAACATACTAAATTATTTATAAGATTGTTTTTAGTGACCCAAGAATTACCCGCCTTACCAAAGATAAACATGTGCTGCTGTTTAAACTGTCCAAACAATTTTACATCAATTGATATCTAAAATGGATCCCCGTTGGCTCAAGTTCACTTGGCTCGAAATTCTCACTGTTTTGACCTGGATATATAAAACCGATTTTTATACCCCCGACAAACGAAGTTTGAAGGGGGTATATTGGAGTCACCCTGAGGTCGGTCGGTTTGTCAGTTTGTTGGTTTGTTGGTCGGTCGGTCCGTTGCAATTTATCTTGTCCGGTGCATAACTTAAAAACTGCTGGATGGAATTGGATTAAGCTTCATACAATGGTAGAGCATAATGAGAGGAAGTGCAGTGTAAAATAACTATAACTCTATTCTTGCTTATTAGTGAGTTATTGCCCTTTGTTACGTTTATTTTGTCCGGATATTAACTTGAAAAGTACTGAATGGAATTCTTTGGAACTTCATACAATGATAAAGCACAGTGAGAGGAAGTACTGTGTCCAAGAACCATAACTCTACCTAAACTAATTACTGAGTTATTGCCCTTAATTTGTATTTTTGCTGTCATTTTTTTCAGACATTAACTTGCAAACTACTAGATGAAATTTATTGAAACTTCATAAAATGGTAAAGCACAATAAGAGGAAGTGCAGTGCACAAGAACCATAACTATATTTCAGCTTATGACAGAGTTACTGCCCTTTGTAACTTTTTTCTTTTCCGGAGCATAACTTGAAAACTATTCGATGGAATTTAATAAAACTTCATACAGTGATAGATCATAATGAGAGGGAGTGAATTGTACAGGAACCGCAATTCTATTTTAGCTAATTGCAGAATTACTTCCCTTTGTTACTTTTTTCTTGTCTGAGGCATAATTTGAAAACTACTGGATGGAATTTAATAAAACTTCATATAGTGACAGATCATAATGAGAGGGAGTGCAGTGTACAGGAACAGCAATTATATTTCAGCCAATTACAGAGTTAGTGCCCTTTGTTACTTTTTCTTGTCCGGAGCATAACTTGAAAATTATTGGATGTGAAAATTATTGGATGGAATTTAATAAATCTTCATACAGTGATAGATGATAATGAGAGGAAGCGTAGTGTACAGGAACCGCAATTCTATTTCAGCCAATTACAGAGCTATTGCCCTTTGTTACTTTTTTCTTGTCCGGAGCATAACTTTATACAATGGTACAGCACAATGAGAAGGAGTTCAGTGTACATGATTCACTACACTATTTTAGCAAATTACAGAGTTATTGCCTTTTTCTGTGTTTTTTTTGTCAAACTTTTGTCCGTACAGTAACTTGAAAACTACTAGATGGAATAGCATAAAACTTCATACAATGATAAATCATAATAAGAGGCGGCGTTCGGGGGTATTAATCACTTTCAGTGATAGCTCTGGTAACACTGTATGTAAGCTTTCTCGCTTGAATTGATTTTTTCGATGGTCAAGGAATATTCACCGGTCCCTCTGAGTTAGAGGAAACGAGGATCGAATATATATATATATATATATATATATATATATATATATATATATATATATATATATATATATATATATATATATATATATATATATATATATATATATATATATATATTGTTTGCTGGTTTTACTTGTGTTATATATAATATTGTATTTCAAATGAAATTCAAACTGTAACTACGGTTCTTTTATATGTTTTATCGTTTCTAATCGCATAATGTAGTTGAGTTTTCCTGTAAAATGCATTTTAAACATTTCGTTGTTAATTGTGTGAACTTCATGCATTTGTCACTTAATGTAAAATGATATATCCATTTTGAGTTATTCTAGCTTAGGTATTAACTCTTTATTATACGCGGAACATTATAGTGGTTGTATTTATGCTTTAATCTTGTTAGACAAATATCAGTAATATTGTATTGATGTAGGTTAACATATGAGTTACCCCATTTTGGTCTTTACAGACTATGTCATGTCTGAACATTAATTCAAATGACTCATTTTAGCTCGACTATTTGAAGAATCACGAGGGCTTTACTACTCGCCCAAGCGTCGGCATCGGTGTCGGCGTTGACGGCCGGTTAAAGCTTTAGGGTTACTTGGGATTTTCACTTCAGTCTAATACACCTCATTCAATTAACTTAATATTTCACACAGATGTTCGGAGCCATTATCACATAATTAGGTGATAAAACTCCATTTTATCCTAGGACCTTTATACAATTTATGGCCCCTGATTGACTAAGGAACTTGGATTACGTTTTAGGGTAGGTTAGGATATTTATTAATATCTTCTTTACCCTAATTTCAATTGATAATAATTGAAATAAATTTATAATTGCCTTACACGATTTGTTATGGTTTGTGTGTCAAATGGAAAAGGTATAGGAAATCGAAAACGTCCTATGTGACATTAACAAGATGCAGACAGAGAGGATATATGTTTATTTTTTCGATTGTATTGTATTGCACCTGTGGCGGAGAAAAACATTTTCAAGAGGGAAAATACACCGTTTTTTATCACGAGTATTATTTAATACGATCTAACACTGAAATAAAGAACATTTAACTGTTTTATGCCATTTTAATTTATATTTTATTAAGTTTTCTTAATTACCTCCTTTCTTGAAAATAGTGTAATTTACGTAGTTATTTAAACGTGCTTGTGCATTTCGCAAAGCGTTCTTTATAAGTTTAAACAAAACATATACTTTGCATAGCGAAGTTTTTTTTTCGTTCAGGTACAATGCATTACAAGTAAATTAGTTTATAACAGATTGATTCCCCTTGTTGTCAGAGTCTGCTTCTTTGCGGTTGAACTTGGCTGTTGACTGTTCACGTTTTACCGGAAATTGTCGGATAATTTTATCGATATTAAAGAATCCCCTCTGAACAAACAAAACACAATTCATAAACACGTGATGGCACGAAACCGCTTTAACAGTGTCCTTTTGAATGCATCCAAACAATTATCATTCAACTAGCTATGAAATATGACATACGCTTTTCTGCTTAAAGAGGACTTTTAATAAAGAAATGCATGTAAATCTCCGATTTAAAGTACTTTGATAAACACCGTTGTTCTTTTTCGAATATATTGTCCACATTTAATGTGATATTTCACAATTGTATAGCTTTTCCTAAAAACGCAAACAACATTAAACATAAACACAAACATGTCTCTGACTTCTGTCTTTTGTGTTTGTACACTCCAATTCCTCTGTAAATCATCACCTATATCTCACTTGTATGGCCTCACTATGGCGTGAATTCTTATATGCCTTTGAAAAGAACCAATCTGTGAAAAATCAGCATCAGATATCTCACAGTTGTATGACTAGTCTCCTGTGAGTATTCGTATATGCCGCTGTAATGCACCTTTCCGAGAGAAGGCAGCATTACACAGCGTCACACTCGTATGGCTTCTCTCCTGTGTGTATACTTATATGTCTCCTCAAATGACTTTTCAAAGAGAAAGCAGCATCCCATATATCACACTTGAATGGCTTTTCTCCTGTGTGTATTCGTTTATGTCTCTGTAATTCACCTTTCCGAGTTAAAACCTTTAACTACTTCCAAAATAATTCATCTATAACCTATTTTAATAACAGCTAACAAGATTGTAGCAGTGTTTTATTAGCTTAATACTTAAAATATTAAATGATTGGTGAGTGCTAAAATATTGACTGCAATCTATTATCGTCTCGTAAGGTATATATACCATGTTTTTTGGCACTTTTCTTCGAATTAAAACTTTCTTCTTTATAAAAGCATTCATTTTGAGATGTATTCATCCTTTTTGGTACATAACAACAATTGTATTAATTGTGCGAGTTTGACATCCTCGTAACATATTATTTACGACTAGCATATTTGGCGTCCAAATAACCGCCCAATAATGAATAGCCGTGTAACAATAAAACCAAAATATACTAGAGCAAATGCCTAAACATGTATAATTATGTTCAAAAGAAATGACGTATAAAACAATACACAAACAATGAAGAAATGGGTTGATTGCACTACAAATATACAACATAAAGAAATATATAAAAGTAATATATACATACATTATTTGAATATATATGGAGGTGGATTGGGAGGTGGAGGAAAATTATGCAAAATATTTTGCTCAAAATATGCAAGCACGTATCTCAGAAGAGTTTTCTAGAATGGCTGACGCGGGAGGCTAACGCTAGGCTGACACCCACCACGTGCCACTGGTCACGGCTTGGAACGCTGATAAGCCAAGTACACACCACGTGACCACTGATCACGGCGTGGAACGCTGATAAGCCGCGCTTTAGATGTAACCGGTTCAACCCGCACATTTAGCAAGGGGTGATTCAGTTCAACCCCCAGATCCATAAAACATTTTATGTCCGCCATGACAAGTTCAACTAAGTGGGAGGCGTGAATAATGAACCACAGTGAGTGAAAAGGACATTTATTTAATGCCAAAACTAAATAATAAATACGAGTTTGAAATCCTCGCAACATATTATTCACGACTAGCATATTGGGCATCCAAATAACCGCCATAAGCGTAACCACACGACGCCAAAAGAGAGGAACATTGGCATGGCACTGCGCCGTAGATGCTGTTAAGGATGATTAGCTCATGAAACTGGGAACCTAATCTGTGTGAATTCTGTTTTAACATATGCGAAAACAATTTATGTTTTCCTAAATAACGCGAAAAAAGAAAATGAAATAAAAATATATCAAAAGAAAAACACTTTGACAACGTACGTGTTACAAAGGCTACGCATAGGCACGTAAGATAACATAGCAACACTACACACATATGTACAGGGTACAAGCAAAAACAAGTGAATACAAACAGATTTCATTCACGGTAAAGTACACAATAAAATAGAACCCCCGCTTTTCACGATGGGCAACACAGTTAAAATTGGACCTCCGCATCGTAACGGTACGTGACACTGTTAATAAACTGTAAAGGGGAACAAATCTTGCTAGTTCATCAATTAGAACATACCTGTTATATTTAAACATAAGAGTAATGGCTCATTTTAGTATTAAGGTTATTGACTTTATAATTTAATTCATCAAATAAATCACTTTTAAGGTAATTATTGTTCTTTTTATGCACATACAAGTTAAGGTATTATTTTTATTTTCCTAAGTATATAGAAGTACATTGTTTAACTTGATATTGAATTAATTAATTAAACCTTTCGAAATGTACTTGACCATTGTACTGGACATAGCATATTTGTGTGGTTTATTTGTTTGCATATATATAGAGTAGATTATTTCAACTCTTTGGCTACTACCCTTCGGTAGTAGGCCCTAGGTTTGTTTTATAGTGAATGGGACCCATTGGCGTTCACCAACCTAGCACTTAGTTTAGGAATATGATTATTTTCTTATAAAATAAATAATAAAAACTTGGATTGTGTTGTTTCGCTAAAGAAAACTAAATACAGTTATTAAATCTGTCTTTGACAGATTCATCTGTTAGGGGCCTCCACATCTCGTCCTTTGGCGAATTGAAGGCAAAATAGGGGGAGCACCAAAAAAACAGCCTTCTCTGGTACGCGGTGGTCCATTTGGATATTATCAAAATCATTTCAATCAAGTATTAAATATATATGAAACTTGGTGTAGGAAACATTCAACCTAAATGAATATTTCCTTCCTCGAAGCCCCTGCGTTGACCCTGAGTCAAACCGAGGGTGGTCGTAACCGGCCCGTGAGCCAACCACTCGAACAAAACGGTTACAAAACATATTTATATAGAACCTCCGCTTCGTAACGGTAGGTAATACTGTTAATAAACATATTTATATAGAACCTCCGCTTCGTAACGGTAGATAACACTGTTAATAAGACTATTGAAATAGAACCTCCGCTTCGTAACGGTAGGTAACACTGTTAATAAACATACTGAACTAGGACCTCCGCTTTGTAACGGTAGTTACCACTGTTAATGAACATATTGAAATAGAGAATGACTCGTATTGCGTTTTGAGTCAAGATTACATTTTATAACGCTTTGTCTTAAAATCTGACGAAATGCAGATGTAGTTATTGCAATGCCATGGGGTGATGAAATATTGGGCCATGATAAGCGCATGAGCGGCGTAGATAACGAGTTAAAGCGCGAACCGAACAGAGTGCTTTTAAAGGCTGTCGGGACAAAGGAATCTTGGCGCCCCGACCTGCGGAGTGTTATAAGCTTGTAACTCAACCTGAACACCGGATACTTTACCGTTTGCGTATACAAACTGAATGCCTGCCTTTGATAATGCCAATTCGCCGATGCGGAATAGACCGATAAAGGCAACCAGTAGCATAGCATTATATAACACCGCAGAATAGCCGTTCACGCAGACGGATGGTTAATAAGAAATTATGTTTTCTAGGTCATTAAGGCAGTACGCGAGCCGTTTGTCTTTCGCACCATCACGCCGAAGACCTCGTAACAATTTTTGTACTATGAATGCTTCTGCCGGATTCGGAAAGTTTTGAATTTCATGAACATATGCAATAACAGATACGTATGATGTGACTCTAGAAGGTTTGAGCTGACGAAGTTGGCAAGTGGCAGTAAACTGTGTAAGATGTACTACTGGTACGGGCAAAGGAGCGCATTGTGGATAATACAGTTGGTAAAAGTCCATGTAATGCTTCCAAGCATTTCTATAGCTATTCATCGTGGAGGGTGCCAGAGACGTTTTTAGAAGGGTACACACACTGTAGTTCAGAAAATTGTGGCTAGGTGTTCTAGTACCTGAGTTGAGGCCATGTGGGGCGCTAACTGACGGAACTTGTCGACCTGAAGGCGAGAAAGTAGATCAGGTAAAACATTTTGTTTGCCTGGAATGTGCTCCGACTTCACCAAAATATTGTACTTCATACACGCTAGTACCATGCCACGGACCAAAACCATAATATTCGAAACTTTAGACGTGTGTCTATTAATTATATGTTTGACGGAAATGTTGTCAATGTGTAACACAAAGCAACGATTTTGCAACTGTTGACCCCATAGCTCCATATCCAAAACAATAGGAATAAAATCTTTTAACGTTATGTCCTCAGGTTGAATTTGGACTGACCATGTTCCAAAAAATCAATGACTTTTGAAGTTTGACCCAAAACCTAATGAACCAGATGCATCAGTACCCGGTGATGATGCAAAGCGGATTATTTCCGTCCACATTTTTCATTTGCCGGTACTATCCGGCACCGATGCGGATTCATTAAATCGCAACAAAGTTCAGTACATCTCAGCATTCTCTTCGCATTGTTACTGTTATTGTTTTGGATCTAGGAAAATATCTTTATTTCAAAGAATGACCATATTATTAGTGAATGTATATATATATTTGTATTTAATGGATGTCGTGTCAAATTAACCAAATAAATGAAGAAATTTGACATGAAAACCGTATGCGACGAGCAGAAACGGTGTTTTTTTGTTTCTATTTTTGAAAAACCACTTATTCAAACATATTATATTAACGCATAACAGTTTTATCCTTAGAATTATGCTTCAAGTTAAATTAAATTCATTGTTTAATCGTGTTTTAAGAACTTTCTTTCGATTTAACACGGCAACGGGATCTAGCGTTTGTGGTCACCGGATTCTACAGGCTTGTTACATATTATATTGTTTTGGAGTCTGTAACAAGTTTATCCTAGAGGATTTTGTGTGTATTTAGTAGGGGTATACTTTGGTATGCTCGACTGAATAAAGGGTTGGGCGTAGAGTAGGCCGAAAAAGAAAAATCTGTGTTTATCGTAGCGGTCTCAAAAGTAAAAGAAGGGTCGTGACACTAAGGTCAAATATAAGTTTGCAAAACATATATTCATCATATACTCGAAGACACTCCTTGTTTCGTTGTGGGGGTGCTAGGTATATCAGGTTGCCTTTTACACAGAAAAAATTCTTTAGCCTCGGTCTGATACTAAGAAGTGTATTAAAGGTATAAGTTTAACTCACTGCGCAGTTGTGTCGCAAATATGGTATGAGTTCTATATTCATATACATTGTTACTGCCTTTTCCTGGAAACAATCATTAAAAGGGATGTTAATTTAGAATTATGCAAAATGAAAGTAATCAATAAAAGTTCGTTATTGTATGAAGAAATGAAGTTTTTTAGTTTACAGATTACGGTACAGGGAGTATTGCAATATATAATTTATTGTACAAGTCTCGTGCATGCCTTTATATCTGCCCGTGCACATGCGCATGCGCGAGCTTCTAGATTTACGTAATGAAGCCAATTAATGACTAAATGGATAGTTACTAAAACTGATGAACAATTTCCTTTTTAAGAACTTTTGTAAATTAACATCTATGCTCCAAAAATAACGGTCTTGCTTCATATTTATTCATACAAGACGATCTAATCCCATATCTTAAGAGTAACCAGTAATTAGTATATATTGTTGTTTATGTAATTAGAATGCCTGGGAATTTTATACGTGTTGATTTGATCTTCATTTCCGGCTCAAAACAAACAAACAATAAAAGCATATCAAAACTTTGATAGAACCTGGTGCGAGTGTCAAAATATATCCGGTGCCCAAATTTCTATACAACTACTCAAGAAAGATAGAATCCGGATTCCGCTGAACCGACAAGCGAGGACTTTATTTCCACTTTTTTTTATCGCAAAGAGTATATACAGAAGCAAGAAATTAAACTATACCTACTTCGATACCTTCTTTAAAAAGATAAACGTAATTATCAGGATGTAAATAGCTGATAGTAAGAAAATATTAAGGTTTCGTTTGCATGTTATTTGCTGTCAGAATTATGATCGCTGTTTTATTTTCATTCGTTTACATGAATAAAAAGATATGGGGCTTTCATTTTTGTGTTTGTTTGTCGATAGTTGATGGAGGTATTCTTTAGGTATAAAATCGAAAACATAATTACAGCACTTGTTATTATTTTCACCTATTTACATTTCGGCATTCCACTTTTTAATGTAAACACGACGGATAGAATCCGCATCGGTGCCGGATAGAACCGGCAAATGAAAAATGTATACGGAAAGAATCCGCTTTGCATCATCACCGTGAGTATGCAAGTGTAGTGAATCCGCCTCGACCCAGCGGAGCTGAAGCAGTAAAGAAGTACCGTTAAAAAGATAGATCTGTAAAAAGCTTCCATGCAGCAATGTCTCTCCTATGGTTTTTTTTGGTGAGAGTAATGTAATGTCGAGGGTAACTGGCTTTCTTTGTGAGGTCTATGAGACGACTTAAAAACTTCGGCCAGGACGAACCACCTGACAACAAAAGTTGAGGTAACCGAGTAAAGACTGAAGCTGTTTCAGAGTTATGGTACGTTTTACCGAGAACAGAAGGTATCGACGTTTAATAAGCTTGTCCTGCGGAAGTCTAGCTTCCATGTTGATAGTATCTAATTCGAGTCCCATAAATGTGATAACTGTTCGAGCAGATTCAGTTTTTTCGGGTGTGGTAGGCACCCCGACGTATGCACAGAAACGTAAAAAATATCCAAGTTCGTTTGACATTGAGCGGAATTAGGTGGACCTAGAATGAGAAAATCATCAAGAATATGAGCCATACAATCGATGCCCAAGTGTTTTTCAGAAATTAACTGAAGTGCAGTGCTAAATCGCGGGAGCTGAAGAGCAGCCCTTGGGCAAGGAAGTATCAAAATTGAATTTGTCTTGAAACTTGAAACCGAGCATATCATGGTCTTCAGGGTGTACTGGAATGATGCAAAAAACAGAGTCAATGTCTGTTTTACTGAGCAAAGAATCCCGGCCTAACATAACTACTTTTTGTACAGCATCATCGAAGGTTACATAAGAGACTGAAGCCAGGTATTTGTCAATAAAGGAATTTACTGAGTTACCTTCGGAATAACTTAAGTGATGAATCAACCTAAACTGGTTTGGTTCTTTCTTTGGAACTAAGCCTATAGGACTAATATGCAATTGGGGAAAGGGTTTAATGGTAAAAGGACCTTTGATGCGACCAGCATTTATCTCCTTCTGAAGCTTACGAGCAACCATAGAATGCTGTATGTTGTCCTCTGCAAAACCCACACAGGTGGGGCTGGGAACATTTGGGATTATGGCATCCAGTGCGCTTGTTGGGATTCCAATATGTGTTCTCGAGGAATTTTCTGACTTTGAATGAAGTCGACTTTCCAGGACGAAAGGGGCGAAATGTCTGTGTTTGTGCAGATACTGTGTTGAAAGAGGTACACACCATTAACCTAAATTCTGTGTGTAACATGTCCCATAGCAAAGGTGCAGATGCTCGGGCCATACAAAACTGGTTGTCGTAAAAAGCAAATGAAAGACCTGGGCGCCGCAAAAATGCATGTAAATATTCAATTTAAGGTACTATGATAAACCCCGTTGTCCCTGTTCGAATATATTGCCCACATTCAATGTGATATTTCACAATTTTATAGCTTTTCCTAAAAACTCAAACAACATTAAAAATAAACACAAACATGTCTCTGACTTCTGTTTTTTGTGTTTATACACTACAATTCCTCTGTAAATTATTAATCTGAGGGAAAGCAGCATCCCCTATATCTCACGTGTATGGTTTCACTCTGGCGTGAATTCTTAAATGCCTTTGATAAGAACCAATTCTGTGAAAAATCAGCATTACATATCTCACAGTTGAATGGCTTGTCTCCTGTGTGTATTCGTATATGCCGCTGTAATGCATCTTTCCGAGTGAAAGCAGCATTACATATGTCACACTCGTATGGCTTCTCTCCTGTGTGTATTCGTATTTGCCGCTGTAATGCACCTTTCCGAGAGAAGGCAGCATTACATATGTCACACTTAAATGGCTTCTCTCCTGTGTGTATTCGTTTATGTCTCTGTAATTCACCTTTCCGAGAGAAAGCAGATCTATATTGACACACACGTATGGCTTCTCTCCTGTGTGTATTCTTATATGTTGCTGTAAAGGGCAATTCTGAGCGAAAGCAGCATCACATATCTCACACTTGTATGGCTTCTACCTTGTGTGTGTAGTTTTATGACTCTGTAAATAACTTTTCCGAGAGAAAGCAACATCACATATTTCACACTTGTATGGCTTAACTCCTGTGTGTATTCTTTGATGACTCTGTAAATGACCTTTCCGAGAGAAAGAAGCAACACATACCTCACACTTGTATGGCTTCTCTCCTGTGTGTCTTCTTTTATGATTATGTAAATGACCTTTCCGAGGGAAAGCAGCATTACATGTCTCATATTTGTATGGTCTGTCTCCTGTGAGTATTCTTATGTGAATTTTTAAATTAGATTTCCAAGAAAACGTAGCCCCACAAATCTTACATGTGTATGGCTTCTCTCCTGTGTGCATATCCATGTTAATCTGAAAGAAACAATAAATGTTTGAATCATTAATAACAATATCGTTCAAATAAGTCAATTCTTCGAGTCACAAGTAGTCTCATTCCCTTATTATTGATTATATTGTTTATAACTTTTTATAAACATCATAAACTCATTTGGTAGTTTGCTTTTTGGATGGAATTTCATTATGGACGGCAGTTCAATATTGCAACACATGATATGCTTTTCACAACTCCAATGGAACGGCTTGCTCAACAATATGGTAAAGACCTCGGGCACATAATGACTCATTCTGTATATTAATATGACTCTAAAGTTGATGTCAACTCTAAATTGAAATGGACCGAAACAAAAAACTCAGAGAATTATCCCCTGCAATAAACAAAGTATGCCAGCAGGGGATTATCATGGCAATTCTTCCTTCTAACTAGACCACTTTTCTTTAAAGAGAAAATATGCGTTAACATAAGTAAATAAAAGTCAG
Source organism: Mya arenaria (assembly GCF_026914265.1). Lineage (NCBI taxonomy): Eukaryota > Metazoa > Mollusca > Bivalvia > Myida > Myidae > Mya > Mya arenaria. Next base: position 15,280,254 of record NC_069137.1, read on the forward strand.
TTTATTGAATGATTTAGCCATACTTTATTCTTTTCTGTGTACAGGTTTGATTTAAAATGTATCAATGCTTAATCTATATGAAAATAGGAAAAATATCATTAATGATTTTATGACTTTTATGACAAAGAAACTATGGTTGTCTTAATGTCTTCTTTCAGGCTGAAGATGACATTGAGTCATTGCAGGAGGTAATTGCAAGTACTGAGGAATCCTCCACATCACATGAGTTCAAAGAGTTTAAGCAAACTATAACATAACGTATATCCAATATAACCGTCTATAAAAATGTTATATTTTCAATTCTTGAAGGTTGCTTCTGATTGCCTTTTCTGGTTTTTATAGCAGTGGTCATGCTAATGTCATAGCCCTAGTTGTTGATTTCTCTGGCATGTAAAACTTTGAACTCTGCTGTTTGTTTATTGACTTGAAACTGGGAACACATGAAGCATTCACAATATTGGGATATGTAGAGAAGTGGTCATTTTGACATCATTTAGTTAAATATATCTGTAAAAGGTTGTGTTTGCTTCCAGAAACCTAATGATGAGCTGAAGGAAGCATTTGGTCGATTCAAAGAGGAACACTAAATGAGAGAAGTAAGTTCTGATTACTTTCAGATCCTTTGAAATTGGTTAAGTAAATGTAATTGATTGTGATGAGATGAGTATACTGTAATCAATTTAAGTTCAGACAAATGAAATTAAGAGGTGTAGTACAGGTTATGTTAAGATACTTAAGTATATGCTATAACTAATTCTTGAAAGAAGCAAAAAATGTTCAGGACTATTTGCTGCAATATGGCTTGACCCCTACATGAGTCCCATACTGTCACAGCTTAAAGTGTGTTTAATGCGTAAAGGAACATAATTTTCCCAATCACATTGACATAACCCTAGGACGAATTTTAAAGTTTTATTAACTGGATTTCTTTTTAAAAGTTTCATTCCAACATGACAATAACATTATGCTCTACCTTAAATACACATTCTTGTCAAATGAATAAATGTTATGACATAATCCTGATAATGCACGCCCAATAATGAAGGTCCATTGTAAATTCATGTATCTCTTCATATTGAATTCAACAGATAATATACGGCGTTTTCGCTAAAACGATTTAAAAATTATAACTCTATTATACCTGACCAGAGAGTGATTGCCCTTTGTTACCTTTTTATAGTTTGTCATTACTGTATCTAGGGGTATTCGACGCTCATGTGACAGCTTTGTTTAAGTATGTAGACTTGTAAAGTGATTCTTCACGAAAACTGTTAAAAAAGGCCAGAAGAGCTTATGCGATGGTAATGTGTACGTAGTATGTGCGTCCGTGCGTCTGTAAACAATTTATGTTAACACGATACAGCCTTCGGTTTTGATTGTATCTTGATGAAACCTGTACAGTATCTACATATCCATTAGAGCTCGGTTCCTTTCGAAAACCAGCCAGATCCGCCGATGCATGCCTAGATTATTGGCATTGATAGTATAAAAATCCTGTAAAGAATTTCTCGTTAACACGATACAGCCTTCAGTTTTGATTGTATATCGATGAAACTTGTACATAATCTTCATATCCATAAGAGCTCGGTTCCTTTCGAAAACCAGCCAGATCCGCTCATGCATGCCTAAATTATGGGCATTGATAGTATAAAACAAGAGCTGTCACAGTATGTGACGAATGCCCCCGAATGTGACATTGACCTATGAACAAGGTCAGTACATGAAAAGTTAAAGATCAAACAAATACATATGGCAAGTTATTTTAAATTGCCCCTGAACATAAAAAATACCACCCATACTATACAACTTACATTCTTATGTCCTTATATTCAGCATGCCATTGTGAATAAACACATAGTGTATCTTTCACCTTAGATGTAGGGACATGGGTCTTGCACCCGACACGTCTTCTTGGTATGTCGAACACATGTGGAAAGTAATTTTAAAATATGTCCATACAAGAAAAAGTTACAGCCCGGACATAACAACCAATAATCTGTATCCTTATATGGAGCACTCCATTGTGAATAAACACCTAAGTGTGACCTTGACCTTAGAGGTAGGGACACGGTTCTTGCACGCGACACGTTGTCTTGGTATGTCGAACACATGTGGCAAGTTATTTTAAATTCTGTCCATACAATGGAAAGTGACAGCCTGAACACGACAACCTATACTCTATGTCCTTATATGCAGCATGCCATTGTGAATAAACACTAAGTGTGACTTTGACCTAAGAGGTAGGAACACGGGTCTTGCACGTGACACGTCGTCTTGGTATGCTATACAAGGAAAAGTTACAGCCCGGACACGACAACCTATAATATATGTCCTTATATGCAGCATGCCATTGTGAATAAACACCTAAGTGTGACCTTGACCTTAGAGGTAGGGACACGGGTCTTGCACGAGACACGTCTTCTTGGTATGCCGAACACATGTGGCAAGTTATTTTAAAATCTGTCTATACAAGGGAAAGTTACAGCCCGAACACAACAACCTATACTCCATGTCCTTATATGCAGCATTCCATTGTGAATAAACACTTAATTGTGACCTTGACCTTAGAGGTAGGGACACGGTTATTGCATGCGAAACATCGTCTTGGTATGCCGAACAGATGTGGCAAGTTATTTTCAAATCTGTCCATAATATTCTGAGTTATTGAGTCAGACGGACGGACGGACAGACGGACGGACGGACGGTGCGATTTTAATATGCCCACCTTCGAAGGGAAAAAAAAATCAGTTTGTCAGTAACCAATTGCTCGTGAACACGATACAGCCTTCAGTTTTGATTATATCTCGATGCAACTTAAACATTATCTTCATATCCATAAGAGCTCAGTTCCTTTCGAAAACCAGCCAGATCCGCTCATGCATGCCTAGATTATGGGCCTTGATAGTATAACAAACCATGTAAACAATTGCTCGTTAACACGATACAGCCTTCATTTTTGATTTTTCCGATTAAATTTGTACAGTATCTACATATCCATAAGAGCTCGGTTCCTTTCGAAAACCAGCCAGATCCGCCCATGCATGACAAGATTATTGGCCTTGATAGTATATAAAAATCAGTGTGTCAGTAAACAATTGCTCGTTAACACGATACAGCCTCCAGTTTTAATTGTATCTCGATGAAACTTGTACAGTATATACATATCCATAAGAGCTCGGTTCCTTTCGAAAACAAGCCAGATCCGCCCATGCATGCCTAGATTATGGGCCTTGATATTAAAAAGAAAATCAGTATGTTAGTTCAGTACAATTGCTCGTTAACACGATACAGCCTTCAGTTTTGATTCTGTGAGAGTGCAGCTATAAAAATGAACTTTAAATTGTTGGGAATCATAAGTTAAATCTCATAACATGAACCTTTTTTTTCTTCAGAGTATTACATTAGGTATTTGACGGACAAACACAAGTGTGGAGTGGGAAAGGCTTCACTGAAGAAGAATTGAGAGGCACAGACATACATCATTAGATTTGTATTATTGTATGGAGTATATACAATGTACATATATATATGGTTCTTTCTTCACATAGTGCCTATCTGTATAAAATGTTGTTTTTCTTTTGGTTGGCAAGTAAACAGAATATAGAAATTATATCTATTGATTTTATTTATTTATTTGCTCATCTGATTTTATTTTTTTAAATGACGAGCTATTGTCGTCGTTGGTTAAGTTTTGCGTTTTGGTCACTTACATGGAATCTATCAAAGCTATCAATCAGAAACTTTTGTGACTTGTTCATCTAATATCTTTCTTCACATTGTACCCTAAAGATGCTGAGTCTTACCTTTTTTGGAGAAAAAACATAAATGTTGATGGATTTCGGTTGATTTTGAGAATTGGACATAGCTTCTTTAATTTTTGTTTGATTAATTTCATTTTTTTCATAGAAAATAAATGGATAATGCTTTCAATATATCAAACAGGTTTTTGAGTCACATATTTGGAAGGGTATGGGGAGGATGGGAATATTTTAGTATTTTTGGATTTGTAATTATTAGCAAGTCTATTTTCTTAAGTTTTGTGCTTGGGTCACTAACATGCAAACTATCAAAGCTATCACTTTCAAACTTTGGAATACCTGTTCACTATCAAATGTACAATATGATATAAATAAATCGTAAAAGCATAAAATCAGATGAGCGTTCAGCACCCACAAGCGGTGCTCTTGTTTAATTCTGCAGGTAACTGTATAAAACTCGAATAAAACTGGTTAAGTCTTTGGTAAGGTTAAAATTGCCCAAAATGTTTATGGATTGGTCAATATTTTTCAGATAATTATTATTTACCAATGGAATTATTAGATTTGCACAGTAGCCTAAAGAAACCCAGTGGACAACTTATCCAAGTTTTATACAATTAGCTGCTGCAGTCTTAAAAGTAAAGATAATGAACTTGATATTTGTTTGAATGCAATGCTGCAGAATATAGATATTTTGCTTCAATAAGATCATCAACCTTTAGTTGCAAAAGTTTATTTTATTGATGCACTTATGACATATATACTGTAAATTAATGAAATAAGGCAAAGTTATAGTAATTGTTTAAATTGAGCTATTCTTAATTTATTGTTATGACATATGACTGAGCTGTTTTAAAACAAAACTATGTCATTAGATTTATGTGTTATTGAGAACATATGATGTTTTTGTGTAATACATATTTAGGTACCCTTGTATCTGTTTAGTTATAATCATGCTAAAGATAATTCTTTGCCCTTTGAATATGACCACTGTTGGAGCAGATCATGTTATAGTTTTACAAAAGACATATCGACTGTCCGGCGGGCGGCCTCCAGTTTATAGTCTCATCAATTATCAAGAGGCTATTGTCTAATCTTCACCAAATTTGGTCAGAATGTGTCAGCGCATAAACTGCTATTTCGCTTCAGTTGCTCAAGAGAAAACAACCTTTAGTTATAGAAATTACCTTATATTGGTCTTACATGACAATTTGTTTTAGAAACCTCTCATGTGTGTATTCGTATATGTTCCTGTAATACACTTAAAATTCTGGGAGAAAGCAGCATCACATATCCAACACTTATACGGCTTTTCGCCTGTGTGTATACTTATATGTCTTTGTAAGTGCCATTTCAGACCGAAAGCAGCATCACATATTTCGCACTTGTATGGCTTCTTTCCTGTGTGTATTCGTAACTCCTGTGTGTATTTGTATATGTTTCTGTAAGCGATTTTTGTGTGAAAAAGCAGCATCACATATATCGCGTAAGGCTTCTCTCCTGTGTGTATTCGTAACTCCTGTGTGCATTCGTATATGTTTCTGTAAGAGATTCTTGTGTGAAAAAGCAGCATCACATATATCGATCTTGTTAGGCTTCTCTCCTGTGTGTATTCGTAACTCCTGTGTGTATTCGTATATGTTTCTGTAAGCGATTTTTGTGTGAAAAAGCAGCATCACATATATCGCACTTGTAGGGCTTCTCTCCTGTGTGTATTCGTAACTCCTGTGTGTATTCGTATATGTTTCTGTAAGCGATTTTTGTGTGAAAAAGCAGCATCACATATATCGCAATTGTAAGGCTTCTCTCCTGTGTATATTCGTAACTCCTGTGTGTATTCGTATATGTTTCTGTAAGCGATTTTTGTGTGAAAAAAACAGCATCACATATATCTCACTTGTAGGGCTTCTCTCCTGTGTGTATTCGTAACTCCTGTGTGTATTCGTATATGTGTCTGTAAGCGATTTTTGTGTGAAAAAGCAGCATCACATATATCACACTTGTAGGGCTTCTCTCCTGTGTGTATTCGTTTATGACTCTGTAAACTACCTTTCTGAGAGAAAGCAGCATCACATATGTCACACTTGTATGGCTTCTCTCCTGTGTGTATTCGTTTATGAATCTGTAAATAACCTTTCCGAGCGAAATCAGCATCACATACATCGCACTTGTAGGGCTTCTCGCCTGTGTGTATTCGTTTATGACCCTGTAAACTACCTTTCTGAGAGAAAGCAGCATCACATATCTCACACTTGTATGGCTTCTCTCCTGTGTGTATTCTTATATGTTTCTGTAAAATACTCTTCTGAGGGAAAGCAGCACTGCATATATCACATTTGTATGGCATGTCTCCTTTGTGTATTCGTTTATGACTCTGAAAATGACTTTTCTGTGAAAAAGCAGTATCACATATCTCACACTTGTATGGCTTCTCGCCTGTGTGTATACGTATATGTCTTTGTAAGTGCCATTTCAGACCGAAAGCAGCATCACATATATCGCACTTGTAGAGCTTCTCTCTTGTGTGTATTCGTTTATGAATCTGTGAATTACCTTTCTCAGAAAAAGCAGCATCACATATTTCGCACTTGTATGGCTTCTCTCCTGTGTGTATTCGTATATGTCTCTGTAAGTTATTTTTGCATGAAAAAGCAGCATCACATATATCGCACTTGTAGGGCTTCTCTCCTGTGTGTATTCGTTTATGACTCTGTAAACTAAATTTCCGAGAGAAAGCAGCATCACATATTTCGCACTTGTATGGCTTCTCTCCTGTGTGTATTCGTATATGTCTCTGTAAGTAATTTTTGCATGAAAAAGCAGCATCACATATATCGCACTTGTAGGGCTTCTCTCCTGTGTGTATTCGTTTATGACTCTGTAAATAACGTTTCTGTGAAAAAGCAGCATCACATATCTTGCACATGTATGGCTTCTCTCCTGTGTGTATACGTATATGTATCAGTAAGTGACATTTCACACCGAAAGCAGCATCACATAGTTCACACTTGTATGGCTTCTCTCCTGTGTGTATTCGTTTATGACATTTTAAATGACCTTTCTGAGAAAAAGAAGCATCACATATTTCACACTTGTATGGCTTCTTCTCTCCTGTGTGTAATCGTATGTGCCCCTGTAAAACACTTTTCCGAGAGAAAACAGCATCATATATTTCACACTTGTATGGCTTCTCGTCTGTGTGTAATCGTATGTGCCCCTGTAAATCACCTTTCCGAGAGAAAGCGGAATCACATGTCTCACACTTGTATTGCTTCTCTCCTGTGTGTATTCGTATATGCCTTTGTAAATCACCATTATGAGAGAAAGCAGCACTACATATCTCACACGTGTATGGCATCTCTCCTGTGTGTATGTTTATGTGACGTTTTAAATTTTCTTTCAAAAACAACTAAGTACCACGAACCTTACATGTGTATGGTCTTCTCTTTATGTATATCCATGTGAATCTAAACGAAACAATAAATGTTTGTATCAAGAATGACAATATCGTTCAAATAGGTCAATTCTTCCAATCACAAGTATTAATATTCCCAATATTTTATGTTATTTTGTTAATAGCTGTTTAATACACATCATAAAATTCATATGCTAGGTTGCCCCTTGGACGGATTTTCCTTATTGACGGCAGTTTGTTATTGCAATACATGATATTCTTTCACAATTGCAATGGAACGGCTTGCTCGATAATATTGTATGCACCTCGGACATTACCAACTGTACTTTCTATTCATACTACATGAATAACATGAGCATAATATTATTCAGATATAATGTTCATATTTAAACTCAATGGCATTCTACTTCCGTTTATATACCTGGTCCTGTAAAACATTACACGAGAGTCCCGTTTATGTATTTTATATGGGGGAACCGGAGAACTCGGAGAAAAACTACTTGTCTGGCTTGGTGACAACACTCGAATAGAACATGCACCCAGTCCGAAAAGCAAGGAAGTGATAAAATCACTGTGCTAATGGGTAATCGATGTTAATAGTCAATAGAGTCTATTGATTTTCTTTCAGTCAAAGTTATATATGGCTTCACTAAGGCTAATTATGTCTGGTATTGTCTAAATTAAGAAGCCCTGGTCGTATGTATAGATATGAGCGAGTATTCGAAAAATGTTATCAACGTGGCTTTTTAGTCACGAAGAGTACAAAATGAAGGGTGCAAAGTCGCAGTCAATTATTTTAGTCCTGGAATAAAATTTATTCAAGATTTTCTGACAGATGAAATATTTTAAAATAAGATCAAATTGTCTTTGGTGCAAGAAGATATTTGGTATTGGAAGTCATAATAGCAACTATATATATATATATATATATATATATATATATATATATATATATATATATATATATATATATTGATTTATTGATTCATTTGGTGTTTGATGGTAAACAGAGATTGATTTAAGGATCTTTATTTAGGATATTTGTTGTAATACCAATACCTTGTTTATATATCGAAAAGGCACCCGGCGATATGAATACCATTTGGCAGGAGAATAGTTCGTAATATCCAATTAAAATTGTGTTGTATCGGGAAGGCAATATTTTACATAAGAAGGATATACAGTTAAAATTAGCATATTGGAAACAAATTATAATAATATGAACATCGAAATCATAAACGGAATATGATGTTTCACTTAATTGCAAAAAGGGGAGTCTTATAATATGGCAATCACAAATGGATATGACATGAATATCACAATCACTTAATTGCAAAAATAGGGGAGCCTAATAATATGGCCATCACAAATGGATATGACATGAATAGCAAAACGAATGCACACACAACTGATATTGCAAGAATCACTTACCGTGTAAAATAAATATATCCTTAATAAAAACACATCTTTCCTTTGTTGCAACAATCGTTATGACTAAATATATCATTATAAAATGGATTTTAAAACTACCGAGACAAGTCCGGTAGTAATTGTAAAACTCTGGATACGCTATATTTAAGGAAGTCATTATCTTTTCGCATCAATCACATGTTAGATTTTAATCTCAATTAACTAATTTCGATAATTATCAAATAAATGTCTCTATTTCGTGATAAATATGACATGTCCGTTATCTGATGGGGATTTCCGGACAGTTCTTATCTGTTCAATAATACTTTCATAATTATTTTTTGTTACACAGTTTTTCATTAACTAAGTAAGTAAATAGATTACTATAGTGATTTGAGTTTAGAATGGCACATAACGTAACAACAATGACAAAAACACTAGTCCCCTGTCCAGTGGATGCCCCTCATTTCTACCATTTTATAAACAAACATAATACCGAAAAGGTTTATGGAAAGTTAATGTTATAACTTAAAAGTCTGAAAATGACACTCTTATTCAAAATCAAAACATACATATGTGTAACAAATATATGTCTTGAGTGATAAACCTTTAACCTCTTCCAAAATAATTCATATATGTTTTAAAATATTTATTACTGCTAGCAAGATCGAATCAGTGTTTTTAATAGCTGAATATTTAAAAAAATATTTGTTAATTTAACAGGTTGACTCTGATCTACTATCGTTTCATAAGACATAAATACCATTTTTTCCTGCACATTTCTTCCAAATAAAACTTGGTAGCCTTTTTTAGATAAATAACTTCGAATAGCCTTTTAATATGAAGAAACGACCCACTCCGCCAGTGTACGGTAACAGAAAACGATTTTATGAATGCCTGAAACAGGCAACACATTTTAGCTGTGTGTTGGGTAATTACCGTAGCGATTACTTCCCCTGTATACCAGCATTTATGTCTCAAAGTTGTATTTGATTCTCAAATGTTTAGGCTTAATACCAGAGTTTGATGAGAGGAATTATATTCTGGTGTTAAACCTAAAAGAAATATGTATACAAATATTTAAGACAACTACACATGTAGAGTCTTTTGGAATGAAAATAGATATCGTGTCAGGTTAAAGGCTAATTATATGTCTTCTGGTCGTTTACTCACTTCTGACATCATTTATCATATCCTTTTATACTAAAATTGCAAATTCTGGTGTGTAACCTGCTAATAATGTCTTCTGGTATTTCAAGCAAAATAAAATACTTTTTTTTCGGCCTGAAAATATGCTGATATCTGCAAAATATATAACGCGACTTAACCATATTTGGTCTTCCTTATTTAGAGATATCATAGTAGACTTATGCATGTTGACACAAATATTAGAAATGTCTGATGCAATTTAATCAATTTTCACTTGAGACGGTCCTTGATTTTGCTGACATGGATTTAGTCAATTTTATGAATATTTTGTAAATTAAGATTGCTTATGAAGTCTCCGCCTTTTTACCTTCCCATAATTTTATGATTCGTACATCATTGGTTTGTGTACATTCCTTCTCGGACGAAATCATGATGGTTTATGTTACTGTTTAAGAATTTAAATAATCAACAACACTTGCGCCTTTCCATGTAAACTGTCGATTTTATCATAATTTGTTCCGCCGTTGAAACATGAAAGTTCATTTACTATCTTGGAAGAACTATCGACTACCATAGTTGTTTGCGTTTCATCGCAGCCAGAAAGTATACCGATATGACAAATCGGTCGGTTTCCATATAACACATTGTGTGAATATGTCGTTCTCATGTTCTTCGTACACTTGCCGTAGTTTTTGTAATTCTAGAAAGGATAAACATAATCTGGTGTATTTTAGTGCATGAGTTGAACTCATCGAATAAACAAACGAAATATTACTCGTAAAATATATATATTTAATCCGACAGGTACCTGTATATCAAAAAAGAGTCATCGCGTTTATATAAGTTGACAGTAAAATACACATAGTATCGCACTAACAACCGTTGTTGTTTGTAGAGTATTCGATGAGATAATGAGTGTTATTTTTACATTTTTATGTTTATTGTTTTATTATAACTACATATGTATCTATAGATTGTTCGAGAAAATAAATAATTTCAGACAAACACAGAAGTATTTAGTTGCATAAAAAGTAAGGAAAGTACAACTTGAAATAAACGCTAAAGAGTGCTTTGTTTGTTTAGCGACATTTATGCTGTTTTAAGTTATTATGATCAATCATTTCACCCCCCCTACATCTAACACTTGTTTTTAATCAAGTTGTTTTCTATAACAACCCTGACAAAACCTGCACAAAAAACCGCACATACCTGGAATAAACAATTGGTCAACCTCTAAGTGAGATGATGTCCGATATATGTATCGTATCACATACAGACTGGTGTATATCATGCCTATTTTGAATAGGCTGATAATTAAAGGGGAGGTGAGAACATCCCAAATTAGTTATAATTTAATAAATGCTCAGTGTCAAGTTTTCACACTTGTCATGTTTTCTTAATTAGATATCGACATATCTTTGTTTTATCATTTGATATGACAATACAACTAATATTGTGACGAAAATATGAGTGAAATGTGAAAACGAAATGCAAGTGACACCAAAAGTATTAGTCTTACATAAAACATAATCTTCCTCATCTTTATCATTGTCAAATGCATTCCTTATAACTGGGAATGAACGTATATTATATATCCTGGTAAAATCACCTAGCTAATTTAAGTCATGATACAGCTTTGTGGTAAAAACACAAACGATGAAGTGTCATGTTCTTTTTTGCCTGATTACATTTTTGTTCCTGACTGCATATATAAAATGGGAGCAGATGAATATATTCTTCTTTCCTTATTCACTTTACTATATGTTCATGCATAGAACTATTCACCAAATTGTTTATATCTATCCAAAAGACGAAAACCGCTTATTCGAAAAAAAGAATAATTAATTAAGCACTAACTTATCGTCAATGCTTTATGAGTGTTATCGAAGCAGTTTTACGACGAACGAGGTATACAATCGAATAGGTCCCATGTGACATTGACAAAAGAAGCAGATATAGAGGATATTTGTTTATTTAAGTGTTTGATCGTACTTAATTGCACATGTGGCGTAAGCAAACATATTTTCACGAAGTAAAATACACCTAACATAGATTCACATCATTGATTAATGTTTATAAATTTGTGCACTAAAAGACAAGCGAATGATAAACTATCCACTATTTCCCACCAGTGATAGAAAATTTACATCTACGTCATTAGCTATAATTAAAACCGAGGGGCGTCCCACGGGTAGCGGCGTAAATAACACTATTTTCAAAAAAGGAGGTAATTTTGAAAACTAAACAAAATAGAAATTAATATAGCATAACACACAACAGAAAAGTTCTTTATTTCAGTGTTAGATCGTATTAAATAATGCTCGTGATTATAAAAAATGTGTATATTCCCTCTTGAAAATATATTTATCTACGCCATACGTGCAGTAAAATACGATCGGAAACTTAAATAAACATATATCCTCTCTATCTGTTTGTTTTGTTAATGTCACATTTAGGACCTTTTCGATTGTATACCTTGTCATATACCTTTTCCATTTAACATACCAACCATAGCATACCGTGTAAGGCAATGATCCATCCGTACACTTCTAACAATGTTGCATTTCTACGATGTACAAAATCGCTCAATCTTGGGCAAAGGACAGACATTTAATTTAAAACAGCTCATAATTCAAATTCAGTCGAAAACGGCGATTTATTGTTAGCAAAGGTTCACCAAAAGCATTTCTGGCTAAATCAAAATGAAAATGTCGAAGATCTGCAAACGGAAAAAATAACACACTGCATAAATACAACATACCGAAACTATAAGCCTGAAGTTCTTTGTTGAAATTGGACTTGCTTTAACCATCATTAAATGTTTACAAGCTCTGGTTATCAATAATATATAAAAACATGATACCACCTTTAATGCTACATACAAAACTGTGTAAGGAATGGTGAATATATGATATAGACCTCTATGCAGTGCACAAAACTCACATGTGCTCAAATGAGAAGTGTCACTATGATACATCCGTAAATGCTGCCGACAAAACTCTGTGAGGAGCGGTAAAACTTGAATACAATCGTTTATGCTGTACAAAAATTCATTTGAGGAGCGGAAACCATCGACCAGTTTTGAGTTATTGTTGAGGTCAATAAAGACTGTTATGTCTTATAAATAATTGATCCTGTTTAAATTCCTTAAGAAAAATGGCAGTGTCGCACAGATTTTTTTATAAAGGTCGCAATGAGAAGATTGAGTGACAAAGAACCTAGTCATATTAAACGAGACAAAAATGTAAAATCTGAAACGCATGGACAAACTGTGAATTGCTATAAAGAAGACAAAAATCAAAATAGTAACGAATCAGATTTTTTAAGAACTTTAATTCCATATTCGGAACAGTTATCGATTTATCAGGTAGGAAAGTAATGGTAATATTTATTCTTTCAGAAATCCATCTAGCTGCCCAGCCACCGTCTAATCAGTTCATACCCGTGCGTACCGCCGTAGCTTCGTATGCTTTCGTTACAATGGTCCGTGAATAAAACGATCATTATTGCCTGAGGTATTTCAATGGAATCTATATTATATTTCATCACCTTGGCATTTATCTACACAAATGAGTGCAAATCAATCTTCGATGGCACCACTCGATCGATTTTATAAGATACACTATACAAACAATTAATGAATATTTTGCAAATGAGCGTATGCCAAACTGAATAATATTATATCGAGCCACACCGAACGGTGATGCTAGGTACAACATATATGTAATTGTAGGAGCAATAGTTTTTGAGACTAGATATTTAAACTGTAATGTAATTTAAACGTGCATGTGCATTTCGCAGAGCGTTCTTTATGAATTTAAACGAAACATATATACTTTGCTCAGCAAAGTTAACTTTTTTATTTCGTTCTGTTACAATTGAATTAGTTGATAACAGAGTTATTCCCCTTATTGTAAGAGTCTTACATCATTTACTTCAAAAACGACTGACCAAAGAATCAATGCAATTGATTTTTCAAGAATTATAACATAATTAAGACGAAAATATTTTTCATATTCATAAGAGAAGCAAGAAAAGTTCAACTCCATCAACTTTATGGATTAATTTTGGCAAGCATCGTTAAACAGAAATTGTCTCAATATCGATATTTGGCTCATTCCCTCAAACAAAATAATGTTCATAAATAGCTGATGTCCTGAAGAAACCGTAAAACAGTGTATTCAAACATTTATCATTAAACTAGCTATATGCAATATGCCCTACACTTTTCTGTTTTAAGAGGACCTTTAATAAAGACATTTCAGCAAATAGGCATGTAAATCTCCGATTTAAGTTACTATGATAAACACTATTTTTCTTTGTTTGAATATATGGCTCATCTTCTTCCTTAACAAGCAAACAACATTAAATATTCACACAAACATGTCTCTGACTTCTGCCTTTTGTGTTTTTACGTTCAAATTCCTCTGTAAATTATTAATCTGAGGGAGAGCAGCATGTCTCTCATTGTATGACATCCCTCTGGTGTGAATTCTTATATGCCTTTGAAAAAATCATTTTGCGAAAAAATCAGCATCATATATCACACAGTTTCATGTCTTCATGGCTCTCCTGTGTGCATTCGTATATGTTGCTGTAATACACTTTTCCAAGAGAAAGCAGCATTACATACCTCACACTTGTATGGCTTCTCTCCTGTGTGTATTCTTATATGTATCTTTAAATATCTATTCTTAGCGAAAGCAGCATCACATATCCCACACGTGTATGGCTTTTTTCCTGTGTGTATTCTTATATGACTCGTTAAATAACTATTCTTAGCGAAAGCAGCATCACATATCCCACACGTGTATTGCTTTTCTCCTGTTGTATTCTTGTATGACTCTTTACATCACCTCTCCGAGAGAAAGAAGCATCACATATCCCACACTTGTAAGCCTTAACTCCTTTGTGTATTCGTATATGTCTCTGTAAACCACTAGTCTGAGCAAAAGCAGAATCACATATCTCACACTTGCATGGCTTTTCTCCTGTGTGCATTCTTTTGTGCTTCTTTAAATGATATTTCTTAGAGAAAACAGCATTAAATGTCTTACACTTGTAAGGCATCTCTCCTGTGTGTAATTTTATGTGACGTTTAAAATAAAATCAAGACAATGTTGCCACATAGACCTTACATGTGCATGGCTTCTCTCCTGTGTGCATATCCGTGTGAATCTAAAAAAAAACAATAAACAATAAATGTTTGTATCATGAATGACAAAACCGTTAAAATAAGTCAATTCTTCGAATCACAAGTAGTCTTATTTTCTTATTATTGATTATACTGTTATTTATGAACATCAAATAACTACTTTGGTAGTTTGCTTTTTGAACGGACTTTCATTATGGACGGCAGTTCAATATTGCAATACATGATATGCTTTTCACAACTGCAATGAAACGGCTTGCCCAACAGTATGGTAAGGACCTCGGGCACATAATAACTGATTCTGTATATTACTATGACTCTAAAGTTGATGTCAACTCTAAATTGAAATGGACCGAAACAATAAACTCAGAAAATTAACCCCTGCAATAAACAAAGTATGCCAGCAGGGGATTATCATGACAATCCTTCCTTCTAACTAGACCACTCTTGTCTATTTTGATATTAAACTAGTATATGCTTTCAAATTCAAATACTAATAATTTAACATACTATTGCCATGCCTTGATAATATGCTGTGTTTAAAAATAACAATACCATATACACACCGAAGATCATCAGCTATTTTCCTCGTTGTAATCTGGTCGTTAATAATTCTGCGAAGTATAAAGTGCATTGAATGAAGGGTATAGAAGTGTTTTTATTAAAATCCCAACTTGCCCTTAAACTTTAACCTGCCCTTAAACTTTAACCTAAGTCAATCAGGGACCATAACTTGTATAAAGGATAATATGGAGTTATGGAACCTCATTTTGTGATGGTCCTGAACAACTGTGTGAAGCATTAAGTTAATTGGACGAATGGTATAGAAGTTATTAAAAAATATCCCAACCTGCCGTCAAATTTTAACCGAAGTTCCATAATCAATCAGGGGCCATACTTCGTATAAAGGCTATTAGGGAGTTATCTAACCTCATAATGTGATGGCCCTGAACAACTGGGTGAAGTATTAAGTCAATTGAATGAAGGGTATTGGACTAATAAGTGAAAATCCCAACTTGCCCTAAAATTTTAACCGGACGCCGACGCCGTAGAATAGCCCTTCCTATTCTTCGAATAGTCGAGCTAAAAATCTGCATGTCAAAAGAAATGAAGTTTTTTAAAAAAAAAGGTCAATCAAGGACCATAATTTATATTAGGGGTTAAAAAATGTCACCTTAATACATATGTTACTATAGATAGAAACGCATTTGTACCAGGAGATCGCGATTATATGAATGACTCAGCGATTATCTGTTTTGCGGTCCGGGCCGATTTTCGATTAATATTTTGCTGCCCGTAGAACGTTCGCACGTGAATTAAATTTTCGCCTTAAAATCATTTTTTGAACACATTTATTATTAAAATACGCCAACGCGAATGTATTTTAGGAAGATATATAGTGTTTGATGGCCAGTGTGAACCGTTAGTGCGGCGTTATTTTATTTTTCGTTAACATTTAAATACAAAACAAATGAAGCTGCAAAATGAATTTACTTGAAAAACAGCAAATGCTCATATATGTTGACATCCATAATACGAGGTATAGGTTTATTTAAGAACAAACAGTCGTTCTCCTTGCTAAGTGTTCATGTTTTATGTTTAATGAATTCAATTCAGTTATTCGGGACATGAACAGACAGCTGTCAGTGATTCGTACAGAAAAATTCCGAAAGACCTCTTTTTGAATTTTTCAATGTGACCAATTGAAACTAGAATGGGAACATAAAATGACAAAAACTGTTGTTTGCCTGTTTGGCCATCTCTCAAAAAATTATTAATAAAAGTAAATTCAATTTAAGAGTGAGTTAACCCCTCGTAGTCAAGCCAGGCCGAAATAGACAATGCACTACTGCATTGCAGGTAAACTTTAAACTAGCAAAAAATTAAACAAACATATAAATAAAAGAAAATTGGCCCACGTGCTCATTATGAGTCACTCGGACCAATTATCACTTTACGGCCCGGCGACGCCGTGCATTAACCTCTAATTATTGTATGGTGGTCGTCATTTATAATGCGAAGAGTTTAATTATTTGAATGAATGGTATAGATTTTCCTAATTATAATCCTAACTTGCCTTTAAACTTAGCCAAAGTCCTGAGTCAATCAGTGGCCATAGCTTGTATTAATGATACTTTCAAAGTATATAGCCTCATTGTGTGATGGTCCTGAATAAATGTGTGTTAAGTATTTTGTCAATTGAATTAAGGTTAAAGAAGATACTAATTAATAAATATCCTAACGGTAACCTGCCCTAAAACTTAATCCAAGTCCGTAAGTCAATCTGGGGCCATAAATTGTTTAAAGTACCTTAAGATAATATGGAGTAATATAACCTTATTATGTGATAATGACCCTGAACAACTGTGTAAAATATTGAGTTTACAATTGAATAAGGGGTATAAGGCTGAAATGAAAATCTCAAGTTAACCGAAAGCTTAACCGGCCGCCGGCGCCTACACCGATGCCGACACTGATGCGCTTGGGGCATGTAGTATAGGCCTCTTTATTCATTCATATTGTTACGTTTTCCCTTCATCAATACGGGTTCGACCCGGCCTGTCACTTAGTACCTTGACGTTGAACAATACATAAATAAAGTTAAGCTAAAAATGATTCATTTGAATAGATGTTAAGACATCACATAGTCTACAAATACTGAAATGGGTCACTCTTATGTTAACCTACATAAATACAGTATTACTGATATTTGTCTGACAAGATTTAAACATACATTCAACATCTACAATGTTCCGGGTGAAATAAAGAGTTAAAACCCCAACTAGAATAACACAAGATGGATATATATCAAAAATATTTTTTTACATAAAGTGTCAAATGCATGAATCTATATAATTCGCGCAATTTACAACGAAAGGTTTACAAGAAAAACTAAACATATTTATAAGAGAACAGTAGTTACAGTTTGAATTTCATTTGAAATACAATATTATATATAACACAAGTAAAACCAGAAAACACATATATTTCAATATACATGTAGATATCACTAGATGTAAATTTGTTTGGGCTAATTCAAACAGCAGCACATGTTGAGCAATGGTAAAGCATATAACGCTCAAGGGTCAATTAAAACTGCTAAAACATTATTATATATTTTCAGGATTCAGTGAATTGCCGCATCACATGTGTCTCTTATATACATAAATAAATGTGTTGGCGTTTCAGAGAGACCTCTGATATGACGTCGTAGTTTACTTAGGAGAAATGATCACAACATCTTTTACACTGAAATATAATATCTACTGTTTGTATTCTAAATGTTTCCGTAAACACACTTTCTCTGAGGAAGCAACATAACACAGGTCACAAATGTATGAGACATCTTTAATGTATATGTTTCTGTAAAATACCTTTTTAAGACGAACAGGCATCACAGATTCAAACATGCATGGCTTCCCTTCTGTATGCGTTATCGTGTGTAATTTTATCAGTTGCATGAGTGCTATCAGCAAGGCATGTATATCCAAACTTTCTTCGGACATGTATGCATTAGCATTAGCATTTCAGAGAACATTTAGTCCCTAAGACCTTACATGCTAAGCATCAAATAATCTGTATCGCATTTGTTCGTACTTGTACGGCTTCTTGTGTGTAATATCATATGTGTTTGTAACTGATTTTTTTGAGAAAATTCCTCATCACATATCCCACACGTATATGGCTTCTCTGTTGTGTGTGTAACCATGTGTTTTTGTAAATCACCTTTCTGTGTGAAAGTAGCATCACATAACTCACACTTGTATGGCTTTTCGCCCGTGTGTTTTCTTATATGTACCTGTAACCCACCGTTCTGGGAGAAAGCAGCATCACATAACACACACCTGTATGGCTTCTCTCCAGTGTGTATTCTTAAATGTGTCTGTAACCCACCTTTCTGTGAGAAAGCAGCCTCACAAAACTCACATTTGAATGGCTTCTCTCCAGTGTGTATTCTTAAATGTGACTGTAACCCATTTCTCTGGGTGAAAGCAGCATCACATATCTCACACTTGTATGGCTTCTCCCCTTTGTGTATTCTAATATGTTCAAGTAAAGTACTTCGATGAGAGAAAGCAGTTTCACATCTTCCACATTCGTATGGTTTCTCTCCTGTGTGTTTTCTTATATGTGTTTGTAATTCCCCTTTCTGACAGAAAGCAGCATCACATAACTCACACTTGTATGGCTTCTCTCCTGTGTGTTTTCTTAAATGTGACTGTAACCCACTCGTCTGGGTGAAAGCAGCATCACATATCTCACACTTGTATGGCTTCTCTCCTTTATGTATTCTTATATGCTGTTGTAAAGTACTTCGATGAGAGAAAGCAGCTTCACAAAACCCACATTGGTAAGGCTTCTCTCCTGTGTGTTCTCTTATATGTCTTTGTAATTCCCCTTTCTGACAAAAAGCAGCATCACAAAACACACACTTGAATGGCTTTTCTCCTGTGTGGATTCTGATATGTGCTTTTAAATTCCACTTCCGTGCAAAAGTAGCATCACATATCTTGCACTTGTAGGGTTTCTGTTTTGTGTGTGTTACCATATGGGTAAGTAAATTACTTTTTTGTGAAAAAACAGCATCACAAATCTCACACGTGTAAGTCTCCTCTTCTGTATGTCTTATCAGGTGATGCGTTATTTCTGATTTCGGAGACAAATCAACACCACAGTCTTCCCACGTGAATGTTTTTTATTTTGTGTATGAATCCATGTGTATCTGAAAATATAAGAAAGACATGTAAGTAGTACACTAAAAATGGTCTGGATAACAAATTGAAATGATAATGTGTTGGAAGAGAATGCTTGTATCTTAAGTAGCATGCATACGACAGGGGTTGACACTAACATTTTTGGACTACTGTCCACAATTTGGTGTTGCCTTATAGCTTGTTAGTCAGACACCTTAGTTAACATCAAATGTTTATATCAATTCAATTTGTTATTTAACTCTTTTAAACATTAAAGGACATGCCCGCCTCTTTTTTCCATTCCAAGGGCAATAGTCAGATTTTTTTTATCAATCCTAATGAACACAAATATATACAATAAACTCAATATGGCGGACATGCCAGAAATATAACACAATGCTCATAATATGTTGGATTATAAATTAAAGCAATGTGCAAACAAACAAGATTTCTAGGAATAATTGGATTTAACGCTGTTTTGGGGACTGGATAGAACCCACAAATTATGGTGGCATATTGCTGTCATTTATAAGTAAAATGTATAGTATTAAAGGGCGACCAATCCAAAAACATACGACTGGTCATTAAACTCGACCGCGATATTATTCCCATACAAATTATGCCCACATTTGTTGATTATTTGAAAGTGGATTCAGAATATTAGAGCGGACAAGACCAATTTTAGGTTAGTTCTATAATTAAAGGGCGGCAATTCTTAAACAAAACTTCACCAAAATGGCTGGTTATCGGTATTGTCAAAGCTCGTTTATCCACGCATACTAACTAAATTTGGTGATGACTGAACATAAACTTCAAAAGCTTTTGGTCAAGACCGATTAAAGGTAATTTCTTTAAATCAAGGGCGATAACGCTCGAAACAAGAGCTGTCACAGAGATAGCGTTCTCAACTATTCCGCCGCTTTTCAGTGTATCGATTGAAAAGTTTTGGCAAAACATGCATGGATCACTGTTAGATTAGAATTCAATGCAATACATGATGTGCTGAAATATTAACATGATAAAATGTGGTTACATGCAAAATTGTAACCAAAATTCTTAAGTGTAATAATAAAGGGCCATTATTTGCAAAATACAGTTATCTAACTTAGGTATTTAATTAGGTTGGGTGGTTGAATACCATTGTATAAAGTCTAAATGCAATACATCAAGTAGTTGCTGAGATATAATCCTATGTGTGCTAACATGCAAGACCTTAACCAGAATTTCTAAGTTGCATAATAAAGGGGCAAAAATATATAAGATGAAAGATTATAAGTATCTTCCATGGCCGAGAGTGTAAGATAGGTTCATTCCGACCCGAGTGTAGGGTGTTTTTCGGAAACGAGGTTTACCGAGTTTCCGCAAAACACCCTGCGCGAGGGTCGGGATGAACCTATCTTACACGAGCAGCTATGGTAGATACTTTTTCTCCCACCTTAGTTAAACAAAATTAAGTAAAAATGTATTTTTTTGCTGGAACTCTTTTGTGCTTAGTGAAAATAATTGCGTACGGATATGTGATAATTCGTGGTTGTCATGGATATTCGCACAGTGATTCAGAGTATGTAAATGGTCAGATCGGTCTTTAAATAGTCCTAAGGAAAGTGAAGCATTATTTCTGGAATGGTGCGTGAAAAAAGTTTTATGGTTACATTCGAAGCGAGAAATAATAAACTAACGTTCTAAATATTGCCACAAGACAAGGTCTCCAAGATGCTACAGACGACAGTCTTCAACAAGGGAGGTAATTACAATGTGGTGACCATAAACAAGGAGTTCCATACGGGCATTTTATCTTCGCCCGTGGGCAAGATAAGAATATCTAGCATGGTTAAATTATTGGATCTACTTATCTCAGGTGGGAGAAAGAGTTCTCTTACTTGATTAAATAAGAAGGTTAAATGGTTGGGAGCCTGTGTGTAAAGTTTCAATGCAATACATTATGTATTCGCTGAGGTAACCGTATTGACTTAAAAGTGGTTACATGCAAAACCTTAACCAAAATTTCGAAGTCGAATAATAAAGGACAATTATTTGCATTAAATGCAAACAAGAGTTATCTAACTTGGTTAATAAGGTAGGTTGGATGGTCGAGTACCATTGTATAAAGTTTCAATGCAATACCTCAAGTAGTTGCTGAGATATTAACCTATGTGTGCTTAGACGCAAAACCTTAACCAGAATTTTTAAGTCGAATAATAAAGGGCAATTATTTTGCATCAAAAGCAAACTAGAGTTATCTAACTTGATTAATTTAGTAGGATGGGTGGTTTAGTACCATTGTATCAAGTCTCAATGCAATACCTCAAGTAGTTGCCGAGATATTAACCTATGTGTGCTTGCAAGCAAAACCTTAACCAGAATTTCTATGTCAAATAATAAAGGCTTATTTTTTGCATTAAATGCAAACTAGAGTTATCTAACTTGGATAATTAAGTAGATTGGATGGTTGAGTACCATTGTATAAAGTCTCAATGCAATACCGCAAGTAGTTGCTGAGATATTTACCTTGCTTGCACGCAAAACCTTAACGAAGGGGTGACACCGACGCCGACTCCGACGCTTGGATGAGTAGTATAGCTCTTCTTATTCTTCAAATAGTCGAGCTAGAAATTTAATCTGGTATCGCCCATGTACGAGACATATGTTTAAGGGAACATTTAATAACTCTCCTGACTGAGAACATCGATATGAGCTGTTGAGCAGCGACATTGACCACTATATTATGCTTATACACATTCTGACCAAATCTGGTAAAGATTGAAAAAAAGCTCATTCAATTAGTGTAAGTGAGCGGACAAAATCCTTGCTGAGTAAACTATAATATGTACCCTTTTTAAACCAGCTCATAATTATTACTCACATTCCATTGCATGTTTAACAAATGAATATGAATGTCCAGTTTTCTCTTTGCTAAAATCTTAATGCATGTTAATTACTGACAATATGGGGTCATGAGACTTTTTCTGTCAATTTTAGAGAGAAGATCTTAGTCAAATTAGGGATATTTAGTATTATGAAAATAACCAATAAGGAATAAAATTTCAGAGAAACAATTGTTTTAAGATTTAAAGAATAAACTACTTGCGCATAATTGTTAAGAAAAACATGCTTATTTTTATATTTAAAGTTTTGGAATACAAGGAAAAGCTGATTTTTTCACTAAGAAGATATTTCAAATTAAATTTGTTAAAGCTGCACTCTCACAGAAGTCCCATTTTCGCAACATTTTTATATTTCGTCTTAGAGCAAATTTTGCATAACAAGAGCTATCAGAGAAGGTGATTAATACCCCCGAACGCCACCCAAATATGCGATTGCAGTCAACTATTTAGAAAGACAACCTATAAATGACAACTTTATTTTATAGACTATCATCATTGTAATTTGCTAAAATAGTCTAATGAGTCATGTACACTGAACTCCTTCTCATTGTGCTGTACCATTATATAAAGTTTAATTACATTCCATCCGGTAGTTTTCAAATTATGCTCCGGACAAGAAAAAAATAACAAAGGGCAATAACTCTGTAATTGGCTGAAATAGAATTGTGGTTCCTGTACACTGCACTTCCACTCATTATGATCTATCACTGTATGAAGATTTATTAAATTTCACCCAATAGTTTTCAAGTTATGCTCAGGACAAGAAAAAGTAACAAAGGGCAGTAACTCTGTAATTGGCTGGAATAGAATTGCGGTTCCTGTACACTGCACTTCCTCTCATTATGATATATCACTGTATGATATTTCACTCATGAAGATTTCAAACAGTTAAAAAAACTCAAAAGTTGAAATATTCACTGTTTTGAACACAATTTCAACAAAGTCATTTCTGAAAATAATGTTGTTAGATTTGCATGTCTTGTTTTCTGAAAAACAGTAATTTATTTTAATGTAATATCCTTTCTTGGAATATGTGTTCACTCGGTGAAAAATATTATCTTTTCTATAAACGTGAAAACAAGTTATATAATTTAAATGTAGTAATGTTTTGATAACATAATAGTAATATAAAAAATCATAGTTTACTAGGCAATAAAAAGGTTTGCCATTTAAGGTACTCTGCATTCATGATTGATGCTCTTATTCATACATTTAGCATTTTTCTGTGTCTAAAGGAACTTATCTATTGTGTTTCCTTAGACAAATTATTTAAGTATTTGATAATGACATCTAGAATTTTATCATTAGGCATGCTTTTAGGTGATTTAGTAGTGAAACGTTTTTTTCACTGTTTCGTAAACACAGAAATTAATTAGTTTCGTATCAAAACAATGGGTAATTAAGGTTAATTGGATAAATTATTTAAGTCTATCTTGAACTATAGCTAATGGTGCTCACTCAATAAATATATTGTGATCTTACACTGCAACACAAACATTTGTCCTTGATGTCATTGGCTAAATTTGCCTTCTAATTCTAGTTAATGACCGTGATCTGGAATAATCCACAGAACAGACAGAAGGGAGTGGAGGTAAGTTTTAAAAGTTTTAAATAACTTTCAGTTAAGTTTTGAAGTGTTTTTAGCTTGACTATTCGAAGAACAAGGAGAGCTATACCACTTGCACTGGGGTCGGTGTCGGCGTCAGTGTCTGCGACCGGTTACAGTTTTAGGGCAAGATGGGAGTTATACTTATAAGTCCAATACCCATCGTTTAATTCATTTAATACTTCACACAGATGTTCGGGGCCATCACATAATGAGGTCAGATAACTCAGCATTATCCTTTATACAAATTATGGCCCCTGATTGACTAAGGAATTTAGGTTAAAGTTTTAGGGCAGGTTGGGATATTTATTAATAAATTTTATACTCTTTATTTAATTCACTAAATACTTCACACAGTTGTTCAGGGCTATCACACTGAGGTTAGATAACTCAGTATTATCCTTTATACAAAGCATGTCCTTTGATTGACTAAGGAACAACGGTTAAAGTTTTAGGTCAGGTTGTGATATCTATTAATTACTTCTATACTCTTCATTTAAATCACTTAATACTTCACACAGTTGTTCAGGGCCGTCACACAATGAGGTTAGATAACTCAGTTTTATCCTTCATACAAATAATGGCCCCTGATTGACTAAGGAACTAAGTTTAAGGTTTCGGGCAGGTTGGGATAGTTATTAATAACTTCTATACTCTTCATTTAATTCACTTAATACTTTAAACAGTTGTTCAGGGCCATCACCCAATGAGGTTAGATAACTCCATATAATCATTAATACAAGTTATGGCCTCTGATTGACTGAGAAACATAGGTGAAAGATTAATGGTTTAAGTTTTAGGGCAAATTGGGATTTTAATAAAGAAACAAGTTTAATACCCTTCATTCATTGACTAAATAATTTGCACAGATTATTGGTGACCATATTAAAACAAGGTAACACAACTCCATTTTGACACTTAGTACAAATAATGGACCTTGATTTATTTTTCAATCTTTCTTTTCATTTCTTTGGACAGGCACAATTTTATATTCTTTAACCAAACCTAGTTATTAAAATGACTTGCGTCATTTTTCTGACTTGCGTCAGTGTTCAGGTGGGCTGGTGCAGGGAGGGCAGCATCAAAGTCACCTTATGTTTTGAATAATTTTAGCTAGGTTTTACATTCAGTGACCAAAGTTGGTATATAGTAAAAGATTAGGGAGACCTTTCATGGGATTGCGTTTGAGGCCCCTTGGCCCCCAAGGTCAAAGTTACTATTGAATGAAAAATGGTTGCTGTAGAATGACTTGGTATATATGAAACGTGTATTGAGACCTTTCATGATATTTTTGTATTGAGCGCAAGAGTTATGGTCAAGGTCACGGTTGCTAAAAACAAATAGACAGATGGTTAGTACTGAATAACGTTAGTAAGGTTGACATAGTGTGACTAAACTTGGTATATAGGAAAGGTTTATGAAGGCCTTTCATGGGATTGCCATTTTTAGCTCCCTAGGGTCAAGGTAACTGATACTAAAATATATTATGGCTTGTTACTGAATAACTTTAGTTATGGTTGACATACTGTGAGCAAGCTTGATATGTAGGAAGAGTTTATGGAGGAAAATTAATCCATGGAATTGTGTTACGGGCCTCTAGGATCATGGTGACTCATAGAATTAGAATTAGTTGAAATTTAAACTGAATCCCTTCTGCCAATCATTAAAAACCAGTTTTGTCACATGGCGGTTCTTGTTTACTTTTTGTTTTATTGCTTTTTGACAGGAACATACAACATCAGTATATGTTTTAAAATGAGATTTGTACTTAAATATTTAATGCACCAGTAAATTGTAACCATGCCCCCCTCCAGGTCCGGGCAATAGCGGGGCCTTTGACTTTCGCTCCAGCCAACCCCGGGTAAAATCACCGCCCTGCGGGGACGAACTGATGGTTAAATCCCCGCCAAATCTCCCCGCACCCCAGGCAGCCTAAGTAAGGCTTATTTCCAGCTATGTTTTACGCAAAGACAAAACCACCGCATTCACCCGGCACTGCGGAGCCACCTAAAAGGTAAAAACACGGCCCATTTCTGTGGCTATCCACGGTATACCCTCGGATCTGGGGAGGGCAGTGGTTACAATTGACTGGTGCATAAAGTCTTGATTATTTTTTCATAAATTTACATTCGTTGTGACTTCGAACTTAAGATTCTTACTTCTTTTTTGTGTAGACTTTAAAGAGAAAATATGCTTTAACATAAGTAAATAAAAGTCAGTTTATTGAATGATTTAGCCATAATTTATTCTTTTCTGTGTACAGGTTTGATTTAAAATGTATCAATGCTTAATCTATAGGAAAATAGGAAAACATATCATTAATGATTTTATGACTTTTATGACAAAGAAACTATGGTTGTCTTAATGTCTTCTTTCAGGCTGAAGATGACATTGAGTCATTGCAGGAGGTTATTGCAAGTACTGAGGAATCCTCCACATCCCATGAGTTAAAAGAGTTTAAGCAAACTATAACATAACGTATATCCAATATAACCGTCTATAAAAATGTTATAATTTCAATTCTTGAAGGTTGCTTCTGATTGCCTTTTCTGGTTTTTATAGCAGAGGTCATGCTAACGTCATAGCCCTAGTTGTTGATTTCTCTAGCATGTCAAACTTTGAACTCTGCTGTTTGTTTATTGACTTGAAACTGGGAACACATGAAGCATTCACAATATTGGGATATGTAGAGAAGTGGTCATTTTGACATCATTTAGTTAAATATATCTGTAAAAGGTTGTGTTTGCTTCCAGAAACCTAATGATGAGCTGAAGGAAGCCTTTGGTCGATTCAAAGAGGAACACTAAATGAGAAAAGTAAATTCTAATTACTTTCAGATCCTTTGAAATTGGTTAAGTAAATGTATTTGATTGTGATGAGATGAGTATGCTGTAATCAACTTAAGTTCAGACAAATGAAATTAAGAGGTGTAGTACAGGTTATGTTAAGATACTTAAGTATATGCTATAACTAATTCTTGAAAGAAGCAAAAAAGGTTCAGGACTTTGATGATGATAGTTTAAAAAGTAATGTATTTTAATATGTAACTTGTTTGTTATCATATTGCAGGACTTCAGTGATGGGGTGGAGGTGTCGGTAAAATGGGAGGAAGACAGGCAGACCATTTGGTATGATGCTGTCATCATAAAGAAAGGTATTGTGTTGTGCTTTTTCATTTAGTTCAAAAACACTATCAGATCTAAATAGAAAATAATTTTCACACAAGAACTTGGGGCTAAGTAGAAATATCCCAAACACAGTACACATGTTGTTGGGTTTAGAGTTCATAAAGATCTTCTGGCATAAATTTGCTGCAATATGGCTTGACCCCTACATGAGTCCCATACCGTCACAGCTTAAAGTGTGTTTAATGCGAAAAGGAACATAATTTTCCGAATCAAATTGACATAACCCTAGGACGAATTTTAAAATTTTATTAAATGTATTTCTTTTTAAAAGTTTCATTCCAACATGCCAATAACATTATGCTCTACCTTAAATACACATTCATATGGTTGTCAAGAAACATGTCAAATGAATAAATGTTATGACATAATCCTAATAATGCACGCCCAAAGATGAAGGTCCATTGTAAATCCATGTATCTCTTCATATTGAATTCAACAGATAATATACGGCGTTTTTGCTAACATGATTAAAAAAAATATAACTCTATTTTAGCTGACTACAGAGTGATTAACCTTTGTTTCCTTTTATAGTTTGTCATTACTGTATCCAGGGGTATTCGGCACTCATGTGACAGCTTTGTTTAAGTATATAAACTTGTAAAGTGATTCTTCACCAAAATTGTTAAAAATAATGACAATTGGGTCAAAGCTGGCAGCACCCCTGGGACTCCTGATTTTCAGCTCTAGTGGCCAAAGGCCAGAAGAGCTTATGCGATGGTAATGTGTACGTAGTATGTGCGTCCGTGCGTCTTTAAACAATTCATGTTAACACGAAACAGCCTTCAGTTTTGATTGTATCTTGATGAAACCTGTACATTATATTCATATCCATAAGAGCTCCTTTCGAAAACCAGCCAGATCCGCTCATGCATGCCTAAATTATGGGCATTGATAGTATAAAACAAGAGCTGTCACAGTATGTGACGAATGCTCCCGAATGTGACATTGACCTATGAACAAGGTCAGTACTTGAAAAGTTAAAGATCAAACAAATACATATGGCAAGTTATTTTGAATTGCCTCTGAACATAAAAAATACCACCCATACTATACAACCTACATTCTTATGTCCTTATATTCAGCATTCCATTGTGAATAAACACAAAGTGTACCTTTCACCTTACAGGTAGGGACATGGGTCTTGCATGTGACACATCTTCTTAGTATTTCGAACACATGTGGCAAGCATTTTAAAATCTGTCCATACAAGAAAAGGTTACAGCCCGGACATAACAACCAATACTCTGTATCCTTATATGCAGCACTCCATTGTGAATAAACACCTAAGTGTGACCTTGACCTTAGAGATAGGGACACGGTTCTTGCACGCGACACGTTGACATGGTATGTCGAACACATGTGGCAAGTTATTTTAAATTCTGTCAATACAAGGGAAAGTTACAGCCTGGACACGAAAACCTATACTCTATGTCCTTATATGCAGCATTCCATTGTGAATAAACACTAAGTGTGAGCTTGACCTTAGAGGTAGGGACACGGGTCATGCACCCGACACATTGCTTGGTAATTCAAACACATGTGGCAAGTTATTTTAAAATATGTCCATACAAGGGAAAGTTACTGCCCGGACACGATAATCTATACTCTATGTCATTATATGCAGCATTCCATTGTGAATAAACACCTAAATGTGACCTTGACCCTAGAGGTAGGGACACGGGTCATGCACGCGACACGTCGTCTTGGTATGCTGAACACATGTGGCAAGTTATTTTAAAATCTGTCCATACCAGGAAAAGTTACAGCCCGGACACGACAACCTATACTCTATGTCCTTATATGCTGCATGCCATTGTGAATACACACCTAAGAGTGACCTTGACCTTAGAGGTAGGGACAGGGTTCTTGCACGCGACACGTTTTCTTGGTATGCCGAACACATGTGACAAGTTATTTTAAAATCTGTCCATAATATTCTGAGTTATTGAGTCGGACGGACGGACGGACAGACGCACGGACGTTGCGATTTTAATATGCCCACCTCCGGGGGCATAAAAATCAGTTTGTCAGTAAACAATTGCTCGTTAACACGATACAGCCTTCAGTTTTGATTGTATCTCGATGCAACTTGTACAGTATCTACATTTCCATAAGAGCTCGGTTCCTTTTGAAATCCAGCCAGATCCGCCCATGCATACCTAGATAATAAGCCTTGATAGTATAAAAAAAAGTTTGTCGGTAAACAATTGCTCGTTAACACGATACAGCCTTCAGTTTTGATTTTTCCGATTAAATTTGTACAGTATCTACATATCCATAAGAGCTCGGTTCCTTTCGAAAACCAGCCAGATCCGCCCATGCATGACAAGATTATTGGCCTTGATAGTATAAATAAATCAGTGTGTCAGTAAACAATTGCTCATTAACACGATACAGCCTTCAGTTTTGATTGTATCTCGATGCAACTTGTACAGTATCTACATATCCATAAGAGCTCGGTTCCTTTTGAAATCCAGCCAGATCCGCCCATGCATGCCTAGATTATGGGCCTTGATATTAAAAAGAAAATCAGTATGTTAGTAAACAATTGCTCGTTAACACGATACAGCCTTCAGTTTTGATTCTGTGAGAGTGCAGCTATTAAAATAAACTTTAAATTGTGGGGAATCATAAGTTAAAGCTCATAACATGAACCTTTTTTTCTTCAGAATTTACATTAGGTAATTGACGGACAAACACAAGTGTGGAGTGGGAAAGGCTTCACTGAAGAAGAATTGAGAGGCACAGACAGACATCATTAGATTTGTATTATTGTATGGAGTATATACAATGTACAAATATATGGTTCTTTCTTCACATAGTGCCTATCTGTATAAAATGTTTTTCATTTGGTTGGCAAGTAAACAGAATATAGAAATTATATCTGTTGATATTATATATTTATTTGCTCATCTGATTTAAAAAAAATTACGAGCTATTGTCGTCGTTGGTTAAGTTTTGTGTTTTGGTCACTTACATGAAATCTATCAAAGCTATCAATTCGAAACTTTTGCGACTTGTTCACCTAATATCTTTCTTCACAATATACCCTAAAGATGCTGAGTTTTACCTTTTTTGGAGAAAAATACATAAATTTTGATGGATTTCGGTAGATTTTGAGAATTGGACATAGCTTCTTTATTTTTTGTTTGATTAATTTCATTTTTTCCCTAGATAATAAATGGATAATGCTTTCAATATATCAAACAGGTTTTTGAGTCATATATTTGGAAGGGTATGGGGAGGATGGGGATATTTTAGTATTTTTGCATTTGTAATTATTAGCAAGTCTATTTTCTTAAGTTTTGTGCTTGGGTCACTAACATGCAAACTATCAAAGCTATCACTTTCAAACTTTGGAATACCTGTTCACTATCAAATGTACAATATGATATAAATAAATCGTAAAAGCATAAAATCAGATGAGCGTTCAGCACCCACAGGCGGTGCTCTTGTTTTATTCTGCAGCTAAATGTATAAAACTGGAATAAAACTGGTTAAGTCTTTGGTATGGTTAAAATTGCCCAAAATGTTTATGGATTGGTCAATACTTTTCAGATAATTATTATTTACCAATGGAATTATTAGATTTGCACAGTAGCCTAAAGAAACCCAGTGGACAACTTATCCAAGTTTTATACTATTAGCTGCTGCAGTCTTATAAATAAAGATAATGAATTTGATATTTGTTTTAATGTAATGCTGCACAATTTATAAGATATTTTGCTTCAATAAGATCATCAACCTTTAGTTGCAAAACGCAAACTAATGTTTTTGTATAAAATTTTAAGTTTGCCTCAACATTGTATAACGAAAGAGATTTTCATCAGGAAATATTGTATGTATTTGGAAGACAATTACTCTGTTAAACTTGGTTTTATCCCGGACATATGCAGAATACTCACAAAGCACAATTTGCAATTTTTACTTAATGAGTACCTTACCTTGTCATTTCAATTACCACTCAAAACAACATGGAAAAGGATTGTTAATAACTCAGTCAAATTACTAGAACTCAACCGCTGGGAAAATCGCACCGCAAATGACTGTGACTTTATATTGTTTCGAATCCTCCACCCTGTAGTCTCGCCTTCTATAATATACTCTGTTTCAAGAAAAAGTTTATTCAGGGAGACTCTTAGATTAATAGCAAAACTATGGTGCAGATCAGCTGTGCTTGCGACAAGAACCTGCATTAAATGTGACAGGATATACCAGGAAGAACTGACACATGTTCTGTGTGAATGTAATGCTACACTATTCGAAAAAGCAAACTTTACAAACCAACTAAAAGAAGCTTTCAACCACGGCTTTTGTGACACTCTTTCTTCTCTTGACAGCCTTACCTGGTGCTTAAAGGTTTTAGGGGCCCCAATCGAGCCACTACTGGAAATCGATCAACACGTCGATTTTTTGAAATTATGTTTTATATTTATTACACGCTGTTTAAACAGATACTTTTATTAACCTTTCGTTAGTAAAATCCAAGCTCTACAATGTGCTGTTTCGTCTAGGCGGGAACGACCATGCAACATAGTGACATTTTTCATATAAAACTGTTAGGCAATTTATGGATTATTCTTATCAATTAATCTATGCTCATGTTATATTTCTATTGTAAACAAAATTATGTATGCTATAACTCGCTGCTGCAAATATCTTGTATTTCGTTTTGACAAGATTTTTGCATCCAAGTGGCGAATCATATACAACTATACTATCATGGAAGTCAAATAGACTAAGCTTATTTGCATGTAGAATATAAGCTTTTTATTTATACTTAGATATAAAGCTATATCCTGCAATGTTTGTATAAATATTTTGACACCAATATGCAATAATTTTGAACTGTACTATTATTATACATATATTAAATACGTTCTATGTCTATAAATGTTTGTATATACCATGAATATCTCCAACCATGGGGGAAATAAAGATGTTGAGTTGAGTTGAGTTGAGCTGTTAAAAAACAAAACTATGTCATGAAATTTATGTTTTATTGATAACACATGATGTTTTTGTATAATACATATTTTGGTAACCTTGTATCTGTTAAGTTATAATCATGCTTAAGATAATTCTTTGCCCTTTAAATATGACCACTGTTGGAGCAGATCATGTTATAGTTTTACAAAAGACATATCGACTGTCCGGCGGGCGGCCTCCAGTTTATAGTCTTATTAATTATCAAGAGGCTATTGTCCAATCTTCACCAAAATTGGTGAGAATCTGTCAGCGCATAATATCTCGATAAACTGCTATTTCTCTTCAGTTGCTCAAGAGAAAACAACCTATAGCTATAGAAATTACCTTATATTACTTATTATCTTACATGACAATTTGTTTTACAAACCTCTCATGTGTGTATTCGTACATGTTCCTGTAATACACTTTTCTGGGAGAAAGCAGCATCACATATCCAACACTTATACGGCTTCTCGCCTGTGTGTATACTTATATGTCTTTGTAAGTGCCATTTCAGACCGAAAGCAGCATCACATATATCGCACTTGTAGAGCTTCTCTCTTGTGTGTATTCGTTTATGAATCTGTGAATTACCTTTCTCAGAAAAAGCAGCATCACATATTTCGCACTTGTATGGCTTCTCTCCTGTGTGTATTCGTATATGTCTCTGTAAGTTATTTTTGCGTGAAAAAGCAGCATCACATATATCGCACTTGTAGGGCTTCTCTCCTGTGTGTATCCGTTTATGACTCTGTAAACTAACTTTCTGGGAGAAAGCAGCATCACATATCTCACACTTGTATGGCTTCTCTCCTGTGTGTATTCTTATATGATTCTGTAAATAACCTTTCTGAGCGAAAGCAGCATCACATATCTCGCACTTGTATGGCTTCTCTCCTGTGTGTATTCTTATATGTTTCTGCAAATTACTCTTCTGAGAGAAAGCAGCACTGCATATATCACATTTGTGTGGCATTTCTCCTTTGTGTATTCGTTTATGACTCTGAAAATAACTTTTCTGTGAAAAAGCAGCATCACATATCTTGCACTTGTATGGCTTCTCTCCTGTGTGTATACGTATATGTATCAGTAAGTGACATTTCACACCGAAAGCAGCATCACATATTTCACACGTTTATGGCTTCTCTCCTGTGTGTATTCGTTTATGACATTTTAAATGACCTTTCTGAGAAAATGAAGCATCACATATCTCACACATGTATGGCTTCTCTCCTGTGTGTATTCGTTTATGACTCTGTAAACTACCTTTCTGAGAGAAATAAGCATCACATATCTCACACTTGTATGGCTTCTCTCCTGTGTGTATTCTTATATGACTCTGTAAATAACCTTTCTGAGAGAAAGCAGCATCACATATCTCACACTTGTATGGCTTCTCTCCTGTGTGTATTCTTATATGATTCTGTAAATTAACTTTCCGAACGAAAGCAGCATCACATATCTCGCACTTGTATGGCTTCTCTCCTGTGTGTATTCCTATATGTTTCTGTAAATTACTCTTCTGAGAGAAAGCAGCACTGCATATATCACATTTGTATGGCATGTCTCCTTTGTGTATTCGTTTATGACTCTGAAAATTACTTTTCTGTGAAAAAGCAGCATCACATATCTTGCACTTGTATGGCTTCTCTCCTGTGTGTATTCTTATATGCTTCTTTAATACGCCTTTCTGAGAGAAAGCAGCATCACATATCTCACACTTGTATGGCTTCTCGCCTGTGTGTATACGTATATGTCTCAGTAAGTGACATTTCACGCCGAAAGCAGCATCACATATTTCACACTTGTATGGCTTCTCTCCTGTGTGGATTCGATTATGGCTATGTAAATTACCTTTCTTAGAAAAAGCAACTTCACATATCTCACACTTGTATGGATACTCTCCTGTGTGTATTCGTATATGCCTCTGTAATACGGCTTTCAAAGAGAAAGCAGCATCACATATCTCTCACATGTATGGCTTCTCTCCTGTGTGTAATCGTATGTGCCCCTGTAAATCACCTATCCGAGAGAAAGCGGAATCACATATCTCACACTTGTATTGCTTCTCTCCTGTGTGTATTCGTATATGCCTCTGTAAATCACCTTTCAGAGAGAAAGCAGCACTACATATCTCACACGTGTATGGCATCTCTCCTGTGTGTATATTTATGTGACGTTTTAAATTTTCTTTCAAAAACAACTAAGTACCACGAACCTTACATGTGTATGGTCTTCTCTTTGTGTAAATCCATGTGAATCTAAACGAAACAATAAATGTTTGTATCAGGAATGACAATATCGTTCAAATAGGTCACTTCTTCCAATCACAAGTATTATTATTCCCAATATTTTATGTTATTTTGTTAATAGCTGTTTAATAAACATCATAAAACTCATATGCTAGGTTGCCTCTTGGACGGATTTTCCTTATTGACGCCAGTTTGTTATTGCAATACATGATATTCTTTCACAATTGCAATGGAACGGCTTGCTCGATAATATTGTTAGCACCTCGGACATTACCATCTGTACTTTCTATTCGTACCACATGAATAACATGAGCATAATATTATTCAGATATCATGTTCATATTTAAACTCAATGGCATTCTACTTCCGTTTATATACCTGGTCCTGTAAAACATTACACGAGAGTCCCGTTTATGTATTTTATATGGGGGAACTGGAGAACTCGGAGAAAAACTACTTGTCTGGCTTGGTGACAACACTCGAATAGCACATGCACACAGTCCGAAAAGCAAGGAAGTGATATATTCACTGTGCTAATGGGTAATCGATGTTAATAGTCAATAGAGTCTATTGATTTTCTTTCAGTCAAAGTTATATATGGCTTCACTAAGGCTAATTATGTCTGGTATTGTCTAAATTAAGAAGCCCTGGTCGTATGTATAGATATGAGCGAGTATTCGTAAAATGTTATCAACGTGGCTTTTTAGTCACGAAGAGTACAAAATGAAGGGTGCAAAGTCGCAGTCAATTATTTTAGTATTGGAATAAAATTTATTCAAGATTTTCTGACAGATTAAATATTTTAAAATAAGATCAAATTGTCCTTGGTGCAAGAAGATATTTTGTATTGGAAGTCATAATAGCAACTATATATA
Organism: Mya arenaria; assembly: GCF_026914265.1. Lineage (NCBI taxonomy): Eukaryota > Metazoa > Mollusca > Bivalvia > Myida > Myidae > Mya > Mya arenaria. The sequence goes on from NC_069137.1 coordinate 15,315,606, forward strand.
TTGATTGATTTATTGATTCAGTTGTTGTTTGATCGTAAACAGAGATTGATTTAAGGATCTTTATTTAGGATATTTGTTGTAATACCAATACCATGTGTATATTTCGGAAAAGTCACCCGGCGATATGAATACCATTTGGCAGGAGAATAGTTCGTAATATCCAATTAAATTGTGCTGTATCGGGAATGCAACATTTTACATAAGACGGATATGCAGTTAAAATTAGCATATTGAAAACAAATTATAATAATATGAACATCGAAATCATAAACGGAATATGATGTTTCACTTAATTGCAAAAAGGGGAGTCTTATAATATGGCAATCACAAATGGATATGACATGAATATCACAATCACTTAATTGCAAAAATAGGGGAGCCTAATAATATGGCCATCACAAATGGATATGACATGAATAGCAAAACGAATGCACACACAACTGATATTGCAAGAATCACTTACCGTGTAAAATATAATATATCCTTAATAAAAACACATCTTTCTTTTGCTGCAACAATCGTTATGACTAAATATATCATTATAAAATGGATTTTAAAACTACCGAGACAAGTCCGGTAGTAATTGTAAAACTCTGGATACGCTATATTTAAGGAAGTCATTATCTTTTCGCATCAATCACATGTTAGATTTTAATCTCAATTAACTAATTTCGATAATTATCAAATAAATGTCTCTATTTCGTGATATATATGACATGTCCGTTATCTGATGGGGATTTCCGGACAGTTCTAATCTGTTCAATTATACTTTCATAATTATTTTTGTTACACAGTTTTTCATTAACTAAGTAAGTAAATAGATTACTATAGTGATTTGAGTTTAGAATGGCACATAACGTGACAACAATGACAAAAACACCAGTCCCCTGTCCAGTGGATGCCCCTCATTTCTACCATTTTATAAACAAACATGATACCGAAAAGGTTTATGGAAAGTTATAACTTAAAAGTCTGAAAATGACACTCTTATTCAAAATTAAATCATACATATGTGTAACAAATACATGTCTTGAGTGATAAACCTTTAACTTCTTCCAAAATAATTCATATATGTTTTAAAATATTTATTACTGCTAGCAAGATCGAATCAGTGTTTTTAATAGCTGAATACTTAAACAAATATTTGTTAGTGTTAATTTAAAAGGTTGACTGTGATCTGCTATCGTTTCATAAGACATAAATACCATTTTTCCTGCACATTTCTTTCAAATAAAACTTGGTAGCCTTTTTTAGATAAATAACTTCGAATAGCCTTTTTATATGAAGAAACGACCCACTCCGTCATTGTACGGTAACAGAAAACGATTTTATGAATGCCTGAAACAGGCAACACATTTTAGCTGTGTGTTGGGTAATTACCGTAGCGATTACTTCCCCTGTATACCAGCATTTATGTCTCAAAGTTGTATTTGATTCTCAAATGTTAAGGCGTAATACCAGAGTTTTATGGGAGGAATTTTATTCTGGTGTTAAACCTAAAAGAAATATGTATACAAATATTTAAGACAACTACACATGTAGAGTCTTTTGAAATGAAAATAGATATCGTTTCAGGTTAAAGGCTAATTATATGTCTTCTGGTCGTTTACTCACTATTGACATCATTTATCATATCCTTTTATACTAAAAAAACAAATTCTGGTGTGTAATCTGCTAAAAATGTCTTCTGGTATTTAAGCAAAATAAAATATTATTTTTTTCGGCCGGAAAATATGCAGATATCTGCAAAAATATATAACGCGACTTAACCATATTTGGTCTTTCGTTATTTAGAGATATCATAGTAGACTTATGCATGTCGACAAAAATATAAGAAATGTCTGATGCAATTTAATCAATTTTCACTTGAGACGGTCCTTGATTTTGCTGACATGGATTTAGTCAATTTTATGAATATTTTGTAAATTAAGATTGCTTATGAAGTCTCCGCCTTTTTACTTTCCCATAATTTTATGATTGGTACATCATTGGTTTGTGTACATTCCTTCTCGGACGAAAACATGATGATTAATACTATTGTTTAAGAATTTAAATAATCAACAACACTTGCGCCTTTCCATGTCAACTGTCGATTTTATCATAATTTGTCGCGCCGTTGAAACATGAAAGTTAATTTACTATCCTGCAAGAACTATCGACTACCATAGTTATTTGCGTTTCATCGCAGCCAGAAAGTATACCGATATGACAATTCGGTCGGTTTCCATATAACACATCGTGTGAATATGTCGTTCTCATGTTCTTCGTACACTTGCCGTAGTTTTTGTAATTCCAGAAAGGATAAACATAATCTGGTGTATTTTAATACATGAGTTGAACTCATCGAATAAACAAACGAAATATTACTCGTAAAAATATATATTTAATCCGACAGGTGACTGAAAAAAAAGAGTTATCGCGTTTATATAAGTTGAAAGTAAAATACACATATTATCGCACTAACAACCGTTGTTGTTTGTAGAGTATTCGATGAGATAATGAGTGTTATTTTTACATTTTTATGTTTATTGTATTATTATAACTACATATGTATCTATAGATTGTTCGAGAAAATAAATAATTTCAGACAAACAAATAATTGTTAATAACATGCACAGCAGTATTTAGTTGCATAAAAAGTAAGGAAAGTACAACTTGAAATAAAAGAGTTCTTTGTTTGTTTAGCGACATTTATGCTGTTTTAAGTTATTATTATCATTCATTTCACCCCCCTACATCTAACACATGTTTTTAATCAAGTTGTTTTCTATAACAACCCTGACAAAACCTGCACAAAAAACCGCACATACCTGGAATAAACAATTGGTCAACCTCTAAGTGAGATGATGTCCGTTATATGTATCGTATAACATACAGACTATTGCATATCATGCCTATTTTGAATAGGCTGATAATTTAAGGGGAGGTGAGAACATCCCAAATTAGTTATAATTTAATAATTGCACAGTGTCAAGTTTTCACACTTGTCATGTTTTCTTAATTAGATATCGACATATCTTTGTTTTATCATTTATTATGACAATACAACTAATATTGTGACGAAAATATGAGTGAAATGTGAAAACGAAATGCAAGTGACACCAAAAGTATTAGTCTTACATAAAACATAATCTTCCTCATCTTTATCATTGTCAAATGCATTCCTTATAACTGGGAATGAACGTATATTATATATCCTGGTAAAATCACCTAGCTAATTTAAGTCATGATACAGCTTTGTGGTAAAAACACAAACGATGAAGTGTCATGTTCTTTTTTGCCTGATTACATTTTTGTTCCTGACTGCATATATAAAATGGGAGCAGATGAATATATTCCTCTTTCCTTATTCACTTTACTATATGTTCATGCATAGAACTATTCACCAAATTGTTTATATCTATCCAAAAGACGAAAACCGCTTATTCGAAAAAAAAGAATAATTAATTAAGCACTAACTTATCGTCAATGCTTTATGAGTGTTATCGAAGCAGTTTAACGACGAACGAGGTATACAATCGAATAGGTCCCATGTGACATTGACAAAAGAAGCAGATATAGAGGATATTTGTTTATTTAAGTGTTTGATCGTACTTAATTGCACATGTGGCGTAAGCAAACATATTTTCACGAAGTAAAATACACCTAACATAGATTCACATCATTGATTAATGTTCATAAATTTGTGCACTAAAAGACAAGCGAATGATAAACTATCCACTATTTCCCACCAGTGATAGAAAATTTACATCTACGTCATTAGCTATAATTAAGACCGAGGGGCGTCCCACGGGTAGCGGCGTAAATAACTCTATTTTCAAAAAAGGAGGTAATTTTGAAAACTAAACAAAATAGAAATTAATATAGCATAACACACAACAGAAAAGTTCTTTATTTCAGTGTTAGATCGTATTAAATAATGCTCGTGATTATAAAAAATGTGTATATTCCCTCTTGAAAATATATTTATCTACGCCATACGTGCAGTAAAATACGATCGGAAACTTAAATAAACATATATCCTCTCTATCTGTTTGTTTTGTTAATGTCACATTTAGGACCTTTTCGATTGTATACCTTGTCATATACCTTTTCCATTTAACATACCAACCATAGCATACCGTGTAAGGCAATGATCCATCCGTACACTTCTAACAATGTTGCATTTCTACGATGTACAAAATATTTCATCACCTTGGCATTTATCTACACAAATGAGTGCAAATCAATCTTCGATGGCACCACTCGATCGATTTTATAAGATACACTATACAAACAATTAAAGAATATTTTGCAAATGAGCGTATGCCAAACTGAATAATATTATATCGAGCCACACCGAACGGTGATGCTAGGTACAACATATATGTAATTGTAGGAGCAATAGTTTTTAAGACTAGATATTTAAACTGTAATGTAATTTAAACGTGCATGTGCATTTCGCAGAGCGTTCTTTATGAATTTAAACGAAACATATATACTTTGCTCAGCGAAGTTAACTTTTTTATTTCGTTCTGTTACAATTGAATTAGTTGATAACAGAGTTATTCCCCTTATTGTAAGAGTCTTACATTATTAACTTTAAAAACGACTGACCAAAGAATCAATGCAATTCATTTTTCAATAATTATAACATAATTAAGACGAAAATATTTTTTTTTTATTTTTCATATTCATATAAAGAGAAGCAAGAAAAGTTCAACTCCATCAACTTTATGGATTAATTTTGGAAAGCATCGTTAAACAGAAATTGTCTCAATATCGATATTTGGCTCATTCCCTCAAACAAAATAATGTTCATAAATAGCTGATGTCCTGAAGAAACCGTAAAACAGTGTATTCAAACATTTATCATTAAACTAGCTATATGCAATATGCCCTACACTTTTCTGTTTTAAGAGGACCTTTAATAAAGACATTTAAGCAAATATGCATGTAAATCTCCGATTTAAGTTACTATGATAAACACTATTTTTCTTTGTTTGAATAGATTGCTCATCTTCTTCCTTAACAAGCAAACAACATTAAATATTCACACAACATGTCTCTGACTTCTGTCTTTTGTGTTTTTTACGTTCCAATTCCTCTGTAAATTATTAATCTGAGGAAAAGCAGCATGTCTCTCATTGTATGACATCCCTCTGGTGTGAATTCTTATATGCCTTTGAAAAAAATCATTTTGCGAAAAAATCAGCATCACATATCACACAGTTTCATGTCTTCATGGCTCTCCTGTGCATTCGTATATGTTGCTGTTATACACTTTTCCAAGAGAAAGCAGCATTACATACCTCACACTTGTATGGCTTCTCTCTTGTGTGTATTCTTATATGTATCTTTAAATATCTATTCTTAGCGAAAGCAGCATCACATATCCCACACGTGTATGGCTTTTTTCCTGTGTGTATTCTTATATGACTCGTTAAATAACTATTCTTAGCGAAAGTAGCATCACATATCCCACACGTGTATTGCTTTTCTCCTGTGTGTATTCTTGTATGACTCTTTACATCACCTCTCCGTGAGAAAGAAGCATCACATATCCCACACTTGTAAGCCTTAACTCCTTTGTGTATTCGTATATGTCTCTGTAAACCACTAGTCTGAGCAAAAGCAGAATCACATATCTCACACTTGCATGGCTTCTCTCCTGTGTGCATTCTTTTGTGCTTCTTTAAATGATATTTCTTAGAGAAAACAGCATTAAATGTCTTACACTTGTATGGCATCTCTCCTGTGTGTAATTTTATATGACGTTTAAAATAAAATCAGGACAATGTTGCCACATAGACCTTACATGTGCATGGCTTCTCTCCTGTGTGCATATCCATGTGAATCTAAAAAAAACAATAAACAATAAATGTTTGTATCATGAATGACAAAACCGTTAAAATAAGTCAATTCTTCGAATCACAAGTAGTCTTATTTTCTTATTATTGATTATACTGTTATTTATGAACATCTAATAACTACTTTGGTAGTTTGCTTTTTGAACGGACTTTCATTATGGACGGCAGTTCAATATTGCAATACATGATATGCTTTTCACAACTGCAATGAAACGGCTTGCCCAACAATATGGTAAGGACCTCGGGCACATAATAACTGATTCTGTATATTACTATGACTCTAAAGTTGATGTCAACTCTAAATTGAAATGGACCGAAACAATAAACTCAGAAAATTAACCCCTGCAATAAACAAAGTATGCCAGCAGGCGATTATCATGACAATCCTTCCTTCTAACTAGACCACTCTTGTCTATTTTGATATTAAACTAGTTTATGTTTTCAAATTCAAAATACTCTTTACAGAGTTTTTACTAATAATTTAACATACTATTGCCATACCTTGATAATATGCTGTGTATAAAAATAACAATACCATTTACACACCGAAGATCATCAGCTATGTTCCTCGTGACTCTATGTCACTATGACTCTATGATCTGGTCGTCAATAATTCTGCGAAGTATTAAGTGCATTGAATGAAGGGTATAGAAGTGTTTTTATTAAAATCCCAACTTGCCCTTAAACTTTAACCTGCACTTAAACTTTAACCTAAGTCAATCAGGGACCATAACTTGTATAAAGGATAATATGGAGTTATGGAACCTCATTTTCTGATGGTCCTGAGCAACTTTGTGAAGTATTAAGTAAATTGGACGAATATAATAGTTATTAAAAAATATCCCAACCTGCCGTCAAATTTTAACCGAAGTTCCATAATCAATCAGGGGCCATACTTCGTATAAAGGCTAATATGGAGTTATTTAACCTCATTATGTGATGGCCCAGAACAACTGGGTGAAGCATTAAGTCATTTGAATGAAGGGTATTGGACTAATAAGTGAAAATCCCAACTTGCCCTAAAATTTTAACCGGACGCTGACGCCGTAAAATAGCCCTTCCTATTCTTCGAATAGTCGAGCTAAAAATCTGCATGTCAAAAGAAATAAAGTTGTTTTTTTAAAAAAAGGTCAATCAAGGACCATAATTTGTATTTAGGGTTAAAAAGAAATTATGTTACCTTAATACATATGTTACTATAGATAGTAACGCATTTGTACCAGGATTTCGCGATTATATAAATGGCTCAGCGATTATCAGTTTTGCGGTCCGGGCCGATTTTCGATTAATATTTAACGTTCGCACGTGAATTAAATTTTCGCCTTAAAATCATTTTTTGAACACATTTATTATTAAAATACGCCAACACGAATGTATTTTAGGAAGATATGTAGTGTTTGATAGCCAGTGTGAACCGTTAGGGCGGCGTTATTTTATTTTTCGTTAACATTTAAATACAAAACAAATGAAGCGGCAAAATTGAATTTACTTGAAAAACAGCAAATGCTCATATATGTTGACATCCATAATACGAGGTATAGGTTTATTTAAGTACAAACAGTCGTTCTCCTTGCTAAGTGTTCATGTTTTATGTTTAATGAATTGAATTCAGTTATTCGGGACATGAATAGACAGCTGTCAGTGATTCGTACAGAAAAATTCCGAAAGACGTGTTTTTGAATTTTCAATCTGATCAATTGAAACTAGAATGGGAACATAAAATGACAAAAGATGTTGTTTGCCTGTTTAGCCCACTCTCAAAAAATTAAATAATAAAAGTAAATTCAATTTAAGAGTGAGTTAACCCCTCGTAGTCAAGCCAGGCCGAAATAGACAATGCACTACTGGATTGCAGGTAAACTTTAAGGTATTAGCCATGTAATACAACTCGGGAAACATCGGGTAACATCGACATATATCGCAACTCGCCGTAACAGATCGCGACGAACATCGGGTGTATTCGGCCTGTACCGGATGTTGCTATTTTTAGAAGCAGATGGTATTTCCCGGCTATTCATAGGTCAATAATAGAATTTCTACATCGTAGGATTTGGAAACATTGTGATGTTTTTCTCATGAATATACGTTTAAAATAAATAAACACTAAAAGTACACGCTGACAGTTGATTACGATACATCCAACAATTTGAGTCATTACAGTTAAACATGGATTATAAGTGAAATATACGCGTAAGAGAAGATTTTCAACAATCGGCATGGAATTGGGATATTCGTATCAAAGGGCTCTGAATGTAAGTTTCCCTTAGCAGTTTTGTACGTTGTTGTGTTCAAAAACGTTTGTTTTTTTAATTTATCTTTGGAATTCTTAAATCATTTTTATTAGCTAAATGTTTAGACAGCATGTTCATATTTTACATGTACTTATGTACATGTTACATATTTTTATATGCACTTATGTACATAACTTATGTTTAAGATATAATATGAGTATGTAATCTTTAAATTGATTGTTTTATCTTAGAAAAATATTAGACTTAAAATTTTGTTTAAAAATGATGTGTTTTGGTACGTGACCTATTTCTAACATACCACAATACAAGTACATACCCGTTATTTGTTTACAAAATGCATATTTTCAAAATTAACCTGTGAAAAAAAGTTGTATGTGATTTGGGGCTTGAAGCCGCATCTGCTAGGACACTATTGGCATTCATTGGCTTGGTGTAGGTCTCGTTAAAACCCCATACTGCTGTGAATCATTATCAACCATATGCACAACAACTACACATTTGTACCTACCAACCCTTACTCTTGGCTAAAACAGATATTAGTGTAGAATGTATAATACTTGTGCATTTGTATTTTACGGTGGTAGTTTCTGCTGGTTGATAATCAGAAGTCTAATTTCTTCCAGGCAGGAAAATGACTGAATATTACTTAGTCAACAACACTGGGTTATGAAGAATTCCAGTCTGCATTAAATACTATGTTGGATCCTTGAGAGCGGATTTGACAGCCATGTCCATCCACAAGGCAGTCGCATCTGATCGAGATGATGTGAGTATTTCATATAAAACATATTTGACTTGGTTTTTGTTTTTATAAACCTACTGTATTCAATAATCAAGTGGTGGTGGTGGTGATGGTGGTCAAGTGGTGGTGGTGGTGGTGGTGGTGGTGGTGGTGATGATGATTATGACGATGATGATGATGATGATGATGATGATGATGATGAATTTTCTTGATAAATTTAATAATTTTCTTTATATATATATACATGTATGTATCAGCTTGTTGTTGTTTTTTCAAAATAATGTCGAAAAATATTAAACTGTTTATATTTTATTTTGTATATGTATGGCAGTTTAATTATCTATACTAATTAGTTAGAAAGGCTTTAAAGTACAACTTTTTTCCTTTACAGCACTAAATATTCTTGATGAGTAAAGTACCTGAAGGTGCATGAAAACCAAATCAGCATTGACTCAGCATTGAGTAGTTATCATATGTGCACACACTACAAGTACAAAGCATGGGAACAGACCAAACTTCAAATGCTGAAGAGTGAAGAATTATTGTGAAAAAAACTAATTGTTAGAATACCAATGACAAAATAAAACAGATACACATCAAATTACCCACAGAGATTGTTTACATGTTATAATATTAAAAAAACATAAGTTGAGAACTTTCACTCTGATATTTTTGGAGGGGCGAGCCCACTTAGTGTTCTTGTTTCTTCACATATTTTAGTTTAAAAGTACACTCATTTGTTTTAAACTCTGTATTCTGAGTTAGTATCATAAGTAAAATTCATTTATTTGAAAGAGTACATTTTATGAATAATTCCAATTAAGCTTTATAATTTTTTACAAGAAAAAGGTTGATTTTTAAGCATTTTATTAGCTATAAAAATGTATGGTAACATGACATTATGTATATTTTCTTCAAAACTGGACGGTAAACTATCATAAATTGTCTTTTAAATTGTTCAATAGACATCATAGATAATATCTAAAATGATTTCAGCAGCTTACCTTATAGTTAACTATTTTTTATGAATTTTATAAAACTGCAATATATTTTCAAACATCGAAAAACTGCTCTTTTCCGAAGAATCATAACATCATTCAAAATGATATTTTTCCATGTGTATCAATAATGTGTTCGTTTGAACTTTAGTTTTCTGTTAACTAAAGTTTATTTTACCAGAAACTGTTGTGTTTATTTCATAATCTCTGATAATGCGAAAAAAATTCAAATATAGACAAAATATTTACTTGTCGCTCTTTGTAGCCCTTGGAGTTTGGGGGTGGGTGTAATGAAACATAAATACCTTTTTTTATTCACGGTAAAAAATCTTCAAAATTTGGATAAAAGTCCCATAGTGTACCGTGATTATAACTACATTGTCGGTTAAAGCTTTTAAAAAAGTGTGTATTACGCGGCTAATACCTTAAACTAGCAAAAAATCAAACAAACATATGAATAAAAGAAAATTGGCCCTCGTGCTCATTATGAGTCACTCGGACCAATTATCACTTTACGGCCCGGCGACGCCGTGCATTAACCTCTAATTATTGTATGGTGGTCGTCATTTATAATGCGAAGAGTTTAATTATTTGAATGAATGTTGTATAGGTTTTCCTAATTATAATCCAAACTTGCCTTTAAACTTTAGCAAAAGTCTTGAGTCAATCAGTGGCCATAGCTTGTATTAATGATACTATCGAGGTATATAGCCTCATTATGTGATGGTCCTGAATAAATGTGTGTTAAGTATTTTGTCAATTGAATTAAGGTTACAGAAGATCCTAATTAATAAATATCCTAACGGTAATCTGCCCTAAAACTTAATCAAAGTTCCTAAGTCAATATGGGGCCATAAATTGTTTAAAGTACTTTAGGATAATATGGAGTAATATCACCTTATTATGTGATAATGACCCTGAACAACTGTGTAAAATAGTGGGTTTAAAATTGAATAAAGTGTATTAGGCTGAAATGAAAATCTCAAGTTAACCGAAAGCTTAACCGGCCGCCGGCGCCTACACCGATGCCGACACTGACACCGACGCTTGGGCATATAGTATAGGCCTCTTTATTCATTCATATTGTTACGTTTTCCCTTCATCCATACGAGTTCGACCCGGCCTGTCACGTAGTACCTTGACGTTGAACAATACATAAATAAATTTAAGTTAAAAAATGATTCATTTAAATAAATGTTAAGATATCACATAGTCTACAAATACTGAAATGGGTCACTCATATGTTAACCTACATAAATACGGTATTACTGATATTTGTCTGACAAGATTAAAACATACATTCAACATCTACAATGTTCCGGGTGAAATAAAAAGTTAAAACCCCAACTTGAATAACACAAAATGGATATATCAAAAATATTTTATTACATAAAGTGTCAAATGCATGAATCTATATGTACATGTAGTTCGCGCAATTTACAACGAAAGGTTTAAAATGCAATTTACACGAAACTACTAAATACGATTTATTATTAGAAACGATAAAACATATAAAAGAACCGTAGTTACAGTTTGGATTTCATTTGGAATACAATATTATATATAACACAAGTAAAACCAGCAAACACATATATTTCAATATACATGTAGATACATTGTATCACTAGATGTAAAATTGTTTGGGCAAATTCAATAATCAGCGCATTGTTTAGCAATGGTAACGCATGTAATGCTTGGGTCAATTAAAACTGCTTAAACATTGTAATATATCTAAGTATTTTAAGACGCATATATATGTAAGTAAGAAAGGATAAAACATATAAAATAACCACAGTTACAGTTAGGAATAAACATGAATAACAATATTATGAATCACACAAATATATCAGATCTCTGATATATTTATCTCTGAGAGACCTCTTATATGACGCATATGCCCTGGGTAGGATTGAGTAAATTGCCGCTTCACATGTGTCTCTTATATACATATATAAATGTGTTAGCGTTTCAGAGAGACGTTCGATATGACGTCGTAGTTTACTTAGGAGAAATCATCACAACATCTTTTACACTGAAATATAATATCTACTGTGTGTATTCTCAATGTTTCCGTAAACAAATTTTCTCTGAAGAAGCAACATCACATAGGTCACACATGTATGAGGCATCTTAAATGTATATGTTCCTGTAAAACAGATTCAAACATGCATGGCTTCCCCTCTGTATGCATTATCGTGTGTAATTTTCATCAGTTGCATGAGTGGTATCATCAAGACATGTATATCCAAATCTTCTTCGGACATGTATGCATTTAGTCCCTAAGACCTTACATGCTTAGCATAAAATCATCTGTATCGCATTTGGTAGTACTTGTATGGCTTCTTGTGTGTAATACCATATGTGTTTGTAACTGATTTTTCCGAGAAAAGTCAGCATCACATACCTCACACTTGTATGGCTTCTCTCCTGTGTGTTTTCTTATATGTACCTGTAACCCACTCTTATGGATGAAAGCAGCATCACATTTCTCACATTTGTATGGCTTCTCTCCTGTGTGTTTTCTTATATGTACCTGTAACCCACTTTTATGTGGGAAAGCAGCATCACATATCCCACACTTATATGGCTTCTCTCCTATGTGTTTTTTTATATGTACCTGTAACCCATTGTTCTGGGAAAAAGCAGCATTACATATCTCACACTTGTATGGCTTCTCGCCTGTGTGCTTTCTTACATGTGGCTGTAACCCACTCTTATTGGTGAAAGCAGCATCACAAAACTCACATTTGTATGGCTTCTCTCCAGTGTGTATTCTTAAATGTGAATGTAACCCATTTTTCTGTGAGAAAGCAGCATCACATATCTCACACTTGTATGGCTTCTCTCCTTTGTGTATTCTAATATGTTCAAGTAAAGTAGTTCGATGAGAGAAAGCAGCTTCACATATACCACATTCATATGGCTTTTCTCCAGTGTGTATTCTTATATGTCTTTGTAAACTATTCTTCATAGAGAAAGCAGCATCACATATCTCACACTTGTATGGCTTCTCTCCTGTATGTTTTCTTAAATGTGAATGTAACCCACTCTTCTGGGTGAAAGCAGCATCACATATCGCACACTTGTATGGCTTCTCTCCTTTATGTATTCTTATATGTTGAAGTAAAGTAGTTCGATGAGAGAAAGCAGCTTCACAAAACCCACATTCGTAAGGTTTCTCTCCTGTGTGTTTTCTTATATGTATTTGTAAATCCTTTTTCTGACAAAAAGCAGCATCACAAATCACACACTTGTATGGCTTTTCTCCTGTGTGGATTTTTATATGTACTTTTAAACTCCACTTCCGTGCAAAAGTAGCATCACATATCTCACACTTGTAGGGCTTCTGTATTGTGTGTGTTACCATATGGGTAAGTAAATTACTTTTTTGTGAAAAAACAGCATCACAAATCTCACACGTGTAAGTCTCCTCTTCTGTATGTCTTATCGGGTGATGCTTTATTTCTGATTTCGGAGACAAATCAACACCACAGACTTCCAACGTGAATGTTTTTTCTGTTGTGTATGAATCCATGTGTATCTGAAAATATAAGAAAGACAAGTATGTAGTACACTCAAAATCGTGTTGATAACAAATTAAAATGATAATGTGTTGTATGAGAATGCTTGTATCTAAGTAGTATGCATACGACAGGGGTTGACACTAACTTTTTGGACCACTGTCCACAATTTGGTGTTGCCTTATAGCTTGTAAGTAAGACACATTAGATAAAATCAAATGTTTATATCAATTCAATTTGTTATTAAACTCTTTTAAACATTAAAGGACATGCCCCGCCTCTTTTTCCATTCTAAGGGGAAAACTACATGTTTAACAAATGAATATGAATGTCCAGTTTTCTCTTTGCTAAAATCTTAATGAATGTTAAATGCTGACAATACGGGGTCATGAGACTTTTTCTGTCAATTTTAGAGAGAAGATCTTAGTCAAATTAGGGAAATTTAGTATCATAAAAATAACCAATAAGGAATGAAATTTCAGAGATACAGTTGTTTTAAGATTTAAAGAACAAACTACTTGTGCCCTGCATAATTGTTAAGAAAAACATGCTTCTTTTTATATCTAAAGTTTTGGAACACAAGGAAATGCTGATTTTTCACTAAGGAGATATTTCAAATTAAATTTGTTAAAGCTGCACTCTCACAGAAGTCCCATTTTCGCAACATTTTTATATTTCGTCTTAGAGCAAATTTTGCGTAACAAGAGCTATCACAGAAGGTGATTAATACCCCCGAACGCCACCCAAATATGCGATTGCAGTCAACTATCTAGAAAGACAACCTATAAATGACAACTTTATTTTATGGACTATCATCATTGTAATTTGCTAAAATAGTGTAATGATTCATGTACACTGAACTCCTTTTCATTGTGCTGTACCATTGTATAAAGTTTTATTACATTCCATCCGGTAGTTTTCAAATTATGCTCCCGACAAGAAAAAAATAACAAAGGGCAATAACTCTGTAATTGGCTGAAATATAATTGCGTTTCCTGTACACTGCACTTCCTCTCATTATGATCTATCACTGTATGAAGATTTATTAAATTTCACCCAATAGTTTTCAAGTTATGATCAGGACAAGAAAAAGTAACAAAGGGCAGTAACTCTGTAATTGGCTGGAATAGAATTGTGGTTCCTGTACACTACACTTCCTCTCATTATGATCTATCACTGTATGAAGTTTTATTAAATTCCATCCAATAGTTTTTAAGTTCTGGTCGGGACAAGAAAAACGGATTTAAGGCCATAACTCTGTAATTAGCTAAAATAGAGTTATGGTTCTTGCGCACTGCACTTCCTCTCATTGTGCTTTACCATTGAATGAAGTTTCATTAAATTCCATCAAGCAGTTTGCAAGTTAATATCTTGAAAAAAATAGACAGCAAAAAAACAAATAAAGGGCAATAACTAAGTAATTAGCAAAAGTAGAGTTATGGTTCTTGAACACAGCACTTCCTCTCATTGTGCTGTACCATTGTATGAAGTTCCAATGAATTCCATCCATTACTTTTCAAGTCATACTCCGGACAAAAAAAGTAACAAAGGACAATAACTTAGTAATAAGCAAGAATAGAGTTATGGTTATTGTACACTGCACTTCCTTTCATTATGCTCTACCATAATCCAATTACATCCAGTAGTTTTTAAGTTATGCTCCGGACAAGGTAAAATGCAACAGACCGACCGACAAACCGACCGACCGACCACAGGGTGACTCCAATATACCCCCTTCAAACTTTGTTTGTCGGCTGTATTAATATCTGCAGACCAATGAAAAAAGATTGCTAACAAAAGATAAGATCACATATTTTCATATTTCTGTTAAAAAATAAATGTTGTATGGCTTAAACCGTTACTAGCAGTTTAAGAAAAATATATTACATATTTTTAACTCACATTTAAAAATCAGATTATCTGCGATCTAATTTTTGTCAGCAGTAACTGGTTTTCATGGATTTTCGCGAAAATTGTTTCGTTCCAAGACAAAAACTTAAAGTTGTAAAAAGGGTATGTCTGTGATAATGCAACTTAAAAGCTGCACTCTCACAGATTGAACATTTTGACATCTTTTTTATTTTTATCTGTCTTTGAAATAGCAAATTTTTGCGGTTTAAAAGACGATTTATTATTATAAGATATTAAAATGCATAAAACATCAATTTTTGAACTTAAATATAAAAATCTGCTTTCTAAATTTTTGTCAGCAGTCTAATATAACTAGTTTCCATGGATTTTCGCAAACAATGGCTCGTTCCAAGACAAAAAAAAATAAAAAAAAATATCTAAAATATCTTAAAATGTTCAATCTTTGGGTGTGCAGCTGATATACCATTTTTACAACTTTTTATTTTTTGTCTTGGAAAGAGCAAATTTTTGCATAATATCTGCAAACCAATGATAAAAGATTGCTGGCAAAAAATCAGATTGTAGATTTTCATATATATATTCCCGTTCGAAACTGAATGTTTAATGGTTTAAACGATTACTTACGTTTTAAGAAAAATGCATAAAACATTCATTTTTGGACTTAAATATAAAATCTGCATATGAATCTAATTTTTGTCAGCAGTCTTATTTAAATGGTTTCCATAGATTTTTCCAAAAATTGGCTTGTTCCAAGACTGACAAAAAATAAAAAAAGTTTTCAAATCATTCAATCTGTGAGAGTGCAGCTTTAAGACCAAAACATGAATGGAAAAATTTATGCTTTAATATTTTATTAGCAGGCGTCGATTAAATCCACTTATATCTGATCCAGTTAAATTGGTTATACAGTATGTTAAAATGAAGAAATCAAGCCGTTAATTATTGTGAATTAAATAATAAAAATAATCAAATTTATTATATTAATAAATAATACTGGTTGTCGTTATCTGATTAAATTGATCCAGTCTTTTGAACCTGCCTATTAGATTTTCATTTTTTGTTAAAATAATGTTACTTTTCATTGATCATTCACAGTGTGTGTATACCATGTGATAAATTGCGTCATAAATGCTACGTCGGAAGGCAATATTTTGATTTGAAAAAATACGTTGAACAAAGATAACTTCACTATTTCTTCACCATTTTAAATGAAACATAGCGCAGTCTACGCTGCTCATGGAGCCTCACCTTCGGTCTTTTACCAGAATTTTATCGAGAGTTTAGTTTCTTAAGACACTTCGACAAACCTTTTCACAATACGTCTAACGGAGCACTGTCAAAACATTATTTTGGAAACAGGTTTGTCGAAGTGTTTGATGAAACTAATCACCTCATCAAATTTTGGTAATAAAACAAATGCTGGGCTCTTAAAGCGGCATAGACTGCTCTTTG
This sequence comes from Mya arenaria, assembly GCF_026914265.1. Taxonomy (NCBI): domain Eukaryota; kingdom Metazoa; phylum Mollusca; class Bivalvia; order Myida; family Myidae; genus Mya; species Mya arenaria. The sequence continues at coordinate 15,332,292 of NC_069137.1, forward strand.
TTTCATTTAAAATGGTGTTGTAAATGAAAAGTTATCTTTGATTTAAGTCTTCATTTTAAGCAAATTTTTGCCTTCCGACGTAGCATGTATGACGTCATTTATCACGTGGTATACACACACTGATTCATAAGATTTCAATGCTGACAATTATCTTTCATATTTGTAAGATAATCATAAAAAAGCCAACACCAGCTGTAATCCAACAGAGACTGGCACCATTCCAGAGACATGATTTCAGTGACTTTTGGTAAATGATGGTCTGGATGATCAACATATTTTTAGATGACTTTCAAATAACCAAAAAGGTTAGGTATCTATAATGTAATGTCTGTAAATACTCATCCGAATTAGCAGTTGGTCCAACATTGATATTTGACGTCACACAACCAAAAGTCAGCCATTTCCGACATGTAATCACGATGTTCATTCCCAGAGATAAACGAGTTAAAACGATAGATCTATATCAATATGTTACAACATTTTATTTTGTTTCTTCTTGGTTTGCAACAAGGCAGTCAATATCATTAAAACTAAATATATATAATTCTTCTTCAGACCTTTGGTATTAAAAGGCAATGATGTTGATTGTTTTGTGAGATTAAGTTTGTTTATTTTAACTAAATGACATGCCTCTGCAGTGTTATATATTAGTATTTCTGAATACTATTTAGGTGTACCTCGTAGAACATTACATATATTAAAGCTTAAAAATACCCCAAACAACATTTACGTATAGTTTAATTAGATTTTGGTACCAAAAACATTTCAGTAAAGTTTAATTATTATTTCTCAGGGGATTCCGGTAATCATTTTAATCGGCAATCCGACCAGCAAAGTACCGGAATCCTTGTCATTTTCTGTATATGGAAATATGATTATAAAGGTATACCTCTCAGTACATAACATATATTAAAGCTTAAAAACACCCCAAACAACATTTAAGTATAGTTTAATTATTATTTCTCAGGAGATTCCGGTAGCTTGGTCAAATCGTTATAATCAGCAATCCGACCTGCAAACTACCGGAATCCTTGTCACTTTCTGTATATGGAAATATGATTATAAAGGTATACCTCTTAGTACATTACATATATTAAAGCTAAAAAACATCCACAAACAACATTTAAGTATAATTTAATTAGATTATGGTAGATTCTGGTGGATTCCGGTAATTCTATGGACCGGTTTTCGGACACTGAGGCTTAAACTTCGGTGGACAGGCGGATTGTTTACAATTTAGCGAAGACAAGCACAAAACAACCGATCAAACAAACACCACAAATTGCTCAAAATATTATACATACCCAAACGTTATCAGCTTACTGATAAAAAACTTCGAATAACCTTTTAAAATGATGAAATGACACACTCCACCATTGCATGGTAACAGACAACGATTTTATGAATACATGAAACAGTCAACACTTTTTAGCTGTGTGTTGGATAATAACCGCAGCGATTACTTCCCCTGGATACATATCATGTATTTCAACCATGAGTGGGAAACCTTAACAGCATTTTTGTCTTAAAATTGTATTTGTATTCCAGAAAGAATAAACATAATATGTTGTATACCAGTGCATTAGTTGAAATCACCGAATAAACAAACGAAATATATAACTCTTGAAAAAGTTATCTAATCCGACATGTATATTTAAAAAAAGTCATCGAGCGCGTAAGTTGAAAGTAAATAGTACCGCCCTTATTATCGTTGTTGTTTGTTGAGTATTCGATGTGATTATGAGTGTTATTTTTATATATTGGGTATTATTATTACTCCATGTTTGTCTATAGATTGTTCGAGAATACAAATAGTTTCTGACAAACATATATGTATAATATGATAACAATTTGCACAACAATATTTAGTTGCATAAAACTTAAGGTAAGTAAAACTATCTAACCCTTTTTTAAATTTAGCTGTTGCATAAAACAACCCTGACAAAACCTGTACAAAATAGCACATACCAGGAATAAATATTCGGTCAACCTCTAAGGGGGGGGGGGAGCTTATTTACCCTCGCCATCGGGTTATACCCATTCGGCGAGCACGCTACGTTTTACAGTATGTCTACACATTTTAATAACGTTAATAAAATATATTCTTTAATCATAGCGTGGGTGCTTTGGACTGTATATTTATATAAGTAATCCTACACAATATGTAAAAATCTCTGGTTAAAATTTCAATATTTAAATAATGCCTTAAGAATCTATCACATATGGATTAAAATCGAACACTTCAAAAACTCAAAAACATAAATAGAAATTCTACTATATTTTTTTTCCTATACAAACACTTTAGGCTCAGCCTACATTTTAAAAAGATGTCTAAATTTTAAAAATCTTTACAATAGTAACAGTTAGTTTCCTAAACCACCACATCAGGGATGGGGACAGTATATGCTGCTTTGCACTGAGGACTACGCCTCAGTGCGTTTGCTGGATTTTATTATATCATTATTATTTTTTACTTTATTTTTGAGTGATTTCTTTTTTTTCTTGTTTATAATACAACAGCGATATTCAATAAAAAATAAAATAGAGAAAAGTATGTATTACATGTATATATAAGTGTCCAACAGTTTTTTTTTAGTTTTTTTATTATTGGACTTTATCGCTGTGTATCCAGGCAAACCAGGATGGAAAATATAACCAGTCCCAGCTTAAAACTCCATCCTAAGGTTTTTACAATGTGTGAAGGCGTTGCCAAGGATTTATTAAACTAAGAACCTCTAAGTAAGATGTTGATAACACTCATTATCACATCGAATACTCTACATTACAAGAATGATTGTAAGGGCGATATTTTACTTTCAAATTATATACACGCGATGACCCATTTTTAAATATACATGTCGGCTTCCTAAACCACCCCATCAGGGATGGGGACAGTATATGCTGCTTTGCACTGAGGACTACGCCTCAGTGCGTTTGCTGGATTTTATTATATTATTATTATTTTTTACTTTATTTTTTTTTATTTTTGAGTGATTTCTTTTTTTTCTAGTTTATAATACAACAGCGATATTCAATAAAAAATAAAATAGAGAAAAGTATGTAATACATGTATATATAAGTGTCCAACAGTTTTTTTTTATTATTGGACTTTATCGCTGTGTATCCAGGCAAACCAGGATGGAAAATATAACCAGTCCCAGCTTAAAACTCCATCCTAAGGTTTTTACAATGTGTGAAGGCGTTGCCAAGGATTTATTAAACTAAGAACCTCTAAGTGAGATGTTGTCCATTATGTGTATCGTGGGGGGGGGGTCATAATATATAAATAACACTCATTATCACATCGAATACTCTACATTACAAGAATGATTGTAAGAGCGATATTTTACTTTCAAATTATATACACGCGATGACCCGTTTTTAAATATACATGTCGGCTTTATTATCTTTTTCACGGGTTATATTTATTATAAATTTATTATATAAATTATTTATCATTTCAAAGTGTTTAATTATTAGAATTTTGTATTTTGATATAACAATGTTTTGAAAAAAAGAAAGAAAAATGAACAACAAAATAACTTTTTACTTAATCCTTATATTGAATATATTATCACTACACCCTACTCTGTTAAATTTTATTTCATATATCAATGTTAAAAAAAAAATCAAATCAAATTTGTTATTTACACCTCAATCATGTCCCAAAAACAAATAAATCTGGGTGTAATTAATTGATAATTGTACTTTAATTTTAATTGGCCTTATTAATTGGTAATTACTAATTAAACAGCTCACTTACAGAAGCTGTGAACAAACATAGTGACATATAACTCAAACATCCTTTAATTTGTATAAAAACCTGTATATAATTTTAAGTTGACCATTTTATTAGTACATCAGTCAATATAGACAAACACCAGCCATGTCAGCTGAATACACATGCATCGCATGCAAAATCAATGTTACAGGCAGAAATCACGCTATACAGTGTGATGTTTGCGAAAGATGGCAACATCGCAAGTGCAATACTGGTGTCTCACATGCGCTTTATAATTAACATCAATTATTTGCACTGTGACATGTGTTGTTAATTTATTGATATGTAATAAATATCATAATATTTCTGCATCTCTTGTATTTATGTTACTATCATAAAGTGAAAATAGCTACTATTTTAATTGTCATAAAGCTTAAAAGTCTTCATGCCTTTTCAATTTCTAACAGCTAGATAAACATCTTTAACAGTGTAGCAAATGTATGAAGTCTTGCATTCAAATGGCGATAATTACTAGTTATTATCACCTTTCAGGCAGAGTGCCATCACACAATAGCCACTATATAATACATATGTGGTTCACTTGGTCCTGAAATGGTACACTTAGGAACTGGTTCACTTGTGAAAAGGTTCACTTCGTCCTGCACAGCCTTGCACAGCCTAGCAAAGCCTAGCATAGCAAAGCATTGCAAAGCATTGCAAAGCATTGCAAAGCAAAGCAAAGCCAAGCAAAGTCAGTTTTATTCTTATTTATTTTTATGAGTTTTATATATTTAGTTGGAAAAAACAATAAATTATTGCAAATATTGTGTCAAATTTGTAAAATTACATTAGTTCAAGATTTCAAAGTCCAGCAAAGCCTAGTGTAACCGAACCTCAACGAGTGGTAGTAAGCCGCACGGGCGGTTACAAAAACCCTCACGTTCGACACAGGGCAAAGGCAGGGAGGTTGGGTGTGAAAAACAACTGAGATGTTTGCATTTTTTTCATACATCTATTCATTAATTTAAGTTCATTAATTATATTCAAATGGAAATAACACAGTAAAACCAAAACATCTATGAAACTAACAAATGCCTAGCTACACCTAGCTGCTCAGGCAAGCCATAATGCAACTTTATGTTGTAACAATTCTGTCGAGTGTCAAATATTGATTAACACAATTTTAAAAGCTAAACTCCAAGAAATTTATTTTTAACTATCAACAATCAGAGAACTTTCACATCTCAGGTACAATAATCAAGTTTTAAAATTGAAAAACCTATATGAAAAATGTGAGTGGCCCACAAGGAATACATGCACTACATTGACAGAGTCCAAGAATGTAAAAATGGTGAAGGTATTGTCAGAGGACAGATAACTTAATGAAAATGATTCAGTCAGTGTTTAAATAGAAAGAAAACAAATCCAAGTATGGTTTATAACATATGAATATTAATACAAGTAGCATAGTTTAATTTGGTTATAAAATTAACCAAAAGACAAAGCTAAACAACTTTATAACAAGCCTATAGGTTGCTATTTATAGGACATTTTAATGATATAATTTATTCCAAACAAGCTACTTTAAGAAATCTATTTCATATTTAATTTCAAAATAAGCACACTTCCCAATGAATCATTTACGAAAAAAATGGAACTAACCAGATTTGCATATACAGTTATTAATAGACAGCAGACAGTAAACTCTGAATATAAAATCATATAACAAAGTATGACTTAAACTTTAAATGAAATTGAAAGAAGTATACATTGTAAATCATACTTATTATAATCCAAATAAAAGTACTGAACTTCTTTAGCACGGGAAAATGTAGTTACATGTACGCAACAGTCTACACTATAGACTTCCGTCATAGTGAGTTGGTAGAACCCGTTACACTAGCAAAGCCTACCAAAACCTAGCAAAGTCAAGCAAAGTCTGTTTTATTTTTATTTATTTATTTATTTTTATTTATTTTTAAATATTTAGTTGGAAAAATGTATAATTTATTGCAAATATTGTGTTAAATTTGTAAAATTAGATTACTTCAGGATTGTAAAGTCCAGCAAAACCTAGCAAAGCCTATCAAAACCTAGCAAAGCCAAGCAAAGTCTGTTTTTTTAATTTATTTTTATTTATTTTTATGAGTTTTATATATTTAGTTGGACAAATGTATAATTTATTGCAAATATTGTGTTAAATTTGTGAAATTACATTACTTCAAGATTGCAAAGTCAAGCAAAGTCAGTTTCATTTTTATTTATTTTTATGTGTTTTATATACTTTGGTTTTCAACGTCTAGCAAAGTCAATAACCGTGTAGCAAAGCCAAGCAAAGTCTAGCAAAGTCAAGCAAAGTCAGTTGTATTTTTATTTTTATATGGAATTTAAAAATGATAAGCTTTTGTTTATGTTAACTGATTTTTATGCATTTAATGATGTATGTGTCATTACCTTAAGAACTTGTAGCAAGGTACAAATTATGTAGAAATACAACCTTGCTTATGTTCTCGCTGTGCATTAAAACACAGAAATTTCACAGTAAGTTTGACTATCGTTAAGATACGTTTCTTAATAGAGCGTTCAGTTACCGTTGATCAAATATTAACAGAACTGTTGGTTCATGTTTGATCAATCGTATCCAGGCCACACCACGTGAAGGCGCTCTTGCCATGGCCCGTTAATTGTTTTAGCATGTTATTACGAGATGTTTTGCTGTTGTTATTTACTGTAAGGAAGCAGGTTATGTTTAAAGTTTTAGCATGTTGGGTTCAAGATATTCTGATGAAACTCGGTGCAGATGTTTGGTTTAAGATAATCTGATGAAACTCGGTGCATATGTTGGGTTTAAGATATTCTGATGAAACTTGGTGCTGATGTTGGGTTCAAGATATTCTGATGAAACTTGGTGCTGATATTGGGTTCAAGATATTCTGATGAAACTTGGTGCTGATGTTGGGTTCAAGATATTCTGATGAAACTCGGTGCAGATATTGGGTTTAAGATATTCTGATGAAACTTGGTGCTGATATTGGGTTCAAGACATTCTGATGAAACTTGGTGCTGATAATGGGTTCAAGATATTCTGATGAAACTTGGTGCTGATGTTGGGTTAAAGATATTCTGATGAAACTCGGTGCAGATGTTGGGTTTAAGATATTCTGATGAAACTTGGTGCTGATGTTGGGTTCAAGATATTCTGATGAAACTCGGTGCAGATGTTTGGTTCAAGAAGCAGGTTATTTTATAGTTTTAGCATGTATTGCGCGTTGCATTGTTGCTGTTATTTACGTTAAGAAAACAGGATTTCGACCCGGAATGCGTACCCTACGGGGTAATGATATGCATAGAGCTATATCGTGTGACACACCCGGACTTACTTTCGCTGAGACCCGACATCTTGTGTGCTGATGTATTGTGTTAATTGCTGTTATTTATGTTCAGAAAACAGGATTTCGAACCAGAATGCGTACCCTACGGGGTAATGATATGCATAGAGCTATATCGTGTGACACACCCGGACTTACTTTTGCTGACTCCTTGTAGCCCGACATCTTGTGCGCTGAATTGGCTTCTTAGCCAAATTTGGATTCTTAAACACTGTGTATTTGCAATCTGTAGACTGTACAGAGTTTTCGTTCTTTGTTGAACTAGCGGTTAGAAGTTTTCGTAACATTTTGCGCTTGTCATCTTCTGATTTTGATGTCCAGCAGAGCTTTGAAGTTTTACGTTTCGCATATCTTGTGTTCAAAATGAAGTTTCCACTTCCGTATAGTGCTCTTCTTAAGTCTACCAATTGCACCTTAACCAGCTCATAGATTTTTTTCAATCAACTCATTTGTTGTTCTAGGCTGCCACCCAAGAAGCACTTTCCGTCGATTGTTAATTGATTCAGTGTTGTTGTTAGTCCACAACTGGTCATCTGTTGACACGACGTGGTCCAAGATCTTTTTCTCGACATACTTTTCGTAGTACTTTGCGAAGTCGTCGTGTTTCTTCACATGTAGCGTTGACTTAAATTCCGTATTTTTCTCGTCGAACTCGACAGAATCATTGGCGGATGCCACACCCTTACGACCAAAGATCAAATTCACGATGTCGTTTCGGTCTGTGGTAGACTTTGGAATTTTGTCCGTCACCTGGCGTATTACGTTGTCTTTAATATGCTTGCTGCATAATTTTCTCTCGCAGTCGGGATGCCTCGTGGATGACTGAAAAATCGGTAGTATGTTTGCTCTCTTCCGTGCCAATGAAGCATTAAGGGGCCTAGAAATATGAGTGGCTCACCGGTGCCTTTTCTTGTTACTTTGTTAGATTTATACACTGTTGTTGTTACAAAACACTTACCCAATGAAAACGTCCGGTCAACACCAACAACACCTTCGTTTGAGCAGACGAAGGATTTGAAATCTTTGACTTGGTCATCAGTGTAGCATATTACTGAAGGCAGTGGATTTTCACGCGAGTAAATAACTTCTGCGACAAAGGGATGTTGCTCACTGACCATTTGAAATACATTCAACAACTCGTCTCCTATATTGTTGTTTGACCTACCTCTTTTTTCAGCCTTTTGGAGTGCTTTGACGTTCTGGCACTGCCTTATATCACGCGGAATGTCCATCGAATTGTTGTGGCATGGGTCAGTCATTTGAGCATAAACGTCACTCGGTTTCTGGTGTTCAACCTTATCCTGGAGTTTCTTCATTACATCCGGGGCAGTTCTTCATAGGCATTTGTTGCAGCTTTGGCGTTGCCGTGTGCAGTGACATTTTCATCGTATTTGCCTGTATATTCGATTACAGCAATTTTTTACCGATGTTGCTACCCTCTATCCAGGTTACCCTTTTCTTGTAGTCATTCTTCCTCTTAAGGGACAAGTACTACCTATGGAATGTTACTACATCTTCTAATGCCGGCTGTGGTTCGATTAATTTATTAATTCTTTTCCCCTTTACATGGGTTTCTTTGTACACTGTGTTTTCCTTTACTATGACCTGACATAAGCAATTGTTTGCACTTCCTTCATCTTTTATTATGTATTTTGTTTTGAACTCCCTTGATTTCTTATAGTGCCATACACCACAGTCGTCCCAGTATTGTGCTGGTTTATTTGTCTGTCGGCGTTCTGCATTAACTGTATTATCCAACACAACATACACATTTTCCTTCTTACCGCGAGGCACCTTCGGCAAAGCCGAAATGTCCTTAACAATAATATTCATCAACTCATTTGCCGACAGCGGTCTGTTCCCCGGTAATGCATATGTGCCATCTATGGCATTGCATGAAACATCACCAGGGGCGTCGTCATACTATGTTGTCTTTGCGACGGCACAGTTGGCATCTTCCAGTGTTACATGCTCCATCGTATCGACGTCTTTCGCATCACACACGTTGGTTGCATCCTCCATCGTATCGATGCCTTTCGCATCACACACGTTGGTTGCATCCTCCACTGTATCGATGCCTTCCGCATCACACACGTTCTGAGAACGGACCGCATGGACAATAACCTATATGGCAGACTATTTCGCACGGAGTATGATGTAGTGTTTATAAACATTGGAGGCAATGATATAACGACTACGTCAACACCGAGCGAAATTGTCCAGTGAATTTCGGAGATAGTAGATGATCTGTACGAATCAGGTGTGAAAGACGTGTTCATCGCAGAGATCATGCTTAGGGGTGATTTCTCAAAGTGTCCAGGTTTGACAACCAACGCTTTAAAATAAACAAAAAACTGGCCAAGATATACCAGTGTTTAGTAGGACCGTCCTGCACCCATTCCACCGACCGCTTGATCTATAACTTGGAACAGTTACTTCCACAACTACACCTTTCCCCTGGTTTTCAGTGTGTCAATTAACCACACATAAAGCGTTTTATACTTACAGGTACAGAAAACGGTTTCGATCAATTGGTTAAAAGGTTCAAACAATTTATTTACTTTGATAAAAGAATAAAAAGCTGGAGCAGTCCACCATTACTGGGAAACAGACAAACACAATATGTCTGTGTGAAGAAGGCAACACTTTATGAGATGTGTCTGTGGAGTTCCTCGCAGCGGTTACTTCCCATGTTGAAATAACATACATTCATAATGTTTTAAATGTAACACCATTTACAGACAACAAACTTGCATTGTGCGCTTTTGCGACATATACGTTATATTAAGACTACAAAGCACAACTTGACCATTTGGATAATGTTCGAACCTCAACAAGTATGTTTTGTTCACAACCAGGCGCGCTGAATTAAAGTCACGCAAAGAATAGTTCTTGGAGAAAAAACAATTCTGTACTGTTTAGAGAATCTTTTAATGAGTGCACGAATTCCTCGTGAAAATTTAAGAGGTTTAAATAGTGTTTATCTGCGTTAAAATAAGTGAAAATGACAAAAGAACAAGGGAAATTAATTCGAAATCTTGAATTGCTATTATAGCATGTGTTTTGTAACATAATGCAATCATCCACATCAGAATGGTTTAAATGCTTCATTACAAACACAATGATATAAATAAGCATGCCTACATGTCTGTTTGAATGCCTTAGGTATGTAGCCTTGGATAACCGGACATTTATCATATATATTAAAAAATCATGCATTGTTTATTTAAAATTTAAAGGGTACCTACTTCTTTTAACTAAACTAGATGTGTTTTTTTTTTAATTCTAGGCACAGTTTCAAACTTTAATACGTATTGAATGCACTACAAATATTAAAATAAGGGTATATTTTTATGAGAATTTTGAGAACAACAGAATACCTCAAATAATTACATACTAAATTGATTGTTGAAACTTAAAGGCATATTGAAAAGCAGTTAATCATATTTAATCATTTGAATTTTAGGCCACGTAGCTTTTAATTTAGATTTATTGATACTTAAATAACCTTCAAATTAAACTTCAACTTAACTGTATACCATATTTCATCACATTATTACTATCGTTTATAATAGTAAAATAAAAACCACGAAAGATTACCACGCCAATAAAGACCTTTCAATTTTGATAATACCAAGTCAGACACGCGTGTGTTTTATAATGTACCAATGCAACTCTGACAAGAGCACGTGCCAATGTGAGTCAAACTTGACTTAATACAAGGTAATAGTCTAGGCAAGCCAAATCTCCTCACACCGTTTGCTCATTATTCTATTCAAAAACCTAATGTGTTTACATGTTAACAAATTTAACATGCACAGTTCAAATGCAAGACCACGCAATCACTGGTTTGTTAAGTGGTTTGGGTCTTTCAACATTATATTTTGGTAAGACAAAAAGAAATTGCGTTTGATCAAAATATGAGAACCTGCCTTTTCCCAAATCAAAAGTATGACTATAAGTTGTTTTTCTTTTAAAAAAACAACTTCATAAACATCTTTTTACCCCAAATCGCGGAAACCATCGACCACTGTTTTGAGTTGTTGCTGAGGTTATTTAACATGGTTGTGTGATATTTAAATAGCTGATATTGTTTTCATTTCTTTAGACATATGACAGTTTAGCTTTCTCTATAGAAATTTAAATTGATTTCTTTAAAAGTCGTCAAGCAACAAGAGGATTCAGCGACAGTTAATCTAGCTATTTCAAATGAGACAAAAATGTAAAATTTGCAACGCATGGAAAAACTGTGAATTGCTTTAAAGAAGACGAAAATCAAAATAATTACCACTCAGATGTTTTAAATAACTTTTAATCCATATTCGAAACAGTTATTAATTTCTCAGCCAGGAAATCTTTGGTATTGATATTTCTTCTCTCAGAAATCCATCTAGCTGCGCAGCCACCGTCTAATCAGTACATACTCGTTTGTACCGTCGCTGTAGCTTCGAATGCTTTCGTTACAATGGCCGGTAAATAAAACGTCAAGTATTGTATGTGGTATTTAAATGGAATATATCAAATTTTAACGGCCTTAGCATTTATCTAGTAACAAGAAATGAGTGTAAATTGATTTTCGATGGAATCACTCGATCAATTTTTAAAGTCACACCATAAAACAATTAAAGATTAGTTTGCATACGAACCAAACTTAATCATGGTATATCGAGGAACACCCGGACGCTGATATTAAGTACAATATAGATAAAACTATAGGAGCAACAGTTTTTGAGACTTTATATTCGGGCTGTAATGTAATTTAAACATGAATGTGCATTTCGTAGAGGGTTCTGTACAAGTTTAAACAAAACAAATACTTTGCATAGCGAAGTCATTTTTTTTATTTCTTTCTGGTACAATAAAATAATTATAACGATAAAAATAAATTCTTATTTTACGTATTTAATACAAAAGCAAGATAAGTTCAAATCCATCAACTTTCTGGACTACTATTCATTAACACGTGATGGCAGGAAACCGTTGAAACAGCGTTGAATGTATCTAAACATTGAACATTAAACAAGATGTAAAATGTTCCCTACGCTTTTCTGCTTTAAGAAGACTTTTAATTAAGACAATTAAGCAAACATGCATGTTAACCTGCGATTTAAGCTACTATGGTCAACAATATTGTCCTTTGGTTAAATATATTCAATGCTATATTTTCCAATTGCTTTGTTTTTCTTTGAAACGTTAACAACGTTAAAGATATACACAAACATGTCTCTGACTTATCTCTTTTGCTGTAATACACCTTTCTGATAGAAAGCATTATCACATGTCTCGCACTTGTATGGCTTCTCACCTGTGTGTTTTCGTATATGTTGCTGTAATACACCTTTCAGAGAAAAAGCAGCATCACATATTTCACACTTGTATGACTTCTCTCCTGTGTGTATTCTTGCATGACTCTTTAAATCACCTTTCTGGGAGAAAGCAGCATCACATACCCCACGCTTGTATGGCTTAACTCCTGTGTGTATACTAATATGTCTCCGTTAGTGACCTTTCAGACCGAAAGCAGCATCACATATATCACACTTGTAGGGCTTCTCTCCTGTATGTATACGTTAATGACTCTTTAAGTTACCTTTCTGATAAAAAGCAGCATCACATATCTCGCAGTTGTATGGCTTCTCTCCTGTGTGTATTCGTATATGCCTCTGTAAATTACCTTTCAGAGAAAAAGCAGCACCACATATCTCACACGTGTATGGCTTCTCTCCTGTGTGTATTCTCAAATGTTCCTTTAAACTACTTTTCAAGGAGAAAGCAGCATCACATATCCCACAAATGTATGGTTTCTCTCCTGTGTGTATTCCGATGTGCCTTCTAACTACTTTTCAAAGAGAAGAAAGCTTCGCATATACCACAACTATACGGTTTCACTACTGTGTGTAATCGTTTATGCCTCTGTAAAATACTTTTAAACGAGAAAGCAGCATCACATATCTCACACCTGTATGGTTTCTCTCCTGTGTGTATTCGTTTATGACTCTGTAAATTACCTTTCTGAGAAAAAGCAGCATCACATATCTCACACGTGTATGGCTTCTCTCCTGTGTGTATTCGTTTATGACTCTGTAAATTACCTTTCAGAGAAAAAGCAGCACCACATATCTCACACGTGTATGGCTTCTCTCCTGTGTGTATTCTCAAATGTTCCTTTAAACTACTTTTCAAGGAGAAAGCAGCATCATATATCCCACAAATGTATGGTTTCTCTCCTGTGTGAATTCCCATATGTCTCTTCAAAATAACTTTCAAAGAGAAGGAAGCTTCGCATATACCACAACTATACGGTTTCACTACTGTGTGTAATCGTTTATGCCTCTGTAAAATACTTTTAATCGAGAATGCAGCATCACATATCTCACACCTGTATGGTTTTTCTCCTGTGTGTATTCGTTTATGACTCTGTAAATTACCTTTTTGAGAAAAAGCAGCATCACATATCTCGCACCTGTATGGTTTCTCTCCTGTGTGTATATTCAAATGTGTCTTTAAACTGTTTTTCGAGGAGAAAGAAGCATCACATATTTCACACTTATACGGTTTCTCTCCTGTGTGTACTCGTTTATGCCTCCGTAAATTACTTTTGAACGAGAAAGCAGCATTACATATCTCACACTTGTATGGTTTCTCACCTGTGTGTATTAGTCTATGCCCCTGTAAATTACTTTTCAAAGAGAAAGCAGCATCACATATCTCACACTTGTATGGTTTCTCACCTGTGTGTATTAGTTTATGTCCCTTTAAATTACTTTTCAAAGTGAAAGCAGCATCACATATCCCACACTTGTATGGTCTCTCTCCTGTGTGTATTTTCAAATGTGTCTTTAAACTGCCTTTCAATGTAAATGAAGCATCACACCTCTCACACTTGTATGGCTTCTCTCTCGTTGGCATAATCAAATGTGTATTTTAAATTCAAGGAAAATTATGCATCACATAGCTCACACCTATATGGCTTTTCTCCTGTGTGTTATCGATTTTGGATCTGTAAATCACGTTTCAGAGAGAAAACAACATCACAGATCACACACTTGTATTGCTGCTCGCTTGTACAAAGTTTTATGTGACGCTTTACATAAGATTTCTGGGACAAATTAGCCCCGCAGACCACACATGTATGGTTTCTCTCCTGTGCGTATATCAATGTGAATCTGAAAATACAATTCAGGCGGCAAAGATTATTTGTTAGTTTTTTGTTCAGAATAACGTATCGAAGAAAAAAAGCCCTATTTCACGTATAATTACACGAATCATTTATGGTTTTATCCAATCAAATTCCCAATTTTGTTATTAAAACATGCATTTAAATAACTCAATATTTAAAGGTAAAAACAAGAGATGTTTTTCAAACATTATGCCCCACATGAGCGCCATTTTGTCAAGAATGATTGGACTATTGAATGTAATATGCCTGGACTAAAATGACAGCAGATTTTTCATTGTCATAAGATGCCTATGAGGCAGTTTTAAGATACTGTGTGGGGATGGTTGGTACAGTTTTTAAACCTGTTCAGACGATGACTGATATTTGCAGATTAACATGTAAATTAAACGTAATGTTAATAACCAATACGAGTTGTAACCTTCAAGTTTGACTATATGACCTCATCATTTTTAAGTCCATGGGTGCGGGCTTTGACAAGTAAACACCCTGAACACCTTTTCACATTTTGCTTTGTCAACCTTTTCACGTCAAATGTCACCGTGACCTTGACCTTGACCTGATTACCAATAAAAGCAATAGGGGTCATCTACTGTTGACCTTTGACCAATGACCATAAAGTTAATAAGTGTCATCTACTGGTCAATCCCAACCTGCAAGTCAAATTTGTGGTCCATTGGTGCAGCCATTGTCCAGTAACTACATTGGACAACAGTTGAGTATTTGAGGTCACTGTGACCTTGACGTTTGACCTGATGACCCCTAAAATCATAGGGGTCATCTACTAGGTAGGCCCATCCTCCAAGTCACGTAAAGATCCATGGGTCGAGGCATTTTCCACTTATCTGTCAGACAACCTTTATAATTTACTATGTATTTAAGATCACCTAGACCTTAACCTTTGACCCAATGACCCCTAAATCAATAGGGTAATCTACTGGTCAGATCTAGCCTCCATTTTAGGTTTGAGGGCCATTGGTCCAGGTTTTGTTGGGTTATTACTCGGACAAGCTTTGACAGCACATTCCCATTAAAGGTCACTTTGACCTTGACCTTTGACCCCATGACTCTTTTAAATCAATAGAAGTCATCTACTGTTCAATCCCAACCTTCATTTGACAACATGTCCAGGAATTATGTAGTTATCACCCTGACAAGCTTTGGTCTACCGATTTTCTAACTGACAAGACTAACCGACCAACATGTGCAAAGCAATAAGCCCATTCGCTTCGAAATTGGGCATACAAATAAAAACGTCCCTTTCAGAAAAATGACATATACAATCGTATTTCACTAAGCCTGCAATATAAAGTACATGGCGAAAAGGACAAGTAAAGAATTATTTTTCTCTTTATGAATCTTCTTTCTATGAAATTTATGCATTCAAGAACTGGTGAGTGTAGTGAAATTGTTGTGTTTATTATGTTTTAATACTTAATATTGCATTTATGATAAATATTAATTGCAGATATATAACAAGATAGTTACAGTGTATCCTATAGCTCAAAATGTAAAAATATTGAATAATTGGTTAGTGCTAAAAGATTAACTATAAACTACTATAGTCTCATAAGGAGTTTTCTGCAACTTTTGACATTTGTTCATCCTTAAGGTCTATTTAAACAAATGTATACTGCGGAAAATCATTTTTGTGAGTAAGACTAAAGAGTGCATCTTTAAAATTTCTTCAAAGTGTTATTTAGACACACATACAAAAATCCTTTCTTTCTGTACTGTACATTGTTTACATTTTCAGGCTGTCCAGCACTTTTTGGTAAGAAATAAGGGCTAATTTTATGTAACCATCATAATGGACTTACCTCTTCAAAATTTATCAAGAAATACACTCACAAACTATAAGGCCTAAAAAATATTGTTTGGTTAGGGTAACAACCTTTTTCAAAAATAGGTAGGGTAGATAGGCTTTTTATTTTTTTAATTATTTTTTTTATTAGGCTTCATATAAGAATATTATTTTCATCATTGGAGAATGGTGTAAAAGTTACCTTCTGTATACGAATTTAAGGTTTAAACTACATTGAAAAGCAATTAAAAAAAAACGAAAATTTTTTTAAATAAATAGTTTTTCATTTTCATTTTTTTTTTCAAACTGACTATAAAAACGGTAGGCTCGGCGCCTATTCCGTAGGTAGGGTCGGGTAACCCGAACCAAGTGTATTTTTTTAGGCCTAAGTACAGGAATGACATACACCAGGGTTCCATGTATCAGCTGTTAATTGCCTGACATGGATCAACTGGTCATCTGCCATTAACTGTATTGAATATAAAAATGTAAGCTTCATTAAAGACACTTTATACATGAAATATTGAGTGTATTAATTTGTAATTTCAAAACTGTTAAGGCAATTAGAGAAGAAAAATGAAAAAAGTAGGAATTGACAATAAAAATAATAAGTTTTTTTTTTGGAATTCCCTTTAAATTTTGAGTTTTATTAGGAATTTTAGCCAAATTGAAAAATATTAGGAATTTTAGGGCTGCTGGAGAGCCTGCATAATCTAATGTGTCTATAGTCAGGGCTCAAATTTGACTTTTTCAGTCATTGACCTAAACTGTCATAACTACTGGTTTTAATTTTTTTTTTAAATCATCAAATAGCATCACTTTCAATGTTATTCCAATAAAACTAGTTTATTAAATTTAAACTCATATGATAAATGTTGTGTTTAATGACATTTAATGTACAACAAGGTAAGAGACCATTATTCCTCATTTTAATAAACACTCAATGACAGTATACCACATGGTCAATAATGGTCCTTATAAATAAATGGCATAGCAATAAAAAGGTATAAAATAGAAAATTACTGTTATAAATGTGATAATAATGTACACTGACAACTTTGACCACAATTTAATTATGTCAAACAGTTTTTCCACAAAACAAGCATTAAACACATGATCTACCTTTCCAATAAAACAAAACTTGACTGACACAGACAACAATTATGCCAAGTGGAACAATCGTAATAACTCGGCCACCTCCGACAAGCTTTGTGATAGACCTCATAAATACAACCCTAACAACTCGGCCATGACTGAAGTGCTCCGATTGTTGTAAAACTGTGTACTGCAGCCTTGCATTATGTTTTGACAGAATTAAATGAAGAAAACCCCATCAAACTCATAATTATTCGTTGGATATATATTTTTTTTGTGTACGGAACTAATATAAAATAACATTATCTAGTAATGTTTCTTGTTTTTATGATATTTTATGGATGCAATATGCTTTAACCCGGAAACCCGATCGAAACAAGTACCCACTTTTGGTACAAAAAAATGTGTATGTGAAGGATTTGCCATATCAAAAATCATAAAAAAAATCTGTCAACGTATAATTATTTGGACTAATCACTGAAACAACTGTTGGAGGCTTTGAAAAAATACCAATGTTTTTTTGTAAAAAAAAATTTCAACTTGGATATAAGTGACACTTATAATATCGGCGTGGAATTCTACTATCATTTCTGAATTTGACTCGCATTTAGCAAGTAAGCATCCGATAAAATTGAATCGTTATATCGTAGAACAGTAAAAAAAACGTGTACATTTTACAAATCAGTCAAATCATATCGGAAATATATTCATAATAGATATAATAAAAACTAGAAGACCCTTACATTATACTTACTTAAATATAATATTCGATCAGCCTTTTAAGTTGAAGAAATATTATTTTGGCAACTTCCACCATTTACAGGTGACAGACAACAATAATGCAATTACATGAAGCAGGCAACACGTTTGAGCGGTTCATGTGTGAAACACGTCTCAGCGGTTACTTCCCCTGGACATGTAACGAACATACCGAACACGACATGACACCATGAACAACATTTATACATCAACATCGTTAGTTTAAAACTTGTAGGCCCGATGATTATATGCGAGTTTGGGGACCTTTATATACACATTACACACACTCCATAATACTTGCAATGATTACAATAAAACCAAGCAATATGTATAATACACGTCCTTGCACGCAGTTTAAATAAACACCAAATATGTTTTTGTTAAAATAAAAAAAAACGCACACTTTCGTTTCGAGTTGTTGAAAGTGTTTGCGTAGCTCTTAGTTTTTATTGCATTTTTTGGTTATTCAAATGTATTGTTTTCCAAAAAAGTTATAGGCCCGGGCCTACAAGGCCTATATGTAGCTACGCCAATGACTACTATACTTCTACTACTAATCAAAATTATATCTTAATATTGCAAAAGTACACTTTACTTATGTTTTAATCTATATAAAAAGTTACTTATACTCGGTATTTCTGTCATCATTTCATGAGGGTCGTAGCTTTACATATTTGTAGCTTTACATGTCTTTAAGTATTAGTTTCGTGTTTGGTCTGAGGATGCCTGTGTTGGTGGAATTGCCTGTTTTGTAAGGTCTGATATCCCTGCGAGGCGAAGGACGGATCTGGAATACAAAGACGTTTAAAGTATGACATTTGAACTGATTTTTAACAAAACCAAATGGTCACAATCTTGTGTTTATAAACCGCCAAATATGAATCAGAACATTTTCTCAGAACATTTCAAGAAAATCTCTAGATGTGTCGGCGGCAGCAAATCCGCTGACTTCTGGGAAACCATTAATTTAATTAAGCCCTAATTATCTAACAAATCCTAAATCAACCAAAATAAGATTATTCTCAGTGAAAAACAAAACATAATTGTTACCGAAAATGCTGATGTTGCAGAATTTTTTTATGATTTTTTCACAAATGTGGCTAAAGAAATTGGACAAGACTATATGAACCAGAACGTCATCCAAGTCTATCTAAAATTCATGACAAAATGAGCTCTATATCTTTGCAAAAAATTGATTTTAAGCATACTGATGAAAAAAGCATTTGTAAAATAATAGATAAATTTAACTGTAAGAAGGCCACAGGTGTTGACAGGATTTCAGTTAAATTGTTAAAAGCTGGCAAAGAGGCTATTGTCCCGCATCTTACTTCTCTTGTAAATATGTTAATCAGTACTGGTGTCTTCCCAGAAAAAAAATATGAGCACAAGTCACTCATATCTTTAAAAATAAGACCCTCTTAATAAGTGTAATGATAGACCTGTAAGCATATTGCCAAGTCCTTCTAAGATTTTTGAGATAGTATTAAGTGAGCAAATGTCCGTATACTTTAGAAATATTTTCTATGTGCTTTTAGAAAAAAATCATGGCTGCCAAACAACATTAATAAGGCTACTTGAGGACTGGAAATCTACATTAGATCAAAATGAATATGTAGCTTCCATTCTTATGGACCTATCTAAAGCCTTTGACTGTTTATCTCATGATATTCTATTACACAAATTGTCTGTTTATGACATCTCTACAATTTCTACCAAATTGTTAAAATCTTATTTGACTGATAGAAAACAACAAATTAAGATAAGTAATATTGTTAGTTCATGGGCAAATATAAAAAGGTGTTCCCTAAGGATCTATTTTAGGACCATTACTTTTTAACGTTTTTATCAATGATATTTTTATTTTATTTTATAGAGTAAGGGTGTAAAATTATGCTGATGATTACACCATTTCCTTCCACTCCCCTGAGCTTGACGAAATGATCGAGGTGCTCCAAGATGAAAGCAGGATTCTTGTTGAATGGTTCCATTTCAACTGCATGCAGGGTAACCCAGACAAATTCCAAGCAATTGCTGTGGGCAAGAAAACCGTTGACAAGTCTCCTGTTTTCAGTCTTGACAGTACACGAATATCATGTGATGAAGTCGTCAAGCTCTTGGGTGTGGATATTGATTCCAAGCTAAATGTTGATGCACAAATAAGTAGTATATGTAAAAATGCTGCACAGCAAGTACATATCCTTAAGAGAATTTGTAAAAATCTGAATAGACTAAACAGACTCACTATATTTAACACATTTGTACTATCAAATTTTAATTTCTGTTCACTAGCTTGGCACTTTTGTACAGAGAAAAATACTAAAAAATGGAGAAAGATCCAAGAGAGAGCACTAAGATTTGTTTATGATGATTACTCTTCTTCTTTTACTATGCAACTTGACGAGGCAAGACTACATACCTTACATATCCGCAGAATGAGAACTATGGCTCAAGAAACGTTTAAAATTGTTAATAATATTACTCCACCTGTTTTATCTGATCTTGATGTCAAAAATTCTACTCATATTTACTTCAGATATTCAAATATTTTACAGTTACCCCAAGTAAGAACATCTACATTTGGTAAAAAATCGTTCAAGTATGCAGCACCAGGTCCGTGGAACTCACTGCCAGATCACTTCAGATCCTGTTCAAGTTTAAATCAATTTTAAAGTCTTATCTCCACTTGAAGTGGAAAGGACTGTAAGTGCATCGCTTGTAAGCCTGGTTAGTATTGTGAACACAGCACTGGTGGGGAATACATGCATGTGTTTTGTTATTAACTTGTGTCTGCATCTATTATTTTGTTTTTATCAGCTTCACCTATATTGACCATACTTGTTGTTTATTGCTAAATATGTGCTTAATAATTTACTGTTTCCATTTTTCTGTTCCTTATATTGGCGCATGTCTGTATTGTGGCTGTACAACTGCCTACTTGCTTTAGTTTTCTGTTCTCAATGTTGCTATGTTCAATGTTGCTATTTTTGTTCTTTTGTTTAGGTTCTTATTATTCTTTTTATGGCAGTTTTTAGGCAGATTCTGCCCAGATCACCAATTTCAACACAGTTTTTATCCTTTTGTGAATTGTATCTGCTAACAAGTTTGTTTGTTTTTTGTGCATGTTTTTTTTCATATTGTTTAAATCAAATTAAAAAGAATTAAGCTTATGAAGCTATCTGTGAATTTCTTAATTTCATAAGAAGTCTTTTTAACTAAGTGACCTTTTTAATAGCATGTACCATAACTTGGCAACTATCATTCATATCTCTAGCTGTTACCTAATTGAATACTTTAGTCCCTGTTTTTATGTTAGAGTACCTTTTAATTCACTTTGTATACCGCCTTTAATTATTTTATGTTATTATGTATTATCAATAACTGTATAAAACCTTAAAATATGCCACTATATATACCATTGACTTTTAGCTTATATACACTTGTTATACCATATATAATATGTTTATAAATAGTCGGTTCAAAAGCTCGCATGAGCTTATGTTTTATTGTTTGTATCTTGCCGACTCAAAATAAAACTTATCTTATCTTATCTGTCATGATATTATGTTCGTTATATTTCTTATAAAATTATAATAAGATACATGCAAAATATACATTTATTGGTAAAACTTATGAATTGTTCTAATATTGATTATAATTATATTGTTTGACAATGTTCACCTGTATATATTTATAACACCTTATCAATTTGCAATCATGGAGTTGAGCCAGTGAAGGGTCCACAATCCTTGTTAACATTAGATATACATTAGCGCAAACACTCTGAGAAAGTATTGTTTTTTTTCTATTTTTGTTAGTAATACGTAAAACTTCAAGTATATGGCCATATTCGATCGGTGCATGTTCGACAAATTCTGGCATTTCACATGCACGGAAATTTCTATTTTAAATGTCTGAGGGATCGCGACTTTATTTTCTTTATGGAACGTTTATTTTTTTTATTTTCTAGACAGCTGACTGGATGTTCCTTCATTTAACTTACAATTAAATTGACATTTGTATTTACATAGCCATTCTTAAAAAATCTACAGCATGCACAATTGCAAAGACACCACAGTCATGTCCATTTGGCTGTTGTTGAACTCGCGGATCTTAAATCATAAGCTGAGATTTGTTAATTTCATAAATTTGTAGCATCGTAGTTCCAACGATCATGGCGACTTTAAATTAAAAATCTTGTATCTCGTATCTTGTAAGTTATATTTCATTTGTAAAATAGCCTTCCGAATATTTCAGTAGTTTATTAACTATTATTATACTGTTCATAACAGTTTTATGACAATACACAATAATGTCATACAATGAAAGGTGATAATGCATTATACAACGATTGTCAGAGATTAGCGCATGTCCCTGATAAACGGATTAGCTAGTTTTATTACACACGCACGGCTACTGTTCGGTTCATACGTTTATATAGTCTATATGTCTTCACGTTTATTTAATGAAATTCATGTATCAAATAAAAATATTGTTGTTTATTATAAAGGCAATTTATAGAATAAACGATTGTTATGCTAAGGCTCTAATAAAGTTTAGAAATAATACGATAATAAGATAAAACTAAATTTAAAAGTAAATAAATAAATCAGCATCAGATTTCTTAAACAGTTAGAGATTTATTGCAAACCTCCAGTTGACAAATAAAATATATTCAGCTAAAAGTGGGTAATATAGACGAAGGTGTTTGAATTTATTCAACGGTTAGCGAAAAGCAAAAAAATTATAAACGAAAACTGGATACGTAATGTGTTCCTTACCGCGCATGTTCAAATAAATACTCTTCGAATAGTAACTTTAATGACATAAGCTGGATTGCTTAAACAACATAACGTTTAGGTTTTTTTTAAACAAAAGAGGAAGAACAATAAACCAACGTTGACATAATATAATTTATAAGGAGCAATTCTAAGTTACTTCATAATCTAGCCGTTCTTAATATTTTATTTAAAAAAAAACATGAGCATTTTCATTGCCGTCGCATCTTTCTCTACATCTTTAACAAATTACATTAATAATTTTGACCTATAACAAATTGCATACATTAGGACATACTGTTTATATATTTGATTCCATTTTGTTACATATAAAAAACAAATAAGACTGTCAAACAAACATCGGCAACACAATCCGTTGCCTGGGGCCAAGTGTTGAACGGGACCGGATTTTAAGAGGAGAGACCGGGAAATAGTATCGACCCAATTTTCAACATGGGACGTAACCGCTACGAGGAACTCCACAGACACAACTCAAAGTCTTAACTGCTCCATACAATTATTTTATTGTTGTCTGTTACCGCATAATGGTGGAGTGCACCAACTTTATTCTTTCTTCAACCTTAACATTGTTTGAACCGTTTCATCCAAACAGTTTGCTGTACATGTAAGTATTCAATGCTATATGCTAAGTGGCCCACTAAGAACCTGACGAAGCAAATCAACATCAGGGGGTATTTAAGAAAACGATTATGAAATCATCATTAATTGGAATAATTGATTATTTTGGAAGCTTTTATCTGTCTTTCGGTTGGCGAGTCGGCACGCGGAATTCGATCTCGAACACTGAAATTTCAACTGCCTATTACATCATTATATTTTAATATTTTTCTCTAAAATTTTGTTTGGTAATGTATTTGTATAAATTTAATATAAAAACAATAAAATAAATGCATTGGAAGGCGTCTTTCGGTAACTTTCATGCGTCTTTCGGTGATTTTATCCGTCTTTCGGTAAATAATCGTATTTCGGTAAGTCTAGGGACCGGTGAACAGGTAAAAAGATAAACAAAAATGCTGGCTTATCTAATGCTTAATGGTTGCCACAGCTACCTTGAATGTGTCAGGGGCTGGGGATAGCGACAATTTGATTTCGCAAACTGTTCCAAAGTACATCCGATTGAGGATGGAATGAGAACTTGTGATAGTCAGTATCAATCTATTTATTTGAATTTGTCCTAAAGCTGCACTCTCAAAGATTGAATGTTTTGACAACTTTTAAATTAAATGTCTTGAAACAAGCCAATTTTTCAAAAATCTATGGAAACCAGTTATATAAGACTGCTGACAAAAAATTAGATCACAGATTTTTATATTTAAGTTCAAAAATTAATGTTTTATGCATTTTTCATAACGGTTTAAAGCATAAAACATTTATTTTCGAACAGAAATCTGAAAATCTGCAATCTGATCTTTTGTCAGCAATTTGATATCATTGGTTTGAAGATATTTACGCACAAAATGATCTTTCCAGTACTACACGTGATAACTGTTTGATAAATATATCCCCAATTTTATTGTTAAAATAACTCCAAGTGTCTTGTAGTAGATTGTAGAGTTAACTTGTATCACTATCACATACAGATTTTATATTGTGAATCCTACAAGTACATATAGTTTTGAAGCCATTTTTGGCCACTCAAATTGCATTATATTGTTAAAATACATAAACCAAATGCATCCTGTAATAGATTGTATGTGGAAGGATATTTTTTATGTTCTTTTATAAATGCCAATCCTGATTGTAAACATTCTTTAACTATTTTAGTATGACCCGAGATTGCAGTCACACATTTTCACAATATGTATTGTGTCACTAATTCATTGAAAATTATTTTTATTTTTTCTATTATGTATGTGGCAATTCAGGAGCAATGTTTCAAAGCCAAAGCAACTTGACGCAAACGGCATTCAAAACAAAACTTATAAATTGCATATTAATGTTAGGTGAAATAATAAATATAAACATTTTTTAAATGTGCAGGACACTCTGTTATTTTTTTCAAATTTGGTTTCAGTATGCGATCCTGGTGTCAGGTGCAATTAAGTCCTAAACAAGACTTAGGTTTGTTTCTGGTTAGGGGACCAAATCAATTTATTTGCCACTGACTCAAAAGATTTTATTGCAAAAAAAATCACTTGCCAAAAAAAACGGTAGCCGAATTTTTTTTTCCAAAAATATGCCATTTGCTTAATTTCATAACTAGATTTTTTTTCAGCACCAACCAGTGCATTAGTCCTTTTTTCCTGACAACAAAATGCCCCTTGAGTAGACCGGAATGGCTTTGAAATTAACTGACTGCAGAAAAAGTATACCCCTGCACTCATTGTGCATTGGGATAAAAGAAATAAAAACATTAATACTTAATTAAATATAGTAAATCTAGTTGTTAGCCAAAATATTAAAATGGAAATTTCTAAATAGTGTTATATAATATAATTGTGTTGGATTTAAACATCTGAATAATTAAGAAGTATTTGTTTTAGCTACAAGCCATTTATAAACTGATATGAAAATATTAGTTCAGGATTTTCAGAAACTCCTTTTTATACACAATTTATTATAATATTATCACAATTTTTGTAAAAATCAATCTTAAAGACCCAGTTTAAGGAACTTTTGGCATGATAATCATATGCTGTGCATCTTCTGCTAATTGCAAGTGTCACAGTAGGGGCAAATTGCCTGTGTATTCGTTTATTGTCTCAGGGCCATTTAGTGTCCATTTCTATAATAAAACCTCTCAAACTGCACAGCAGGATACTCAGATCGCAGACCTGATTTAAGAGGGATCAAGGAAAGTAGATTAAAATTAATACACAGACTGAGAGGTTGTGTACTGTACACTGACGGGGGTACAAGGCTTGAAATAGGCTAAATTGCTAATCTATAACTATGATTAAGATATAGGGGATACATGTATTTGTTGAATTCAGTGTAGATTTTCATGATGTCGGAATTACCATGGCCTGGTTGGTTTTCAATCTGCTATAATTGTTGAGGTTTTTATGGCCGATGATCTGAACTATTTGATAAGGTTATTGGTCAGCTAATGGATAAGCCTTATTGTAGTTGGTGTTTTATCAACATCAACCTTAATCCACCAGGACATTATTCCCGAACCCTACACATCAACTTTAACTTTCTATCTACCAGAAATGTCTGCCTGTTACATTGATAGAGTTGCATACCGTTCAGGACGAAACACTGCACAGAAAACTTTTTGTCAATATAACATTGAGATGGGTTGTAACTCCAATATTTTATGGCTTCATTGATGACATCATAATTATTTAACATGTTTTTGTGACAAAAGTAGAAAATAGGAAAAAAGTGGACTTTTTCTTTAAGAATTTTGTTTTCTCTTTGAAGTTATCATTTGGAATATTATTTTTTGTTTGTCTATATTTTATGGTTTCTTTATAAATGTCGAAGTTTGCATGTTGAAACTCCTTATTTTTGCAAAAGCGACCAGTTTTACTGCATATATCAAGTGGCAAGCATTAGTCAAAGACAGAAATTTTCCAACTGGTTTATTTGCATTTCTTGACAATCTTTAGTCAATGATAAATTCCATCTTTCATTTTGTTAATGTGATGTTCATAAGTTTTCATTGACTGACTTTCAATAGTAAAGAAGGTTCTTTTCAACATTTTTGAGGTCTCAAGTTTAAAGTTGTGCTGGTGGGAACCTAATCATATGGAAGACATTCTGATATTCATGAGCAATATAGTTTCAAGCCATTACAGTGTTTATGACTAGTGAAGAAGTAGGTCCAGTTAAAGTCATTTTGGTATTTATGAACTCTGGAGTTTGAAGTTGTGATGATGATTTTGACTAGCCAAGAAGTACATTAGAGCTTTTGGTCATTTGGATATATTCATGAACTTTGTAGTTGATGTCATGTTGGTGTTCATTAATTTCCAAGAAGTATATATGAGAAGTCATTATAATATTCATGAGCTATTTAGTTTGCAATCATGCCTGAATGTTTATGACTACCACAGAAGTAATTCTATTTAAAGGCCTAGTGTAATCCTTTTATTAGTGATCCCCCCAAAAAACACACACAAAAAAACATGTATGTTAAACAACCTCTGTGAATTAATCTTTATCTTATTGCCTAATTGTCTTATCAGACCTCGGATCTGAGTATGCTGCTGTGCAGTTTTAGACGTTTTATTATGGAAATGGACCCTAAATGGCCCTGAGCCAAAAATAAAATGCATAGGAAATTGGCCCCTACTGTGACATCAGTACAATTAGCAGGAGATGCACAGCAGGGGATTGTCATCCCAAACATTCCTTAAAGCTGCACTCTCACAGATATACCATTTTTGCAACTTTTTTAATTTTTGTCTTGGAGAGAGCAAATTATTACGTATATATCTGCAACCCAATACTGTAAGATTGCTGACAAAAATCAGATCGTAGATTTTCATATTTCCGTTCAAAAATTAATGTTTTATGGCTTAAAAATTTACTTACGGTTTAAGAAAAATACATAAAACATCAGTGTTTGAACTTAAATATAAAAATCTGCTTTCTAATTTTTTGTCAGCATTCTTATTTAACTTGTTTCCATGGATTGTCGCCATAAAAATTGGCTCATTCCAAGACAAGAAATAAAACAGTTGTCAAAACATCTAATTTTATGAGAGTGCAGTTTTAAACCAGGCCTGTAAGTCATTTCTGTATTCATAAGCTATGACAGTTAAGCCATTCTGGTTTTGGTGACTGGCTAGGTAGTATGATAGTCTGTTAAGTCATTATATGTAAGTAGATGATGTCATTATTGCCATGGTTGACATGCTTTGTACTAAGTAACTACTTGATAGGAAAAAGATTGAAACCAAAGCTATGTCAGTTAAGCCATGCTGGTGTTTGTGACTGGCTAGGTAGTATGAATAGTTTGTTAAGTCATAATATGTAAGTAGATGATGTCATCATTACCATGGTTGACATGCTTTGTACTAAGTAACTACTTGATAGGAAAAATATTGAAACCAAAGCTATGTCAGTTAAGCCATGCTGGTGTTTGTGACTGGCTAGGTAGTATGAATAGTTTGTTAAATCATTATATGTAAGTAGATGATGTCATAATTGCCATGTTTGACATGCTTTGTACTAAGTAACTACTTGATAGGAAAAAGATTGAAACCAAAGCTATGTCAGTTAAGCCATGCTGGTGTTTGTGACTGGCTAGGTAGTATGAATAGTTTGTTAAGTCATTATATGTAAGTAGATGATGTCATAATTGCCATGGTTGACATGCTTTGTACTAAGTAACTACTTGATAGGAAAAAGATTGAAACCAAAGCTATGTCAGTTAAGCCATGCTGGTTTTTGTGACTGGCTAGGTAGTATGAATAGTTTGTAAAGTCATTAAATGTAAGTAAATGATGTCATAGTTGCCATGGTTGACATGCTTTGTACTAAGTTACTACTTGGTAGTAAAAATATTGAAACCATTCTGATATTTCTGATATTCATGTGATTATTAAGATGTAGATTATAAGTATCTTCAATGGCCGAGAGTGTAAGATAGGTTCATTCCGACCGAAGCGTAGGGTGTTTTGCGGAAACCAGGTTAACCGAGTTTCCGCAAAACACCCTGTGCGAGGGTCGGGATGAATCTATCTTACACGAGTGGCTATGGTAGATTTTTTCACACCTCTGTGAAACAAAATTAAGAAGATATGTATATTTTGCTGGAACTATTTTGTGCGTAGTGAAAATAAATGCGTATGGATATATGGTATTTGTGGTTGTCATGGAGATGCGTGCAGTGATTCAGATTATGTTAAAAGTCAAATCGGTCTTCAAATAGTTCTGAGGAGAGTAAATCATTATTTCTTGAAATGTGCGTAAAACATTTTTATGGTGACATTTCAAGCGAGAAATAATTAATTAGCGATCTAAATATTGCCACAAGACATGGTTTCTATGATGCTACAGACGACAGTCTTCAACAAGGGAGGTAATTAGAATCTAGCGACCATTAAAAAGTAGTTCCATACGGCATTTTATATACGCCCATAGGCAAGATACGAATTTCTAGCATGGTTGAATTATTGGATCTACTTATCTGAGGTGGGAGAAATAATTCTGTAATTTAGTTGTCATTCTGTGGTTTATGACCAATGATAATCAATCTGATATTTAAGAGAGCAAGCATATGGAAGCAATGCTGGTATTAATTGCTTGTTTAAAGTAAATGGAAGCCATTGTGATAGTCATGAGCTAAGGGGATGGAAATTATGCTGGAGTTTATGGATCTTTAAAGATTAGATGGAAATCAGTCCATATTCATGAGCTTAAGAGATGGAAATCATGCTCGTGTTTATGGATCTTTAAGTTTAGATGGAAATCAGTTCATATTCATGAGCTTAATAGATGGATATCATGCTGGCGTTTATGGATCTTTAAGATAAGATGGAAATCAGTCCATATTCATGAGCTAAGGAGATGGAAATCATGCTGGCGTTGATGGATGTTTAAAATTAGATTGAAATTAGACCATATTCATGAGCTAAGGAGATGGAAATCATGCTGGAGTTTATGGATCTTTAAGATTAGATGGAAATCAGTCCATATTATCCCCCGCCTTGAAAAGTCGAGGGGATATAGTAATGGTAGGCGCGATTCCGTATGTCCGTCCGTCTGTCCTTCCGTCCGTCTGTCCCTGGAAATCATGCTTGAGTTTATGGATCTTTAAGATTACATGGGAATTAGTCCATATTCATGAGCTAAGAAGATGGAAATCATGCCTGAGTTTATGGATCTATAAGATTAGATGGGAATCAGTCCATATTCATAAGCTAAGGAGATGGAAATCATGGTGGAGTTTATGGATCTTTAAGATTAAATGGGAATCTGTCCATATTTATGAGATAAGGAGATGGAAATCATGCTGGCGTTTATGGATCTTTAAGATTAGATGGGAATCAGTCCATATTCATGAGCTAAGGAGATGGAAATCATGCCGGAGTTTATGGATCTTTAAGATTAGATGGGAATCAGTCCATATTCATGAGCTAAGGAGATGGAAATCATGCCGGAGTTTATGGATCTTTAAGGTTAGATGGCAATCAGTCCATATTCATGAGCTAAGGAGATGGAAATCATGCCGGTGTAAATGGCATGTTAAGAGTAGATGGATTTAATTCTGGTATTTATGAGCAAAATATGAATTCAAATTACTCTTGGGTTGATGATTTGTTTAGAGTAGATGGAAGTTATTCCTATTTCATATACCAATGAGATGGAAATTATGGAGGGGTTAATTACAGGTTACATATAATGTCTGTCATTATAAGGGCTGATTGTTAATAGTATGCATAGGTGATTTGTAATGATGTCTCTTTAATATCACTTTAACTTAAAATTAGAAATAAGAAATACATGTTAGTAAGTAATAGTGATTTTTTTTGCAATTTTAGGTAGAATGCTTATATAAAACATATTGTTATAAACAATTTGATAGAACAAAAATTTAAACAAGTAATTCACTGAAGACCGAGTGTTTGTTTAACAGAAGTTATATGGAGCAGTATTTATCTAGTCGTGTATATCTTCTATATACTCGTGTTTTTGTATGTACTCAATGGCTTGACACCCACGTGCTATTTGGTACTACAACCAACTTTCTATGAATCAAACGTATTATATGTTTGTGAATGACATTCTAACCGTGGATTTATAGTAAATTATTTAGACTGGTACCTTGCATTATCACCGAAAAACAATATTGGTGTAGGGTCGATTTGGTCGAGATATCATTTCGGCCTACTTTTATTCATTAATGTTTGTTTTAAATCGTGTGAATTACGCTTTGAATATTCATTTTATATCAGTTAAAATTAAATTGTGTAAATTTCGTTATTGCGACTTATATGTGTTATTTTATATCACTTAAATTTAAAATAGTCAATTAATGTCGTGTTAAGGCACTTATATTTGTTATCAAATGCATAATTTAAACTAATATTCACAATATGCCCGTAAATTCTCAAATGCTTATTTAGTAGCACAGCGTGTATATAAATCGTTTGCACAGAAAGTAAATTTCTAAAATAAGGAGTCGTATGACCGGCGACCAGTCAATCCAAAAGGAGAGAATAACTTTTTCTAATTTCCTGTTCTAAACAATAGGCTTATTCGTTACATGACATTTTGGAAGTTTTACACGGATCAAAACGGTTATTGACGACACATTTTAAGTAAAGTTGAATAAGAGTTGATATCATTAACAAATCTTTTTTTTATAACTAAAATTTATCTGTATTCACTTCCACATTGAAAATTGCAAACATGTATCCCTATAGACGCGGATTAAATTTCAACAATCCAGAACGGGAAGTGAAATATATGATTAAGAATAATACACATAAATGATTTTGAATGTTTTTTAATAATTGTTATAATAAAAATAAATCCGTGTCCTGCAGATTGTGTCCGAGTTCCTTTTAAAATGTATCAGAAAACTATTTCATTCCAGTCATGAAAAGCACATCATGCATTTAATTACGAACATCCGTCAATAAAAGAAGACAGTCGAAAAATGCACAAAATCCCTTACCATGGAATGGTGCATATTTGGACATACAGTTAAGAGTAAATTACGTGGCTGTGTGCAGGCTGTAGCTTTTGTGTGTTTTATCACATTATAAAATTACTCGCCACAAGTGTTAGACATACCAAGATGACGTGTTGTGTGCAAGATCTGCGTCCCTACCTCAAATATCAAGGTCAAACTTAGCGTTAAAATACTATACTCGTAGAATGCTGTTAAAGAGGGCATAGAAAACAGAGGTGTGACTTTCTCATGTATGGACATATATATAATAATTGCCACATGTGTTTTGGCATAACAAACCGTATCGATTTCAAGACCCGTGTCCCTACCACTAAGGTCAAGGTCACACTTTGTGTTTAAACACTATCGAATGCTGCATATAAGGACAAAGCGTATTATGTTTGTGTTCGGGATTTATTTTTTCTCATGTTTGGACTTGTTTTAAAATAACTTGTCACATATGATTGACCTACCAAAACGACGTCTCGCGTGCATGAACCATGACCCTATCTCTAATGTCAAGGTCACACATATTGTTTAAATATTATGGAATGTTGAATATAAGGACATAGCGAAGGTGGTGTCAGGGCCGTAACTTTTTCATGTTTTGAGTGATTTTGGAATATCTGGCATTTAAAGTCGATATGTCGCGACCATTGTCACTTACCCGGTAGTGTTTAAATACGATGGACTGGTGCAAATTAGGGCATAACGCAGGTGGCTGTGTGCGGGCTGTAACGTTCTCATGTATTGACGGATTTTAAAATAACCTGCAGCATGTGTCTGGTATACATAAACGACGTTTCGCGTGCAAGACCGGTCTCCCTACCTCTTCAGTCAAGCTCACATTGCATTTAAGGTCATACGAGTGTAGGTTGTCAAATCTTGGCTGAATTATGATGTTTGGTCCAGGCAGTTAAGAATAACTTGACGTACCTTTAATTGATATTTTCTTCCCTGTTTATGCCCCCGAATGTGGGCATATTAAAATCGCACCGTCCGTCCGTCAGTCTGTCCGTCCGTCCGTGTGTCCGGCTCAATAGCTCGTGTCCGGGCTGTAACTTTCCCTTGTATGGACAGATTGTAAAATAACTTGCCACAGGTGTTCCACATACCAAGACGACGTGTCGAGTGCAAGATCCATGTCTTTACCTCTAAGGTCAAGGTCACACTTAGTGAATATTCACAATGGAGTACTGCGTATAGGACATAGAGTATAGGTTGTCGTGTCCGGGCTGTAACTTTCCTTTGTATGGACATATTATTCTAAAATAACTTGCCACATGTGTTCCACATACCAAGGCGACGTGTCGCGTGCAAGACCCGTGTCCCTACCTCAAAGGTCAAGGTCACAGTTAGTGTTTATTCACAATAGAGTGCTGCATATAAGGGCATAGAGTATAGGTTGTCGTGTCCGGGCTGTAACTTTCCCTTGTATGGACGGATCTTAAAATAATTTGCCACATGTGTTCCACATACCAAGGCGACGTGTCGCATGCAAGACCCGTGTCCCTACATCTAAGGTCAAGGTCACACTTAGGTGTTTATTCACAATGTGGAGTGCTGCATAAAAGGACATAGAGTATAAGTTGTCGTGTCCGGGCTGTAACTTTCCCTTGTATGGACAGATTTTAAAAGGACTTGCCACATGTGTTCGACATACCAATACGACCTGTCGCGTGCAAGACCCGTGTCCCTACCTCTTAGGTCAAGGTCACACTCTAGTGTTTATTCACAATGGAATGCTGCATATTAAGACATAGAGTATAGGTTGTCATGTCCGGGCTGTAACTTTCCTTAGTATGGACAGATTTTAAAATAACTTGCCACATATGTTCCACATACCAAGACGACGTGTCGCATGCAAGAGCCGTGTCCCTACCTCTAAGGTCAAGGTCACACTTAGGTGTTTATTCACACCGGAGTGCTGCATAAAAAGACATAGAGTATAGGTTGTCGTGTCCGGGCTGTAACTCTCCCTTGTATGGACATATTTTAAAACAACCAAGGCGACGTGTCGCATGCAAGAGCCGTGTCCCTACCTCTAAAGTCAAGGTCACACTTAGGTGTTTATTCACAATGGAATATTGCATATATAAGGACGTAGAGTATAGGTTGTCGTGTCCGGGCTGTAACTTTCTCTTGTATGGACAGATTTTAAATGACTTGCCACATGTGTCCGACATACCAAGACGACATGTCACGTGCAAGACCCATGTCCCTACCTCTAAGTTCAAGGTCACACTTAGTGTTTATTCACAATGGAATGCTGCTTATAAGGACATAACAGTGTACGTTGTCAAGTACGAGTGGTATTTTTTATGTTTAGAGGCAATTTAAAATCACTTGCCATATGTATTTGACACGTAAAGGCAAAATCAACTTTTCATGTACTGACCTTGTTCATAGGTCAATGTTATGTACTAAATTCGATCGAAAAGTAATGTCACATACGGGGGCATTCGTAACATATTGTGACAGCTCTTGTTTTTTTTTCTTTAATGCATCAAACCTGAATTCCTTAAACTATTGTTCTACTCCAATCATCAGTATGCTTCCAAAGAATATATGTTCTATATGCGTGTTCTTCACCTGAAAGTAATCTCTTCTCTTCACGCCTTGCGGTAGTATGGGGAATTCAGTTCGATAATAATACATGACGTAGACAGTAAAGTGAAACATAAGAAGTATTATTCGACTTTGTGGATGACCTACTTTAAACTTAGTTCTTTAAACATATGTTATACACTTCAACTACAATGAAAATTCAATATTCATAGTCATGACAGGCCAATGCTTATTTATAAAGTTGGAGGTCATTGTTTAACAAGCCGGTACATTGCAGTTTTGAAAAAAACAACCCACACACATATATATATATATATATATATATATATATATATATATATATATATATATATGCATATTATGTATTGCAATAATAAACTGCCGTTAATAATGAAGGTCCATCAAAAAAGCACAAACTTTGAACCTACTGTATGCCTGATTTGTATATATATATATGTATTTTTTTCCAAAAAAAGAGAAATAAAATATGTGCAGAAAAATTGACTTATTTAACCTCTATTGCCCAAAATATGAAACAAACACTGAAACATGTACTATGTTTTCAGATTTACATGGACATGCACACGCCAGGAGAGAAGCCACGTAAGGTTAATGGGGCTAAGTTTCATCGGAAATCGGATTTGAAGGGTCACATGAAAATACAATCAGGAATGAAGCCATACAAATGTGAAATATGTGATGCTGCTTTCTCCAAGAAAAGTAATTTACAACCACATATAAGAAGACATACAGGGGATAAGCCATACAAGTGTGAGGTTTGTGATGCTGCTTTCATCCAGAAAAGTCATTTACAACAACATATAAGAACACATACTGGAGAGAAGCCATATCAGTGTGTGATGTGTGCTGTTGCTTTCTCCCAGCAAGGTCATTTACAACAACATATAAGAACACATACAGGAGAGAAGCCATACAAGTGTGAGGAATGTGATGCTGCATTCTCTAAGAAAAGTGATTTAAATAGACATTTTAGAATACACATGGGAAAGAAACCATACCAATGTACGGTGTGTGATGCTGCTTTTTGTCAGAAAAGTGATTTACATAGACATATTACAATACATACAGGAGAAAAGCAATACAAGTGTGAGGTATGTGCTGCTGCCTTTTCTCAAAAATATCAATTCAAAATACATGTCCGAATACACACAGAAGAGAAGCCATACAGGTGTGTGGTATGTGATGCTGCCTTCCCACAGAAAAGTGATTTACATAAACATAAAAAAATACACACAATTGAGAGTACATTAAAGTGCGATGTATGCGATGCTACCTTCTCTCGGAAAGGTAATTTACAACAACACATTAGAATACACACGGGAGAGAAGCCATACAAATGTGAAGTATGTGCGGCTATTTTCTCTCGGAAATGTTATTTACAACAACATGTAAGAAGACACACAGGGGAGAAGCCATTCATGTGTGACGTATGTACGGCTGCTTTCTGTCAGAAAAGTGATTTTCAAAGACATTTAAGAATACACACCGGCGAGAAACCATACCAGTGTGATGTATGTGCTGCTGCTTTCTCTCAGAAAAGTGATTTTCACAGACATTTCAGAACACACTCGGGGGTGAAGCCATACTCATGTGAGTTATGTGATGCTGCTTTTTATCAAAAAAGTGATTTACATAGACATATTAAAATACACACTGGTGAGAAGCCATACAAGTGTGAGGAATGTGCTGCTGCCTTCACTAAGAAAAAATATTTACACAGACATTTTCAATTACACACGGGGATGAAACCAAATGTATGATGAATAGGTTGCTACTTTTTTCAACAAGGTACACATGATATAAATATGTGGGCATCTTACTGCCTTTTGATAACATTGTCAAACTTGGTTTAATTGTGCATTCTTGTTTTTACTGATGTATTTTGTGATAGAATAATTCTCATGTTCAAATAGACATGACTGTTGCTGTCGATTATGTTTGTCTTTGATACAATTCATGCATTTAAACAAATGTGCGAACTAGTTTCGTCAATACATGTACATGAAACAGCACTGTGGCCAAATT
The DNA here is from genome assembly GCF_026914265.1 of Mya arenaria. Taxonomy (NCBI): domain Eukaryota; kingdom Metazoa; phylum Mollusca; class Bivalvia; order Myida; family Myidae; genus Mya; species Mya arenaria. The sequence goes on from NC_069137.1 coordinate 15,368,222, forward strand.
AATCTTTTACTATTGATTATTAAATAAATTACGTATCACATTCGTATGCCAAATTATTACATTTTGTACCACCCCGAAAAAACACTGTTTTGAACGTTGAAATTACGGAAAATATCATTCATGGTTCGGTATGTTCCTATAGGTGGTCCGTAAAGTCCCAAAATATGGTCCGTTATATCTGGTCCGTAATGTCCATGGACCGAAATGTCCCGACACCATACCTTTTATGGGACATTTTTTAAAATAGAAACACCTGTTGTCTGAACATGTTACGTTATCTAGATCCTTTAGATGATACATACTAGTCTCCTCACATAACAAGATATTAATTATTTTATATTTAGACAACGATTCAAACAAGAGGAGAACAACTTTCAGTTGAAAATAGAAGTTGACGTTGGTCATCATAAACATGTAGCAGACAATAGTTAAATGGTGATAAAAAATGACCAGCCAGCATTCTTAATGTAAAATAAAACTACAAAACATGTTTGATAAAAACAAAGTACCAATAAACAAAAAACGTATGCCATATACCGTTATAACAAACTTTTGGAAACGTGTTATGGACATTGAATAATTTGTGCCCAACCTAGTAAGTTACGTTTGTATAGCTAGGTTTACGAAACATAGAACCGAATTCACCCAAGCTCACAAAAGTTTCGAATGGTGTTTTGCTTAGAACTTTGAAATAAATTGGTATCTAATACATAGATAAACTTGAAAATTCAATGACATTTCATTTCACATAATAGTTTAAATGAAATATTGTCGGAACTGCACGTTACCCAACAATGCAATAAGCATGGCCATATACTTGTCTTATTACCTCCCCTACTTCAAATTATTATTAAGATTTTAATTGATATATTTCGTATAGGGCAATTTTGTATTTATATGAAGCAGAAATCAAAAAAGGTATCAGTTCGACAACAACTATTACTATCATATACGCAGTTGTCTGGTATCATTATTTGAAATTGAACCATTTTATCATAAACCATCCATATATTTTGAACAATATTTTATTTCTCTCATCGTTCAATTTTGGGTAAAGGACAAGTATGACTGTTGAAACACCTTTTAATCCGAATGCAGTTGGTGTACGAAATCGCTCTGTCTTGGGCAAAGGACAAGCATTTAATTTAATACAGCTTATAATTCAAATTCAGTCAAGACAGCGATTTATATTTTGCGAATGTTCACCAAAAGCAGTTCTGGCTAAATTATATTGAAAATATGGAAGAAATTCAAAAACATATGAAAACTAGAAGCCTCAAGTTCTTTGTTAAAATTGGACTTGTTTAAACCATCTTTATTTGTAAACGAAGCTCTGGTTATCGGATATACTTACATAATTACAAAAATATATAACTTTAATGCTGCACACAAAACTATGTGAGGCGCGGTAAAACTATGATGCAAACGTAAATTTTTTACAGCACACAAAACTGTGTGAGGAGCGTTGAAACTATGATACTACCTTTTATTTAGCACAAAAATTTGTGTGAGGAGCAGTGACTATGATATCACCTTTAATGCTGCACACACAACTGTGTGAGGAGCGGTGATACTATGATACAACCATTAATGCTGCACACACAACTGTGTGAGGAGCGGTGACTATGATACCACCTTTAATGCTGCACACACAACTGTGTGAGGAGCAGTGACTATGATACCACCTTTAATGCTGCACACACAACTGTGTGAGGAGCGGTGACTATGATACGACCTTTAATGCTGCACACACAACTGTGTAAGGAGCAGTGATACTATGATACCACCTTTAATGCTGCACACACAACTGTGTGAGGAGCGGTGACTATGATACAATCTTTAATGCTGCACACACAACTGTGTAAGGAGCAGTGATACTATGATACCACCTTTAATACTACACACACATCAGTGTGAGGAGCGGTGACTATGATACAACCTTTAATGCTGCACACACAACTGTGTAAGCAGCAGTGATACTATGATACCACCTTTAATGCTGCACACACATCTGTGTGAGGAGCGGTGACTATGATACCACCTTTAATGCTGCACACACAATTGTGTAAGGAGCAGTGACACTATGATACCACCTTTAATGCTGCACACACATCTGTGTGAGGAGCGGTGACTATGATACAACCTTTAATGCTGCACACACAACTGTGTAAGGAGCAGTGATACTATGATACCACCTTTAATGCTGCACACACAACTGTGAGGAGCGGTGACTATGATACCACCTTTAATGCTGCACACACAATTGTGTGAGGAGCAGTGATACTATGATACTACCTTTAATGCTGCACACACAACTGTGTGAGGAGCGTTGACTATGATACCACCGTTAATGCTGCACACACAACTGTGTGAGGAGCAGTGATACTATGATACTACCTTTAATGCTGCACACACAACTGTGTGAGGATCAGTGACTATGATACCACCTTTAATGCTGCACACACAACTGTGTGAGGATCAGTGATACTATGATACCACCTTTAATGCTGCACACACAACTGTGTGAGGATCAGTGATACTATGATACCATCTTTAATGCTGCATACACAACTGCGAGGAGCAGTGATACTATGATACCATCTTTAATGCTGCACACACATCTGTGTGAGGAGCGGTGACTATGATACCACCTTTAATGTTGCACACACAACTATGTGAGGAGCGGTGACTATGATGCCACCTTTGATGCTGCACACACAACTGTGCGAGGAGCAGTGATACTATGATACCACCTTTAATGCTGCACACACAACTGTGTGAGAAGCAGTGATACTTTGATACTACCTTTAATGCTGCACACACAACTGTGTGAGGAGCGGTGAATTTGATACTACCTTTAATGCTGCACACACATCTTTGTGAGGAGCGGTGACTATGATACAACCTTTAATGCTGCACACAACTGTGTGAGGAGCAGTGATACTATGATACTACCTTTAATGCTGCACACACAACTGTGTGAGGAGCAGTGACTATGATACCACCTTTAATGCTGCACACACAATTGTGTGAGGAGCAGTGATACTATGATACTACCTTTAATGCTGCACACACAACTGTGTGAGGAGCGTTGACTATGATACCACCTTTAAGGCTGCACACACAACTGTGTGAGGAGCAGTGATACTATGATACTACCTTTAATGCTGCACACACAACTGTGTGAGGATCTGTGACTATGATACCACCATTAATGCTGCACACACAATTGTGTGAGGATCAGTGATACTATGATACCACCTTTAATGCTGCACACACAACTGTGCGAGGATCAGTGATACTATGATACCATCTTTAATGCTGCATACACAACTGTGCGAGGAGCAGTGATACTATGATACCACCTTTAATGCTGCACACTTATCTGTGTGAGGAGCGGTGACTATGATACCACCTTTAATGTTGCACACACAACTATGTGAGGAGCGGTGACTATGGTGCCACCTTTGATGCTGCACACACAACTGTGCGAGGAGCAGTGATACTATGATACCACCTTTAATGCTGCACACACAACTGTGTGAGAAGCAGTGATACTTTGATACTACCTTTAATGTTGCACACACAACTGTGTGAGGAGCGGTGAATTTGATACTACCTTTAATGCTGCACACACATCTGTGTGAGGAGTGGTGACTATGATACTACCTTTAATGCTGCACACACAACTGTGTGAGGAGCAGTGACTGTGATACTACCTTAAATGCTGCACACACAACTGTGTGAGGAGCAGTGATACTAGTACTATGATACCACCTTTAATGCTGCACACACAACTGTGTGAGGAGCGGTGACTATGATACTACCTTTAATGCTGCACACACAACTGTGTGAGGATCGGGGACTATGATACCACCTTAAATGCTGCACACACAACTGTGGGAGGAGCGATGACTATGATTCCACCTTTAATGCTGCACACACAACTGTGGGAGGATCGGTGACTATGATACCACCTTTAATGCTGCACACACAACTATGTGAGGAGCGATGAAACTATGATACTACCTTTCATGCAGCACAAAAACACTGTGTGAGGAGCGGTGATACTATGATACCACCTTTAATGCTGCACACACAACAGTGTGAGGATCGGTGACTATGATACCACCTTTAATGCTGCACACACAACTGTGTGAGGAGCGGTGAAACTAAGATAATACCTTTCATGCAGCACAAAAACACTGTGTGAGGAGCAGTGATACTATGATACCACCTTTAATGCTACACACACAACTGTGTGAGGAGCGGTGACTATGATACCAACTTTAATGTAACACACACAACTGTGTGAGGATCGGTGACTATGATACCAACTTTAATGCTACACACACAACTGTGTGAGGAACGATGACTATGATACCACCTTTAATGCTACACACACAACTGTGTGAGGAGCGGTGACTATGATACCAACTTTAATGCTACACACACAACTGTGTGAAGATCGGTGACTATGATACCAACTTTAATGCTCTACACACAACTGTGTGAAGATCGGTGACTATGATACCACCTTTAATGCTGCACACACAACTGTGTGAGGAGCAGTGAAAATATGATGCTATTGGCATGCCATCATAAATTTACATTGGCACTTTTGTAATCACATGCATGATATGTATGCAGAGGAACAGATAACAGATGTTTTCGGTGTAAATTGGCTATAAAATCCGCCATTTAGGATAACATATTGGACATTTGCTCGTATTTCATTATCTTGGTGCAAATACATAGTTTAATAAAGGCGTACCATTACGACATTTTAGTTACAACGGTTTCACGAACAAACGTTTTGACGAAATCGGAATTGACAACACAACTGACGTAATAATAATTTTCTTTTAGCATTTATGACGTTATAAATGGTAATTATCAGTACAATTTTGAGAACAAACGGAATTTGATACAAGGTTATAATCTATGAAAGCCAAATCTGGACCTCACATCTTTTGCTCATTGTTCACAAGCCTAATTTAATTACATGTTAACAAATCTAACATGCACAATTCAAATGCAAGACCACGTGATCACTGTTTTGCTAGTGGTTGGGGTCTTTCAACATTATATTTTGGTAAGATAAAAAGAAATTGCGTTTGATCAAAATATGATAACCTGCGTTTTCCGACATCAATAGTATAACTATAAGTTGTATTTCTTTTAAAAACCAACTTCATCAACATCTTTTTACTCAAAATTGCGGAAACCATCGAAACCATTGTTTTGAGTTGTTGCTGAGGTTATTAAACATGTTGTGTGATATAAATAGCTGATACTGTTTTGATATTCTTTAGACATATGACAATATAGATTTCTCCATAGAAATTTAAATTGATTTTTATAAAGGTCGTCAAGCAATTAGAGAATTTGGCGACAGTCAAATCTAGCTTTTTTAAATGAGACAAAGTGTAAAAACTGCAACGCATGGACCAACTGTGAATTGCTTTAAAGAAGACACAAATCAAAATAATTACCACTCAGTTTTTTTAAATAACTTTTAATCCGTATTCGAAACAGTTATCAATTTCTCTGCCAGGAAATCTATGCAAAATGATATTTCTTCTCTCAGAAACCCATCTAGCTGCACAGCCACCGTCTAATCAGTACATACTCGTTTGTACTGCCGTTGTATCTTCGTTTGCTTTCGTTATGTACAATGGTCCGTAAATAAAACATCCAGTATTGCATGTGGTATTTAAATGGAATATATCAAGTTTTTACTGCCATGGCATTTATCTAGAAACAGCCAATGAGTGCAAATTGATTTTCGATGGATTCACTCAATCGATTTTAAAAGTGACACTATAAAACAATTAAAGATTAGTTTGCATACGAACGTATGCCAAACTTAATAATGTTATATCGAGGAACACCCGGACGCTGATATTAAGTACAATATAGATAAAACTGTTGGAGCAACAGTTTTTGAGACTATATATTCTGACCGTAATGTAATTTATTTAAACATGAATGTGCATTTCGTGAGCGTTCTGTACAAGTTTAAACAAAACAAATACTTTGCATAGCGAAGTTAACTGGGTTTTTTTTTCCATTTCTTTCTGGTACAATAAAATACAAGTAAATAAGTTTATGACAGAGTGATCCTCCTTGTTGGAATGTGAAACCACGTAAGAGTCTTACTACATTAACTTCAAAGACGACTGAACGAAGTATTAATGTAATTCATTGATTCTTCAATAATTATAACATAAGATGAAAATGAATTCTTAATAAGCAAGAAAAGTTCAAATCCAGTTTAAATTTCAATACAAGTTATCTAAATGCATAAATATAAGCATGAATTTGACAGACTGAGTTCACAATGTAGTTTCTTAAAATCTAAAAACGTGTAAAACAAACACTTGTTTCCAGGTTCGCTATTCTGTTTCGTTGCTTCTAATGACACGCGGTTAGTACTCTGTTGTAGGATGTTCACGTTTTACCGGTCCAATTGGTCTCGTTATCAACTCTTTAAAACAAACAAAACACCGTATCGTTAATTTTCCAACTTCAAAATTTTATTATTCATGAACACGTGATGGCAGGAAACCGTTACACAGCGTCTTTTTGAATGTATCCAAATATTGAACATTAAACTAGCTAAAAAATGATTCCTACGCTTTTCTGCTGTAAGAAGACATTTAATAAAGACAATTTTAAAAGCAGACATGCATGTAAATCTGCGATTTAAGCTACTATGATCAACAATATTGTCCATTGGTTAAATATATTCAATGGTATATTTCACAATTGTATTGTTTTTCTTTGAAACGCAAACAACGCTACAAATATACACATACATGTCTCTGACTTATCTCCTTTGTGTTGTTCACCAAATGCCTCTATATATTATTAATAGGAGGGAAAGCAGCATCCCCTGCCTTAACTTTTAGGACATCACTTTGGCGTAAATTCTTATATGCCTTTGATAAGAACAAATGTGGACAATCAGCATCACATATCTCGCACTTGTATAACGCCTGTGTGTATTCGTATATGTTGCTGTAATACACCTTTCAGAGAGAAAGCAGCATCACATATCTCACACTTGTATAAATTATCTCCTGTGTGTACTATTACATGTTGCTGTAATACACCTTTCAGAGAAAAAGCAGCATCACATATCTCACACTTGTATGGCTTCTCTTCTGTGTGTATTCGTATATGTTGCTGTAATTTATCTTTCCGAGAGAAAGCAGCATTACATATATCACACTCGTATGGCTTCTTTCTTGTGTGAATTCTTGTATGACTCTTTAAATAACCTTTCTGGGAGAAAGCAGCATCACATATCCAACACTTGTATGGCTTCTCGCCTGTGTGTATACTTATACGTCTCTGTAAGTGCCATTTCAGACCGAAAGCAACATCACATATATCACACGTGTATGGCTTCTCTCCTGTGTGTATTCGTTTATGACTCTGTAAATTACCTTTCTGAGAGAAAGCAGCATCACATATCTCGCACTTGTATGGCTTCTCTCCTGTGTGTATTCTTATATGTTGCTGTAATACCCCTTTCTGAGAGAAAGCAGCATCACATATCTCACACTTGTATGGCTTCTCTCCTGTGTGTATTCTTATATGTTTCTGTAAATTACCTTTCAGAGGGAAAGCAGCCTTACATATCTCACACTTGTATGGCTTCTCTCCTTTGTGTATTCTTATATGTTTCTGTAAATTACTTGTCTGAGAGAAAGCAGCACTACATATGTCACATTTGTATGGCATTTCTCCTTTGTGTATTTGTATATGTTGCTGTAGTACGCCTTTTTGGGAGAAAGCAGCATCACATAGCTCGCACTTGTAGGGCTTCTCTCCTGTGTGTATTCGTATATGTTTCTGTAAAGTACTAGTCTGGGTGAAAGCAGCGTCACATATTTCACACTTGTATGGCTTCTCTCCTGTGTGTATTCGTATATGCCTCTGTAAATTACCGTTCCGAGAGAAAGCAGCACTACATATCTCACATGTGTATGGCATCTCTCCTGTGTGTATTTTCATGTGAAGTTTTAAAATTTCCTTTAAAAACAACTCAGTCCCACAAACATGTGTATGGCATATCTCAAGTGGGTATTTTCATGTGACGTTTTAAATTTTCCTTTAAAAACAACTCAGTCCCACAAACCGTGCATGTGTATGATCTTCTCTTTGTGCATATCCATGTGAATCTAAACGAAACAATAAATGTTTGTATCATGAATGACAATATCGTTCAAATAAGTCAATTCTTCGAATCACATGTTTTAATAATATTCCCCATATTTTATGTTATTTTGTTCATAGCTATTTTATAAACATCATAACTCATATAGTAGGTTGCCTCATTGACGGGTTTTCCTTATTGACGACAGTTTGTTATTGCAATACATATAGGATCTGACACGGGTTGTCATTTAATACGAGGTTGTATTAAAGATGTTTATGAAATGTGTTATTAAGCGAGTCTTTGGTGAGCTTACTAACAACTTTCATGGACGAGTTTAATAAAGTTCTTGCCTTTAATGACAACGAGTGTCAGATAAAAAAAAATTCACATTCTTAAAATGGTGTTTTTGTTACCAGTTTAGTTCCACTTTCTGAACCGATTGTTTGACAGCCGAAGTACTCAGAGGAGAATGTCAACGATGCGCCATATAAATAGTTCCAAATTAAAATGACAATAGTAACTAGCAGTTATCAAGTTTTAATACTGATAAAGTGCTTAATAAGTGACGAATAAAAAATGTGTAGTAAAATATCCAACAACATTAATAAAGAACAATTTTGACAAAAAACAACAACAATAAGTACACAATTTAATGACGTCACACTCTAGAGTACACGCATTTACGCGGTTTATGTGACCTACATCGGTCTGTCAAGTTTTACTCTGTTTAATTTTTTCGCTGTCGCTTTCTACGATGATTTTGCAGCGTTTTCGTACAATCTTAGTGTACATGGAGGTTCACAACATGCAGATGATTACGGCAAAGCCTTACTCTGTATTACATGGATGTTGAAAAAGTTCCACCAAGAATGTTTCGAGAGAACTAGTTCTGGCTTCCATAACTTTAAAGTTGAAATTTATTTTTCATGTTTACTACACATGAACACGTCCCAAAAGGTATAAATACATAACGTTTCCGCTGAAGTTCTTTAGCTACCAGAGACCATGATGTTCTAGCCGCTAAGGGATGTGTAAGGAGATGTCTGTGCTGCGGAAATCGTCTTTGTGTTTTCGGTAACCGACAGCAGATTAAACTGGGAAGCAGATGGCATTGATTGCATATTGCTTATGTTGGTCAAGATTAAAATGTTTGAAATGTTCTTTAAAATTTCTTGAGGTGTTTGTCACTAATGTGGCTGTATTTGTTGACTGACTGGATATTTCTGTGACTAATGATCTGCATTATCTGGTTAACGGACCATTGTTATCAGAAAGGTTTTGTACACGATGCTTTCTGGCACTATGATTCGTTAGCCATTTGTCTCCCGGACGTCTTACGGGTTCACTATTGAGGTATGTATTTGTTGGCATTTAAACCATTTTGTTTACAAAAATGCGGAGGGATATCTAGGTTGCGTGTAATTAGTCTAACTAATAGAAATGTCTGATAGGTTATTGTACACATGTGTAAGATAAAATATTGGTAATGGGTATATAAACGGCTTGCTTAATAATATTGTTAGCACGTTACCAACTGTACTTCTATGCACCCAGTCCGAAAAGCACGCAAGTAGTAAACAAAGATTGTACTGTGCCTTTATTGATATGAAACGCGCCTTTGATAGTGTTAGTTATAGTTATATAGATCAGGAGTTGATGAAAAAATGCTCAGAATTGTTAAAAATATGTATGCAAATGTCAAATCATGTGTTTAAAAAATGTACTTCGCTTTCCGAATATTTTGAGTGTGCTGTCGGCCTTAAGCAAGGGGAGATATTATTTGCCCTTTTCGTTGATGACCTTGAGCTATTTTTAGAAGGTGACCCATTATGCGGACTTACGATTGACGATATGAATATTATACTGATGTTATTTGCTGATGATATGGTTGTTTTTGGTAAATCTGTTGATGAATTACAAAAAAGTCTAAATACGTTACATGAATACTGTATCAAGTGGGCCCTAGAAGTTAATATAGATAAAACGAAGGTCAATGGTTTTTCGTAAAATGTACATTGAAACGGTTGATAATTTTAATTATCTTGGTACTGTTTTTAATTTTACTGGATCTTTTGTTTTGAACCAAGAAACTATTGCAGAGAAGGGACTTAAGGCACTAAATGTACTTATTAATAATACTAACTATTATAATTTCAAACCTAGCGTTCTTTGCCAATTATTTGACGCTTTTGTAAGTGCCACGTTGAATTATGGATGTGAAGTGTGTGGGGTTTCCAAATCAAAAGAAATTGAGCGTATTCACTTGAAGTTTGCAAAACCATACTTGGGGTTAAAACGAGCTCATGCAATATGGCCGTTTATGGGGAGTTAGGTAGATACCCATTATATGTAAATATATATGGTAGAATTATAAAATTTTGGTGTAAGACTATTTCTTCAGATAATATTATTATAAATAAGCTATACAATGACATGTTAGGCAGTCTTGCTAACCGTAATAATTGGGCTAATGATGTAAAAACTTTGTTAGATATCTATGGTTTTTCTTATGTGTGGTTAAACTCAAACCCTGTTAATTTGAAAAGCTTTCATATTGTGTTTAAAAATGGAGTGCTCGATGTATTTAAACAATCATGGTTTGAAAATGTTAACAACAGTAATACCCTATGTACTTATAAATACCTTAAGGAACACTTTGGAATTGAATTTTATCAAGATGTTTTACCAATTAAATTAAGAATGGCTTTGTCTAAGCTAAGATTGTCGTCACATAAATTTCATATTGAAACAGGAAGATATGGCCGTAATAGAATTGAAAGGGCTGAGCGTAGTTGTATTTTGTGTAACTCTAACGATATAGAAGACGAATACCACTTTGTCATAATATGCCCTGTGTATAACAATATCAGAAAGGAGTTGATAAAAACAATCTATGTTAGAAACCCAAGTATGTACAAATTTGTTGAATTAATGAAATCTCAAAATATAGTCGAAATAAGAAATCTAAGTAAATACATTAACCAAGCATTTCTTTTAAGAAATTCCGTGATCAATAATATGACCTAGCCTATATAAAAATATATGACATTAGCCTCCCAAATCTCTATTTTCCTGGTATTACATATATTAAGCATTTACATTTAGTTCGATATTTACCATTTTTATAAAATAATAAGCAATAATATGTTTTATCTGTGTTTATTTTTTTTCTCTTTTCGTTCTTATTTTGCCATGTATCATTGTGACCATAATAATTATAATTTGACATATCATGTTTTGTCAAGAAACTGTTATTTACATGTTTACGACAATAAACTACTCTGTCTGTCTGTCTGGTATAATCACTGTGCTTATGGATATGCGCATATCAATTATTTTTCTAAGTTTTTGGAATAAGATTAGCTAAAAGATCAATTATATAATAGAAAGATCAAATTTCAACGTCATAATATCAGACTGAGTATATATATTTTGGAATATATATTTAGTTGGTGTTTGGTTATAAACAGAGTTTGATTTATGGAACGTTATTTAGGTTGAAATAGTGTGTGTATTTTTTTCGAAAAAGTCGCAAGTCAATATGAAAACCATTTCGCAAAAGAATAGTTCGTAATATACAATCAAAAGTGTGTGTCGCATCGGAATGAAAACCTTTTCTGTAAGAAGAATATCATATTAAAAACAAAATATCAAAATGTGAACAGCGAAATCACAAACGGAATATGATGAATCAGAAAAAGCACAAGATTGCAATATCAGATGAAACCTATTATATTGCAATCACAAACGAATTCATGCCATGAATATCAAAATCACTTAAATGCAAAACTAGAGCTATCACTGAAGGTGATTAATACCCCAAACGCCGCCTCTCATTATGATTTATCATTGTATGAAGTTTTATGAAATTCCATCTAGTAGTTTTCAAGTTACTGTCCGGACAAAAGTTTGACAAAAACACAGAAAAGGGCAATAACTCTGTAACTTGCTTAAATAGTGTAATGATTCATGTACACTGAACTCCATCTCAGTGTGCTGTACCATTGTATAAAGTTTTATTACATTCTATCCGGTAGTTTTCAAGTTATGCTCCTGACAAGAAAAAAGGGCAGTAACTTTGTAATTGGCTGAAATAGAATTGCGGTTCCTGTACACGGCACCCCCTCCCATTATGATCTATCACTGTATGAAGTTTTATTAAATTCCATCCAATAGTTTTCAAGTTATGCTCCGGACAAGAAAAAGTAACAAAGGGCAATAACTCAGTAATTGGCTGAAATAGAATTGCCGTTCATGTACACTTCACTCCATCTCATTATGATCTATCACTGTATGAAGTTTTATTAAATTCCATCCAATAGTTTTCAAGTTATGCTCCGGACAAGAAAAAGTAACAAAGGGCAGTTACACTGTAATTGGCTGCAATAGAGTTGCAGTTCCTATACACTGCACTCCCTCTCATTATGATCTATCACTGTATGAAGTTTTATTAAATTCCATCCAATAGTTTTCAAGTTATGCTCGGGACAAGAAAAAGTAACAAAGGGCAGTAACTCTGTAATTAGCTGAAATAGAATTGCGGTTTCTGTACACTCCACTCCCTCTCACTCATTATGATCTATCACTGTATGAAGTTTTATTAAATTACATCCAATAGTTTTCAAGTTATGCTCCGGACAAGAAAAAAAGTAACAAAGGGCAGTAACTCTGTAATTAGCTGTAATAGATCGAGTTATGATTCTTGTGCACTGCATTGTGCTTTACCATTGTATTGATTTTTAATAAATTACATCTAGTAGTTTGCAAGTTAATGTCTGGAAAAATATTTGAAAGCGAAAAAAAATAAAGAGCAATCACTCAGTAATTAGCTAAAGTAGAGTTATGGTTCTTGAACACTGCACTTCCTCTCATTGTGCTTTACCATTGTATGAAGTTCCAATGAATTCCATCCAGTACTTTTCAAGTTATATTCCGGACAAAAAAAGTATAAAAGGGCAATAACTCAGTAATAAGCAAGAATATAGTTATGGTTATTGTACACTGCACTTCCTTTCATTATGCTATATCATTGTATGAATTTTAATCCAATTCCATCAAATAGTTTTTAAGTTATGCTCCGGACAAGGTAAATTGCAACGGACCGACCGACAAACCGACGGACCGACCGACCGACCACAGGTTGACTCCAATATACCCCTATCAAACTTCGTATAAATAGGGGAGTCTAATAATATTGCAATCACAAACGAATTCATGCCATGAATATCACAATCACTTAAATGCAAAAATAGGGGAGTCAAATAATATTGCAATCACAAATGAATATGTCATGAATATCAAAATCATTTAAATTGCAAAAATAGGGGAGGGTTATAATATTGCAATCACAAACGATTATGCCATGAATATCAGAATTACTTAAAAGCAAAAAAGGGAATCTAATAATATGGCAATCACAAACGGAACTGCCATGACTATCAGAATCACGTAATTGCAAAAAATAGGGGAGTCTAATAATATGGCACAAATTAATATTCAATGAATAGCAAAATACACACACAACTGAGTTTAATAACAACGTTTTTCGGAATTTTACAATTACTGCTGGACATGTCTGTGTTTTTGTAATTCTTTTTTAATGATAGCACTTGTTTAGTCAGAACGCATGTTGCAAAGAAAAGATGTGTTTTTATTAAAGATATATTGTCTTCATTCGGTAAGTGATTCTTGTAAACTCAGTTGTGTGTGTATTTGTCAAAACCTTTACTACTTCCAAATTAATTCATTTATCATATGTTACATATTTATTACTAATAACAAGATCGAATCAGTGTATAATAAGATACAAATACACATGTACCATTTATACTATTTATTCTGCACATTTCTTCCAGATAAAATTTGGTATCCTTGATAAGTTAAATAATTTTCTTTTAAAATGAAGAAACGACATATTCCACCGATTTTATGAATGCATGAAACAATCAACACTTTTTAGCTGTGTGTTGGTAATTACCGCAGCGATTATAAACATACAATGAATACATATCGTATATTCCTACCACGATTGGGGAACCGGATTAACATTTATGCCTCAAAGTTGTTTTCTTTCACAAATGTTTAGATTTAACACCAGAATTTGGTAAGAGGAATTTTATTCTGGTGTTAAACCTAAAAGAAATATGTACACACATATTTAAGACAATTACTGCAGACCACACGTATACAGTTTTTTTGGAATGAAAATACATATCGTGTCAGGTTAGAGGCTAATTATGTGCCTCTGGTCGTGTCTGGTGTTTTTAGAACAATAAAATATTGATTTTTTTTCGACCTGAAAATATGCCGATATCTGAAAAGTATTTAAACGTGACTTAACCATACTGGGTCTTCGTTATTAAGAAATCATGGTAGAATCATGTCTTTGGACACAAATATTATTTAGAAAAGTTCGATGCAATTTAATCAAGTTTCACTTGAGACGGTCCTTGATTTTGCTGACATGGATTAAGTCAATCTCATGAATATTTTCTAAATTAATTGCTTCTGAAGTCTCCACCTTTTTCCCCATAAGTTTATGATTGGTACATCATTGGTTTGTGTACATTCCTTCTCGGACGAAAACATGATGATTAATACTACTGTTTTATAAGTTAAATAATCAATAACACTTGCGCTTTTTTATGCCAACTGAGGTTTTTTATCATTAATTGTTCAGCCGTTGAAATAAAAAGGTTAATTTATCATCCTGCAAAAACTCGGTGAATCCACTACCATAGTTATTTGTGTTTCATCGTACCCAGAAAATGTACCGATCCGACAAATCGGTCGGTTTCCATATAAAACATTGTATGAATGTGTGAATATGTCGTTCTCATATTATTCGTGCACTTGCCGAAGTTTTTGTAATTCCAGAAAGGATAAACATAATCTGGTGTATACTCATCGGAAAAACAAACGAAATATTACTCGTGAAAAAGTTAATTAAGCCGACATGTATATTTTAAAAAGGGTCATCGCGTGTATATAATTTGAAAGTAAAATAAACATTGTATCGCCCTTACAATCATTGTTGTAATGTAGAGTATTCGATGTGATAATGAATGTTATTTTTACAATTTATGTTTATTGTATTATTAACTACTTTGTTTATCTATAGATTGTTCGTGATTATAATTATTTTTAGACAAACATTATAACAATATGCACAGCCGTATTTAGTTGCATAAAAAAGTAAGGTGAGTATAACTTGTAATAAATGCTTCAGAGTTCTGTATTTGTTTAGAGACATTTTATCTTGTTTCAAGTTGTTATAATTACTTTTCATTTTTACGCCCAAATCTAAGACATGTTTTAAATCTAGTTGTTGCATATAACAACCCTGAAAAAATCTGCACAAACAAATAATTGCTCAGTGTCATGTTTTCACACTTACAAGTGTGATATCTCAAGTTCTGCCATTTGTCATGTGTTCTCACTTAGATATCGAAATACCTTTGTGTTATCATTTGATATGACAATACAACTAAGATTATGACCCCTCCCCCCACGATATATATAACGGACAACATCTTACTTCGAGGTTCTTAGTTTAATGAATCCTTGGCAACGCTTTCACACAATGTAATAACCTTAGGATGGAGTCTTCAGCTGGGACTGGTTATATTCTCCATCCTGGTTTACCTGGTTATACAGCGATAAAGTCCCCCCCCCCCCCCCAAAAAAAAAAAAAGTTGGACACTTATATATACATGTTTATTATGTTATTGAATATCGCTGTTGTATTATAAACAAGAAAAAAAATCACTCAAAAAATAAAAAATAATAATAATATAATAAAATCCAGCAAAAGCACTGAGGACTATAGCACTGAGGCATAGTCCTCAGTGCAAACCAGCATATACCGGGTGGTTTAGGAAACTAACTTGTGAGAAATTCGTTATTAAAAAAAAAAAAAAAAATAATTTCACGCGAGCTAGTTGTTATAATGCCAAGGATACTTTGTGTATAAACACTTATTATTGTAAACAATTTTAAAATTGAGACATCTTATTAAAATGTAGGCTGAACCTTAAATGTTTGTGTAGTAAAAATAATTATAGTAGAATTTCTATTTATGTATTTGAAGTGTTCGATTTTAATTCGTATGTGATAGATTCTTAAGGCATTATTTAAATATTGAATTTTTAACCATAGATTTTTACATATTGTGTTGGATTACTTATATATATATATATATATATACAGTCCAAAGCACCCACGCTACGATTTAAGAAGAGATGTTATTAATGTTATTAAAATGTGTAGACATACTGTAAAACGAAGCGTGCTCGCCGAATGGGTATAACCCGATGGCGAGGGTAAATAAGCTTACCCCACCCTTAGAGGTTGACCGAATATTTATTCCTGGTATGTGCTATTTTGTACAGGTTTTGTCAGGGTTGTTTTATGCAACAGCTAAATTTAAAAAAGGTTTAGATAGTTTTACTTACCTTAAGTTTTATGCAACTAAATATTGTTGTGCAAATTGTTATCATATTATACATATATGTTTGTCAGAAACTATTTGTATTCTCGAACAATCTATAGACTAACATGGAGTAATAATAATACCCAATATATAAAATAACACTCATAATCACATTGAATACTCTACAAACAACAACGATAATAAGGGCGGTACTATTAACTTTCAACTTACGCGCTCGATGACTTTTTTTAAATATACATGTCGGATTAGATAACTTTTTCAAGAGTTATATATTTCGTTTGTTTATTCGGTGATTTCAACTATTGCAATGGATACACCAGATTATTTTTATCCTTTCTGGAATACAAACACAATTTTGAGACATAAATGCTGTTAAGGTTTCCCAATCATGGTTGGAATACATGATATGTATCCAGGGGAAGTAATCGCTGCGGTTATTATCCAACACACAGCTAAACGTGTTGACTGTTTTTTGTATTCATAAAATCGTTGTCTGTTACCGTGCAATGGTGGAGTGTGTCATTTCATCATTTTAAAAGGTTATTCGAAGTTATTTATCAGTAAGCTGATAACGTTTGGGTATGTATACTATTTTGAGCAATTTGTGGTGTTTGTTTGATCGGTTGTTTTGTGCTTGTCTTCGCTAAATTGTAAACAATCCGCCTGTCCACCGAAGTTTAAGCCTGTCCGAAAACTCTTGTCGGTATTAAATAGTATTCAGAAATACTAATATATAGCACTGCAGAGGCATGTCATTTAGTTATAATAAACAAACTTAATCTCACAAAACAATCAACATCTTGAAAGGTCTGAAGAAGAATTATATTTAGTTTTGGTGATATTGACTGCCTTGTTGCAAACCAAGAAGAAATAAAATGTAGTAACATATTGATATAGATCTATCGTTTTAACTCGTTTATCTCTGGGAATCAACATCGTGATAACATGTCTGAAATGGCTGACTTTTGGTTGTGTGACGTCAAATAACAATGTGGGACCAACTGCTAATTCTGATGAGTATTTACAGACATTACATTATAGATACCTAACCTTTTTGGTTATTTGAAAGTCATCTAAAAATATGTTGATCATCCAGACCATCATTTACTAAAAGTCACTGTAATCAGGTCTCTGGAATGGTGCTAGTCTCTGTTGGATTACAGCTGGTGTTGGCTTTTTATGATTATCTTACAAGTATGAGATAATTGTCAGCATTGAAATTTTATGAATGATCAATGAATAGTGACATTATTTTAACCAAAAATCAATATCTAATTGGCCGGTTCAAAAGACTGGATCAATTTAATCAGATAACGACAACCAGTATTATTTATTAATATAATAAATTTGATTATTTTTATTATTCAATTCACAATAATTCACGGCTTGATTTCTTCATTTTCAACATACTGTATAACCAATTTAATTGGATCAGATATAAGTGGATTTATCGACGCCTGCTGATAAAATATTAAAGCATAAATTTTTCCATTCATGTTTTGGTCTTAAAGCTGCACTCTCACAGATTGAACGTTTTGAGAACTTTTTTTATTTTTTGTCTTTGAACAAGCCAATTTTTGGAAAAATCTATGGAAACCATTTAAATAAGACTGCTGACAAAAATTAGATTGCAGATTTTATATATAAGTCCAAAAATGAATGTTTTATGCATTTTTCTTAAAACGTAAGTAACCGTTAAAGCCATTAAACATTCAGTTTCGAACGGGAATATATATATGAAAATCTACAATCTGATTTTTTTGTCAGCAATCTTTTATCATTGGTTTGCAGATATTTATGCAAAAATTTGCTCTTTCCAAGACAAAAAATAAAAAGTTGTAAAAATGGCATATCAGCTTTAAAGCTGCACACCAAAAGATTGAACATTTTAAGATATTTTTTTATCTTGGAACGAGCCATTGTTTGCGAAAATCCATGGTAACTAGTTATATTAGACTGCTGACAAAAATTTAGAAAGCGGATTTTTATATTTAAGTTCAAAAATTGATGTTTTATGCATTTTATAATAATAAATCGTTTTTGTAACCGCAAAAATTTGCTATTTCAGAGACAAATAAAAATAAAAAAGATGTCAATATGTTCAATCTGTGAGAATGTAGCTTTTAAGTTGCACTATCACAGACATACCATTTTTAAAACTTTGAGTTTTTGTCTTTGAACGAACCAATTTTTGCGAAAATACATGAAAACCAGTTACTGCTGACAAAAATTAGATCGTAGATTTTTAAATGTAAGTTAAAAATATATGTTTAATATATTTTTCTTAAACTGTTAGTAACGGTTTAAGCCATACAACATTTATTTTTTAACAGAAATATAAAAATCTGTGATCTGATCTTTTGTTAGCAATCTTTTATCATTGGTCTGAAGATATTTATACCCCCGTGAAGGGGGTTATTGGAGCCACCCTGTGGTCGGTCGGGTGGTTTGTCAGTCGGTCCGTTGCATTTTACCTTGTCCGGAGCTTAACTTAAACTATTGGATGTAATTGGATTATGGTAAAGCATTAACTGATAGGAAGTGCAGTGTACAATAACCATAACTCTATTCTTGCTTATTACTAAGTTATTGTCCTTTGTTACTTTTTTTGTCCGGATTATAACTTGAAAAGTGATGGATGGAATTCATTGGAACTTCATACACTGGTACAGCACAATGAGAGGAAGTGCTGTGTTCAAGAACCATAACTCTACTTTTTGCTAATTACTTAGTTATTGCCCTTTATTTGTTTTTTTGCTGTATATTTTTTTTCAAGATATTAACTTGCAAGCTACTTGATTGAATTTATTGAAACTTCATACAATGTTAAAGCACAATGAGAGGAAGTGCAGTGCACAAGAACCATAACTCTATTTTTGCTAATTACAGAGTTATGGCCTTTAATACTTTTTTCTTGTCCCAAGCATAATTTAAAAACTATTGGATGGGATTTAATAAAGCTTCATACAGTGATAGATTATAATGAGAGGAAGTGCAGTGTACAGGAACCGCAATTCTATTCCAGCCATTTACAGAGTTACTGCACTTTGTTACTTTTTCTTGTCCGGAGCATAACTTGAAAACTATTGGGTGGAATTTAATAAAACTTCATACAGTGATAGATGATAGTGAGAGGAAGTGCAGTGTACAGGAACTACAATTCTATTTCAGCCAATTACAGAGTTATTGCCCTTTGTTATTTTTTTCTGTGCGGAGCATAATTTGAAAACTACCGGATGGAATGTAATAAAACTTTATACAATGGTACAGCACAATGAGAAGGAGTTCAGTGTACATGAATCATTACACTATTTTAGCAAATTACAATGACGATAGTCCATAAAATAAAGTTGTCATTTATAGGTTGTCTTTCTAAATAGTTGACTGCAATCTCATATCAGGGTGGCGTTCGGGGGTATTAATCACCTTCTGTGATAGCTCTTGTTATGCAAAATTTGCTCTTTCTAAGACGAAATATAAAAATGAAATGAATTTGAAATATCTCCTAAGTGAAAAATCAGCTTTTCCTTGTATTCCAAAACTTTAAATATAAAAATAAGCATGTTCTTCTTAACAATTATGCGCAAGTACATTTGTAGTTTGTTCTTTAAATCTTAAAACAATTGTACCTCTGAAATTCCATTCCTTTTTGGTTATTTTCATGACATTAAATTTTCCTAATTTGACTAGGATCTTCTCTCTAAAATTGACAGAAAAAGTCTCATGACCCCGTATTGTCAGCATTTAACATTCATTAAGATTTTAGCAAAGAGAAAACTGGACATTCATATTCATTTGTTAAACATGCAATGGATTGTGAATAATAATTATAAGCTGGTTTAAAAAGGGTACATAATATAGTTTTCTCAGCAAGGATTTTGTCCGCTCACTACAGGGCTTCCGTTAAAGAAAGTTCGGAAGTATATTACTCCCTAGAAATGGGTTAAAACTTCCAAAATTGATTCTTTGGAAGTACGAAAACTTCCATAAATTTGAAGAAAACTTCCAAAGTTGAAAGCTTGGAAGTTCAAAATATCATAACATTTTGTCAATATTACTTTTATGGTCATAATTTCAATCAGTTGAACTATTTTAAGTAAAATTCATTTTTATAATACATAAGTCTGTGAATTTGGCAAGTTAAAGTTGCAAATTATTTGATTTTTATTATACAAGGGCAGTAATGTCAGGTGCGCCCCTGCTTCCAGGTTCATTGTTTTGAGTGATAAACGTCCTCGATTAGGTGAGGATTGCCACTGTTTTCTCTATGTTTCAACGATAATTTTTAGAAACGACCTTGTGCACCGAATGAAGAGTAATTGCTCGTTTACGAAGACGCTTGTTTTAGATCAAAATAATGTCTGTATTAAAATATCTCGTGAAAACAATGCACGTTCTTACTAGGCTTCCCGACTCACTCAATGCATTTTTTGCTTCAAACAACTATTTAATACGGTTCTCTTGCGTACAAACCCCACCCGATGCTTTGTTTTGGACAATAACAGTATTGCTGTTGTTTTACGAATGCAGACAGCCAATTTTGGAGTTAAATCGGCTCATTTACGAAAATGCTTGCTGGTTCATTCTGAAAATTTTTAGAACCTAAAATTTTTGTCGGCGTCGGCGTCCGCGTCACCCCTTGGTTAAGGTTTTGCGTGCAAGCACACATAGGTAAATATCTCAGCAACTACTTGAGATATTGCATTGGGACTTTATACAATGGTACTCAACCATCTGACCTACTTAATTAACAAAGTTAGATAACTGTAGTTTGCATTTAATGCAAATAATAATTAATTAATTCCCAACAAACATTTTATATCGACCCGACATCGGCATTTACATCGGGCCGATGTCGGATGTGCAACACGGCTCGACATCGGGCCGATGTCGGCATATTTGTAATAGCCGACATTTAGCCAGCATGATGCCGCGATCCTTTTTCATCCATATTCTCATACAGCTGGATTGTTATGCTCAATGGCATCAGAACATGATAGTTAAACACAAGATGTTGTCTTGGTTAGTCTTCAGAGAGAGAAAATAATAATGCAGAGAAAATCTACCGGAAACCTACAGGCATATTATATACTTAAAATTTCCTACACAAGAACATAAGCCATTTGATCTTACATTTTTTTTTATTATTATCAGTGCTTTAAACATTTAAACAATAGGGTTATCACAGAATGTGGATACTACCCCAGAAAGGTATTATCAAAATGTACAAGTTACAATACATAGATATGTCATAATACACACTGTATAAATAAACAAACAAAATAAGACTTGAAATAAGAGTTATTTGATTGAACAATACTTAAGGTTAAGCTACTGCATTAAACATTAAGGGTTTTAACATAATATTGTTTTGTTTTTTTTCATCTCGGAGTTCCAAGGATGCACTCAGTTATCTGTGCCTGCCTCATTTCCTTCCTAATTTCCCTTCCACCATCTCTGTCCGATGCTCTCCCTATCCAGGCGGCATATGTCTCTCGTACCTGTCCTGTGAGAAACGACGATATTTCTCGACAGCCTCTGGAATAAGTGCATGTACTATTAATACATAGGTAGAAATAATAAGTTTTTTCAGGATACGGGTATTACAAAATGCATTTTCAAGGAATTTGGTATTCTTAATTTTTTATTGGGTTTTTGTTAAATGTGAATTATCTTTTCTGTTGTTTGTATTCAATTTGCCTACACTCCTTCGCATATTTCTGGGGGATTATATACTTGAACTATGCTTGTAAACAAAGGTTAAAAACGGTATATACCTGTAGAGATTGCGCAACTGTTGGGGGATCTTGTAGTAACTGTTGTGATGCTTGCAGAACAGTTCTGCCATTGCCACTGTCACCTTCAAATGCCTTGGTGGTGTTGTCACTGACATTTATTCATCCTCATCTGATTAAAACACGGTTCTCCTGATCATTTCTCCCCTTTATGTAAATTTAAAGGTTGGCATAGTCAACCTGCTTTTACTTAAGTGTGAAATAGCCTAAATCACATGCTTTTTATCAATACCTTCGATCTTCAGTCATTAACAGATGTATCATAAATTATTTTGCTTCACAAAAATATATAAATGCACACCATGACAGACTGGTTGTAACTAACATAGTATGAATAAGTTCAGTATAAATGGTTACATTGGGACGTAAAGACAAACCTCCTCTATGCTGGCCTTTATTACTCATTTTCAGAGTCTCAATTTGCAGTTGTCCGCTCTCTGCAACTTCGATCTTTCCACAATATACGGTACTGTAAATTAAAATGTGTCAATTATGATTCATAATTGATAACGAAATGTTCATTTTAAGTTTGTCTAAAATGGAAGCGGATAAATTAATCGTTCAAACCCAACCAAATCATTAATGTAATTCTTTGCTTTTGTGTGCACATGCTACCTAAATGTTGATTTTTTGCTTTTTTTTTCAAACTCATAAAACAACAAAGAAAACTAGTCACGAAAATATATTACACGAATTCCTTTTCAACATATTTACTCGAAATAAAAGTATTTATAACTTTCGAGAATAAAACTATAGATTAACAGAATAGTACTATAATTATTCCTTATATTCATGCGCTCAATAACGATTCAAATACTTAGTAGTACTTACCATTGATTAAAACCAAAAATATGATTTGACTTTCATCATCTCTTTGAAATGGCACAAATACCGCAGTGAATATAAAACTAAATAATTTCGTAGATAAAAATCAAATAAACATGAACTGAATCTTTTAATTACAGAATTAATGAAAAAAAAAACACAATATAAACTTACATGTTAGTTGGTTCTTTTACTTAATGATAATGAATTTAAATATTTATTAATTGCCAGGAGAATGAACTGCTAGTGAAAGTTGCAACATATGCATTGCTCTCCCTTGAAGCAATACCACGTATACATCGGCCCAATGTCGGCCCGATATTGACATATTTATAAAAGGTTTTTTGTCCATGAAAAAATAAAAGCTATTGTTTATGTAATTGTGTTTAAACATTCAAATTAAATCAGGTAGTATTATTACGCATACAATGTTTCAGTCAATATGCCCATATCGGGCCGATGTCGGGCCGATATCGGCAAACAGTGGTCGATATGCCGATATTCACCCGACATCGGCCCGATATGGTCATGTTTGCTGGAAAGCCTTTATTATTTGACTTAGAAATTCTGGTTAAGGTTTTGCTTGCAAGCACGCTTAGGTTAATATCTCAGCAACTACTTGAGGTATTGCATTGAGACTTTATACAATGGTACTAAACCATCCAACATACTAAATTAATCAAGTTAGATAACTCTAGTTTGCATTTAATGCAAAATAATTGCCCTTTATTATTAGGCTTAGAAATTCTGGATAAGGTTTTGCATGTAACCTCTTTTAAGTCAATACCTCAGCGAATACATCATGTTTTGCATTGAAACTTTACACACAGGCTCCCAACAATTTAACCTTCTTATCTAATCAAGAAAGATATCTATATTTTTGATATTACATAATTTTTGCCCCTTTATTATGCAACATAGAAATTCTGGTTAAGGTCTTGCATGTTAGCACACATAGGATAATATCTCAGCAACTACTTGATGTATTGCATTGAGACATTATACAATGGTATTCAACCACCCAACCTAATTGGATAACCAAGTTAGATAACTGTATTTTGCATATAATGGCCCTTTATTATTACTTTTAAGAATTCTGGTTAAAATTTTGCATGTTACCACATTTATGTTAATATCTCAGCACATCATGTATTGCATTGAAATGTAACAGTGATCCATGCATGTTTCACAAAAACTTTTCTATCGATATACTGAAAAGCGGCGGAATAGTTGAGCACGCTGTCTCTGTGACAGCTCTTGTTTCGAGCGTTATCGCCCATGATTGAAAGAAATTACCTTTAATCGGTCTTTACCAAAAGCTTTTGAAGCTTATGTTCAGTCATCACCAAATTTAGTTAGTACGCGTGGATAAACGAGCTTTGACAATACCGATAACCAGCCATTTTGGTGAAGTTTTGTTTAAGAATTGCCGCCCTTTAATTATAGAACTTACCTAAAATTTGTCTTGTCCGCTCTATTATTCAGAATCCACTTCCAAATAATCACCAAATGTGGGCATAATTTTTATGGGAATAATATCGCGGTCGAGTTTAATGACCAGTCGTTTGTTTGGGATTGGTCGCCCTTTAATACTATACATTTTACTTATAAATGACAGCAATATGCCACCATAATTTGTGGGTTCTATCCAGTCCCCAAAACAGCGTTAAATCCAATTATGCCTAGAAATCTTGTTTGCACATTGCTTTAATTTATAATCCAACATATTATGAGCATTGTGTTATATATCTGGCATGTCCATCATATTGAGTGCATTGTATATATTTGTGTTCATCAGCACTTATAAAGTTTTTCTGACTTTCCCCCTTAGAATGGAAAAAAGAGGCGGGGCATGTCCTTTAATGTTTAAAAGAGTTTAATAACAAACTGAATTGATATAAACATTTGATTTTATCTAATGTGTCTGACATACAAGCTATACGGCAATACCAAATTGTGGACAGTGGTCCAAAAAGTTAGTGTCAACCCCTGTCGTATGCATGCTACTTAGATACAAGCATTCTCTTCCAACACATTATCATTTTAATTTGTTATTAACACGATTTTGAGTGTACTACATACATGTCTTTCTTATATTGTCAGATACACATGGATTCATACACAACAGAAAAAACATTCACGTTGGAAGTCTGTGGTGTTGATTTGTCTCAGAAATCAGAAATAAAGCATCACCCGATAAGGCATACTGTAGAGGAGACTTACACGTGTGAGATTTGTGATGCTGTTTTTTCACAAAAAAGTAATTTACTTACCCATATGGTAACACACACAAAACAGAAGCCCTACAAGTGCGAGATATGTGATGCTACCTTTGCACGGAAGTGGAATTTAAAAGCACATATAAAAATCCACACAGGAGAAAAGCCATACAAGTGTGAGTTATGTGATGCTGCTTTTTGTCAGAAAAAGGAATTACAAACACATGTAAGAAAACACACTGGAGAGAAGCCTTACCAATGTGGGTTTTGTGAAGCTGCTTTCTCTCATCGAACTACTTTACTTCATCATATAAGAATACATAAAGGAGAGAAGCCATACAAGTGTGAGATATGTGATGCTGCTTTCTCCCAGAAAAGTGGGTTACATTCACATTTAAGAATACACACTGGAGAGAAGCCATACAAGTGTGAGATATGTAATGCTGCTTTCTCTCTGAAGCATCATTTACAAAGACATATAAGAATACACACGGGAGAAAAGCCATATGAATGTGGTATATGTGAAGGTGCGTTCTCTCATCGAAGTACTTTACTTGAACATATTAGAATACACAAAGGAGAGAAGCCATATAAGTGTGAGATATGTGATGCTGCTTTCTCCCAGAAAAGTGGGTTACATTCACATTTAAGAATACACACTGGAGAGAAGCCATACAAATGTGAGTTTTGTGATGCTGCTTTCACACAGAAGAGTGGGTTACAGCCACATGTAAGAAAGCACACAGGCGAGAAGCCATACAAGTGTGAGTTATGCGATGCTGCTTTTTCCCAGAACAGAGGGTTACAGGTACATATAAGAAAACACATAGGAGAGAAGCCATATAAGTGTGGGATATGTGATGCTGACTTTTCTCGGAAATATCAGTTACAAACACATATGATATTACACACAAGAAGCCATACAAGTACTAACAAATGCGATACAGATGATTTTATGCTAAGCATGTAAGGTCTTAGAGACTAAATGCATACATGTCCGAAGAAAATATGGATATACATGTCTTGCTGATACCACTCATGCAATTTATAAAAATTACACACGATAATACATACAGAGGGGAAACCATGCATGTTTGAATCTGTGATGCTTGTTCCTCTAAATAAGGTATTTTACAGAAACATATACATTTAAGATGCCTCATACATGTGTGACCTATGTGATGTTGCTTCTTCAGAGAAAATTTGTTCACGGAAACATTAAGAATACACACAGTAGATATTATATTTCAGTGTAAAAGATGTTGTGATGATTTCTCCTAAGTAAACTACGACCTCATATATCAGACGTCTCTCTGAAACGCTAACACATTTATATTTGTGTATAAGAGACACATGTGAAGCGGCAATTTACTAAATCCTACCCAGGGCATATGCGTCATATGAGAGGTCTCTCAGAGATATATATCAGAGATCTGATATATTTGTGTGATTCATAATATTGTTATTCAGGTTTATTCCTAACTGTGGTTCTTTTATATGTTTCATCCTTTCTTACTTATATATATATATGCGTCTTATATTACAATGTTTAAGCAGTTTTAATTGACCCAAGTATTACATGCTTTACCATTGCTAAACAACGCGCTGCTGATTGAATTTGCCCAAACAATTTTACATCTAGTGATACAATGTATCTACATGTATATTGAAATATATGTTTCGCTGGTTTTATTTGTGTTATATATAATATTGTATTTCAAATGAAATCCAAACTGTAACTACGGTTCTTTCATATGTTTTATCGTTTCTAATGATAAATCGTATTAAGTAGTTGAGTTTTTAATCGTGTAAAATGCATTTTAAACCTTTTGTTGTAAACTGCGCAAACTACATGTACATATAGATTCATGCATTTGGCACTTTATGTAACAAAATATTTTTTATATATATCCATCTTCTGTTATTCAAGTTGGGGTTTTAACTCTTTATTTCACCCGGAACATTGTAGATGTTGAATGTATGTTTAAATCTTGTCAGACAAATATCAGTAATACTGTATTTATGTAGGTTAACATATGAGTGACCCATTTCAGTATTTGTAGACTATGTTATATCTGAACATTTAATTAAATGAATCATTTCTAGCTTGACTATATTTATGTATTATTCAACGTCAAGGTACTAAGTGACAGGCCGGGTCGAACTCGTATTGATGAAGGGAAAACGTAACAATATGAATGAATAAAGAGGCCTATACTACACGCCCAAGCGTCGGCGTCAGTGTCGGCATCGGTGTAGGCGCCGGAAGCCGGTTAAGCTTTCGGTTAACTTGAGATTTTCATTTCAGCCTAATACCCTTTATTCAATTTTGAACTCAATATTTTACACAGTTTTTCAGGGTCATTATCACATAATAAGGTTATATTACTCCATATTATCCTAAGGTACTTTATACAATTTATGGCCCCAGATTGACTTAGGAACTTGGATTAAGTTTTAGGGCAGGTTACCGTTAGGATATTTATTAATTAATATCTTCTTTTCCCTAATTCAATTGACATAATAAATTACACCCTTATTCAGGACCATCACACAATGAGGCTATATACCTCGATATACCTCGATAGTATCATTAATACAAGCTATGGCCACTGATTGACTTAGGAATTTAGGTATAAGTTTTAGGGCAAGTTTGGATTATAATTAGGAAAATCTATACCATTCACTCAAATATATACTCTTCGCATTATAATTGACGACCACCATACAATAATTAGAGGTTAATGCACTCGTCCAATTAAGTTAATACTTCACACAGTTGTTCAGGACCATCACAAAATGAGGTTCCATAACCCCATATTATCCTTTATACAAGTTATGGTCCCTGATTGACTTAGGTTAAAGTTTAAGGACAGGTGAAATTTTAAGGGCAAGTTGGGATTTTAATAAAAAAACTTCTATACCCTTCATTCAATGCACTTAATACTTCGCAGAATTATTGACGACCAGCTTACAACGAGGAACAAAACTCCATTTTAGCCCCGAATACAAATGATTGCCATTGAATGCTTTTTATGCCCCCGAAGGTGGGCATATTAAAATCGACCCGTCCGTCCGGCTCTGTTACTTTCCCTTGTATGGACATATTTTAAAATAACTCGCCACATGTGTTACACATACCAAGACGACGTGTGGCGTGCAAGACTCGTGTCCCTACCTCAAAGGTCAAGGTCACACTTAGTGTTTATTCACAATGGAGTGCTGCATATAAGGACATAGAGTATAGGTTGTCGTGTCCGAGCTGTAACTTTCTCTTGTATGGACAAATTTTAAAATAACTTGCCACATGTATACCACATACCAAGACGACTTGTCGCGTGCAAGACCCGTGTCCCTACCTCAAAGGTCAAGGTCACACTTAGTGTTTATTCACAATGGAGTGCTGCATATAAGGACATAGAGTATAGGTTGTCGTGTCCGGGCTGTAACTTTCCCTTGTATGGACAGATTTTAAAATAACTTGCCACATGTGTTCCACATACCAAGACGACGTGTGGCGTGCAAGACCCGTGTCCCTACCTCAAAGGTCAAGGTCACACTTAGTGTTTATTCACAATGGAGTGCTGCATATAAGGACATAGAGTATAGGTTGTCGTGTCCGGGCTGTAACTTTCCCTTGTATGGACAGATTTTAAAATAACTTGCCACATGTGTTCCACATACCAAGACGACGTGTCGCCTGCAAGACCCGTGTCCCTACCTCAAAGGTCAAGGTCACACTTAGTGCTTATTCACAATAGAGTGCTGCATATAAGGACATAGAGTATAGGTTGTCGTGTCCGGGCTGTAACTTTCCCTTGTATGGACAGATTTTAAAATAACTTGCCAAATGTGTTCCACATACCAAGACGACGTGTCGCCTGCAAAACCCGTGTCCCTAACTCAAAGGTCAAGGTCACACTTAGTGTTTATTCACAATGGAGTGCTGCATATAAGAACATAGAGTATAGGTTGTCGTGTCCGGGCTGTATCTTTCTCTTGTATGGACAGATTTTAAAATAAGTTGCCACATGTGTTCCACATACCAAGACGACGTGTCGCGCGCAAGACCCGTGTCCCTACCTCAAAGGTCAAGGTCACACTTAGTGTTTATTCACAATGGAGTGCTGCATATAAGGACATAGAGTATAGGTTGTCGTGTCCGGGCTGTAACTTTCCCTTGTATGGACAGATTTTAAAATAACTTGCCATATGTGTTCCACATACCAAGACGACGTGTCGCCTGCAAGACCCATGTCCCTACCTCAAAGGTCAAGGTCACACTTAGTGCTTATTCACAATAGAGTGCTGCATATAAGGACATAGAGTATAGGTTGTCGTGTCCGGGCTGTAACTTTCCCTTGTATGGACATATTTTAAAATAACTTGCCAAATGTGTTCCACATACCAAGACGACGTGTCGCGTGCAAAACCCGTGTCCCTAACTCAAAGGTCAAGGTCACACTTAGTGTTTATTCACAATGGAGTGCTGCATATAAGAACATAGAGTATAGGTTGTCGTGTCCGGGCTGTATCTTTCTCTTGTATGGACAGATTTTAAAATAAGTTGCCACATGTGTTCCACATACCAAGACGACGTGTCGCGCGGAAGACCCGTGTCCCTACCTCAAAGGTCAAGGTCACACTTAGTGTTTATTCACAATGGAGTGCTGCATATAAGGACATAGAGTATAGGTTGTCGTGTCCGGGCTGTAACTTTCCCTTGTATGGACAGATTTTAAAATAACTTGCCACATGTGTTCCACATACCAAGACGACGTGTCGCCTGCAAGACCCGTGTCCCTGCCTCAAAGGTCAAGGTCACACTTAGTGTTTATTCACAATGGAGTGCTGCATATAAGAACATAGAGTATAGGTTGTCGTGTCCGGGCTGTTACTTTCCCTTGTATGGACAGATTTTCGTGTTCCACATACGAAGACGACGTGTCGTGTGCAAGACCCATGTCCCTACCTCTAAGGTGAAAGATACACTAAGTGTTTATTCACAAGGGAATTCTGAATATAAGGACATAGCAGTGTAGGTTGTCAAGTATGGGTGGTATTTTTTATGTTCAGAGGCAATTTAAAATAACTTGCCATATGTATTTGACACGTAAAGGCAAGATCAACTTTTGATGTACTGACCTTGTTTGTAGGTCAATGTCACATTCGGGGGCATTCGTCACATACTGTGACAGCTCTTGTTTTGATATTTATTTTAATTTCTTTTGATAGAATTTCTAACAACATTTTCATAAAGGGGAATACAAGTCATTGTTCGGGCGGTCAGGTGTTAGGGCAGCGTCAAAGTCGCCTTATGTATCGAATAATATTAGGTAGGTTAACAGAAAGAGACCAAACTTGGTATATACAAAGAGTGTATGAAGACCTTTTATGGGAATGCGTTTGAGGCCCCTAGAATCATAGTCATGGTTACTGTTAATAGAAAAAAGGGATGATATTGAATAACTTAAGTAAGAGTCTTTATACTGGTACCAAATTTGGTATAAAGGATGAGTTTAAACCCCCAGTAAATTTACATTTTACTGACCGTTCCAAGGCGGTACTTAAAACTCTTGATAAACATATCTATTTTTTATATAAAATATATGTATGCACTGTGCAGTTTGTGGAGTTTTATGCTGTTCTGTTATGTTTTTTGTTTGTGATTTTGATTTCTATGTCTTTGGCGTTTGCCCAGTGCCACTGAACCGGATTTATGTTTAAACTATTTGCTACCGAGCTTGTTTATGTTGCCTTTTGCATAAATATTAAAGAGACCCTTCCTGATATTGTGTTTTGAGCCCCGAGAGTTTTGGTCTAGGTCAAGGTCAAAATAGGAATATGGTTTGTACTGAATAATTTAAGTAGGAGTGGACATCATGTGACCAAACTTATAAACGTTTAAAGGACAAGTTTATGCAGAGCTTTCATGGATTGCCTTTTGGCCCCACTCGGGTCAAGGTCACTGTTAATAAAAGTAGATTACTGTTTCAGTTATGGTTGACAAACTGTGATCAAACTTGATGAGTAGGAATAGTTTATGGAGGTATTCCATGGGATTGTGTTTAGGGCCCTTAGGATCAAGGTCACTGTTATAAAACCTAGAAGAAACAGTTGAAACTGAATCTCTTCTGCCAATCATTAAAAGCCTGGTTTTGTCACATGGCGATTCTTGTTCACTTTTAAATTTGATTGTTTTATTGCTTTTGACAGGCACATATTACATCGTTATTGTATTCACTTCAAAGCAGAGCGTCGTAGTCGAGCGCGCTGTCTTATGACAGCTCTTGTTTATTCAAAAACAGTTATTTTCTGCAATTTTAATATCAAAGTGTAAAATAGTGAGAAAAGGTATTGTTTGTAGATGTACGACCGGTAAAACTATGTCCATACCTGTTTTGAAAAATTCTGAATTAGTCGATATTGACGTGATGTACTTATATGACTTCAAATATGTACCAAACAAAGTAATTTATAATTAAAATAAAACTTCCGAATTCCTTGTCACTCTGTCGAAAACGCGACTGATTAAGTAGACACCTCTAACAGTAAAACTCATTCACAATTGCTAGTAACATCAGTTTTTCATGCAAAATAAACATGTCTTGATTTTTCCTTTTACGTGTGACCATTGACATTGGTATGTTGAATCTTTAGTGTCAAGTGTTTAGTTGTAATAACGTTGTAATAACGTTGTGATAACGGTATTTATAATAATTATCGACATTTCATATGCATTAATAAATAATATTTTCAGGAAAACGTAAAGTTTGTTATATTTGTAATAACACAGGCTGTTACTTTACCAGAACATAGATACATACATGCTTTAATTCTATGTTTCATTCTACGTGTGCGCTATATAATATTCATTTTATATTATCATCATGACTTAAGCTTCTCATAATATAGAGTTATAGATGCAATCACGTAAGGGGTAATTCACACAACCTTAAACAATCGTATGTTATACACAGCGATTTAACATCGCATTTTATCAAATGTATGCACGATATTTGTAAAAAATAAAAAAGTGTATTCTTATAAAATATCTTCAAGCCTTCCAAATGAATATTAGCTCATACGTCTATACTTGTGAGATTTTGAAAGGATTGAAGGTCAATTGCATAGAATAATCATTTTCCTACCCAGTCTTTATTAACCAGGTTTTCACATAGTGAATCCTGGTTATTTGAATGACGAACGTCGTTGTTCGGCGGGGCGGGCGGCCCCAGGCGGCGTCAAACCCGCCTATGAAAATTAATAATGTCAGTAAGGGTTGACATATTTTGACCAAACTTGGTCGATAGGAATAGTTTATGGATACCTTATAGGGTTGCGTGTGCGGTCCCTAGAGTCACGGTCAAGGTCACTGTTACAAAAAATAGAGAGAAAAAAACGGTTGAAACTGAATAATATTAGTAAGGGTTAACATATCTTGACCAAAGTTTGTAAAAGGGAGAGTTTATGGATCCTTTCATAGGGTTGCGTTTATAAACTTGGGTAGATATAGGTATTGGGTAGAAATACAGCATATCACAAGCGTTTTCATTACCGTTTTAGAAAGTACTTATTTGAGCGTTAACAACGTTAAAGTTTACAATGAGTTAACTTTGACAAACATATCTACCCAATATGATATATAGGGAAAATGCTTAGTTCTTTGTCACGTTTACCCAACATAGTCACAATTACAAATTTCCATAAAGGAAACGGTATTTTAGGATGTTATGTTGTCTAACAAAGACTGAGTTCGGTGGTTAACATTACAATACTTAATTCCAGCCATTTTACAGACATGTTCCCTTAAAAATGTGTAAAACCTCCTAGAATAGGCGAAAACATCAATACTTTTTAATGTTAGCTTTTGGATGTCATAGTGCAGCGATTTGGGAAATCGATTAACACATACATTATAAACTTTCAATTTGAGCAATGTTTGTTTAGGTAACATCATGCCCGACAAAACTGGAGCTAACAGACGTGGTCGACTGTTCATGGAAAAACTGAGCTAAAAACCTCCTTTTGGGGAAATCTCAGAAACCTTTGTCCGTTTGGCATCCAGATTTCCAGGATTTGTCACGTACCACTAGATGATTGGCCTAATCACCCATATTCCTTAACAATGATGTATAAAAACCAAATCGTTTATATGATTTATGTATACGTACTATATCAAGTGATACAAGTGTGACTTACAACGCTATGTATACAAGTGAAAACAAATAGATTATTCATATGATGAAATGGCATAGTAACAGAACAATTTAACCTTATTCATTTGTTTGTAAAATTTAACATTCGATTGAATCGATGTATCGGCGTACCAAAGCTGAATGCCTTTACATTCATTTGCGCGCGAAATATCCGTGCGTTTACACCACTCGTACTTATAAAACGCCACCTGGCGGTTATTCCATTATAAACAAGCATAAAACGCATACAATAATATTTTACACGAAAGTTTTTGAACATAACTCTGATTACTTGAGCCAGTCCTTACCCTAAAATACACTTGATGACATGTTTTGTGAAGAAGCTATATGTTACATTAGAACTCTGTCTGCAGGCGCTTTTCTAAAGAGGTGATAAGAAACTTGTTTTTATATTCTTTTATGTTAGAATTAGGCCAGATTCAGAAATCAGATAAATGGCTTAAAGTACAACTACTTATTACTTAACTAAAACGGGAGCATTAAGTGGCATTTGGAGCTCCTTCTGATTGTTAGTAATACCTATTTACATTGTAAGCTGCAAAACCAATCTCAGAAATGTTGATAGACATTCAATAGATAGCCTACCAGAATAACAAGTTACTGTTGATGGTATACGCCTTGTTTGTCCAAATTCTATAACAGTTTGTCTGAACTACGGTCATCAATGTCATCAGTGTATTATATCACTCTATAAACATATGTCTTTCTCATAAATAATTATAATTTAATCATTTTCCATTCCAATAAGCCAGCATTCAAATGGATTCAATTCGAATCCAGTGAAGTTCGTTAAGGACGTAGTAAGTTGGATGTAGTTAAAGCGTGTCCATTCGCAACACCTCGCTTATTTTCCATCAAAAACAACCTCTGATGTATGCCGATATATCTGGAAAAAAAGTTCTCAAACATTAAAATCGTAGTGTTAATTAACTGAAGTTTTTTACCGTTTTTCATGTTTAACAAATTTCAAATTCATTACCAGTGAAGTATGTTATTGCATAAGTAATTAAGATTCACAAGTGAAGAGTCATTACTTTTAGTAAAAATGATCCTTGTTCAAAGGTTATATAATATGCAAGGCAATTTTATAAAAACCTATTGTCAAGCTTGTTAGTAATGGTAAGTATTTCACAACTCCTCCGGGAACAGTGAGCAGAATGGCTTTGATCATACCGGCCTAAAGTGGCTATCTACGGATTGCCGATTTTGAAATTACAAAAATATCAAACAGTCATATTCGGAAATAGTGTTGAAGGAGATGAAATTATAATTTGTTATGACAATAACGCCATTAATAGCGAACAATGCGTACCAACTTATACCTTCTTGCGATTTTCTTTTGTAAAGTTAGTGTGATGTGTTTCAGGTCAGGGCATACAGAGCCGCGCTCCGAGAACACCAACGTCACTCTATTGGGATATGACTCTTTCAATTTTAAAACAACCAAGCTAGAAGTATGCGAAGTCCAGTGTTTACGGGACAAATAATGTCAGTCAATCAATTTTCACCAGTCGATGAAAAAATGTGAGCTAAAAGACGAATCCGACCGTACAGTTGATCGGAGAAACTTCAAAACACATACAGGAATAGTCCATGT
Organism: Mya arenaria; assembly: GCF_026914265.1. Lineage (NCBI taxonomy): Eukaryota > Metazoa > Mollusca > Bivalvia > Myida > Myidae > Mya > Mya arenaria. The sequence continues at coordinate 15,403,499 of NC_069137.1, forward strand.
CGATATCACGGAGATAGAAGGAATAGAGGTTTGTGCTCACCGTTTGATATTCTGTTTTTTTCGCGAATAGTGAATTTTAAATATCCGTGCAAATATATGTCCAAATAGAAATACTTTAGCGAAAGTGTGTCCGCATGGAATGATAAACCAGAGTTTATAAATGTACGACTTCTAGAGTTAAACCATTTACTGTCATGATTCAATAATCCTATAAAATATACACTTGAAACATAAACGTCTTTTTCTGAACCATTGCACATTCGAAATAGAGTCAGAAAACCTTTAAAGGTCGTTGTCGTTTATAGGACCATTAATTGTTTGAGATGGATATAAAGGTCATGGTGTTGGAATACAGTATTACGTATAAATACATAAATAACATATCCGATACAATTTTAGTCCGTGGGCAACACATCTGAAATTGCCAATGATACAGTGAAACTACAAGGGCCAGGCAAGCACACCCCTGTTTAGCGACACAATGCAAGACAATAGAGACACAAACACAATAACACGACAGGTAGAGTTAGAGAAAAAAGTAATGAAACGTTTACCTAAACGTCGTTTCTTGAATAGACATCAGCAGACGTGTTTGTGCAAATATGGAATACAATCTTTTAACTATGACTTGGGTTTCCTGCTCCAAAAAGTAATTCGCAAGGTTTGCCTAGAACAGTGTTGCCTTATACTTTTTGGTCTGATTCATGATTTTCTGGCAAGTGTAAAATATCTATGCGATCATGTACCTGCTTTAGTGCCACTCAAAAAAAGCATGTATTATCTCCATATATTTTTGCCTGCTACATCGGCATTTGGGAAAGTGTATATTAGCTGTATATGTGTTTTCCTGCTTCAGCGGCATTTGGGAAAGTGTATATTAGCTGTAAATGTGTTTTCCTGCTTCAGAGGCATTTGGGAAAGTGTATATTAGCTGTATATGTGTTTTCCTGCTTCAGCGGCATTTGGAAAGTGTATATTAGCTGTCTATGGGTTTTCCTGCTACATCGGCATTTGGGAAAGTGTATATTAGCTGTATATGTGTTTTCCTGCTTCAGCGGCATTTGGGAAAGTGTATATTAGCTGTATATGTGTTTCCTGCTTCAGTGGCATTTGGGAAACTGTTTAATAGCTATATCAGTGTTAACCTGCCTCAGCGCCTTTTGGGAACGTGCTATTATCAGTATATGTGTTTACCTGCTTCATTGGCACTTGGGAAATGTATATTAGCAATATATGTAATTGCCTGCTTTACCGGTACTCGGGAAAGTATATATTAGCTTTATATGTGTTTGTCTGTTTCACCGACGCATGGACAGATGCATTATAGCATTTCGCATTTTGTCTGCTTCACATGTACTTCGTCCAGTAATAAAAAGATTGTATTTGTTTGAATGCACCACAACAACAAGCTATTCGTTTGCGTGTCTGCTGCAACGGTTTTTGAAAAATATTGAACTAGCTATAAGTTTGATTTACGTCAGCCATTTTTGGGAAAAGTATCATAGCTACACGTTCATCAGTTTGCTTCACTGAAACTTTCAACATTATTTCGCTTGTCTCTGGCGAAATTTATCACAGCTATACTTGTGTTTGTATGTTTCATGCATTCTTCGGCACTCTTCAAAACGTATAATATCTATAAATGTGTTTATCTGCTTTAGTGGCGACAATAGTTTAGTCATAATGTCTGCTTTGGTGGTACTTTGAAAAGTAATTTAAAGGTGTGTTTGCCTGATTCCGCGGTACCTTTGCCATCGATAATACCTATGCTCTTTGTTTGCCAGTTTCAGCGGTCCAAGTGTTCCGTAGGTATACAATTATTTGCCTACCTTGGTGGTTTGCTTGCAACTGTACAATTGCAATTAGTTCCATTACTACAGCGGTACATTTTTTGCTTGCTACTTGTGCAATGCAACTTATATGTATTGTATATATGCTTTTGTTGGCCCTAGTCCTAACCTGCATTAGGGATCCTCAGGCGATTGTAGTTCTAATTGCCTTTATAAAAGCTATTGCGGTCTTTGCCTTTTGCCAGATTTCTATGGGTCCGTGTTAAGGGCACATCTGTCCTACCGGGACTATTTGTGCGTCCTCACCAAATGGATCGATGGCAAGGTATACCTGTCTGCAATGGAATAACTGCAATATCACGAAGTTCTGCCCTGCCCCGTATTATGATAACTTATGTTTTCGTTTTATGGTAAATACGTTTTCATAATTAATCTCCGAAACTCATACATGTGTCTAAGTATCCGGCTGCGCCTCCTCTCTAAATGGGTTTGTCACATGGACTCTTTCACAAGCTGGGTACCTGTATCGGTCGATACAACAGTACTTAGGTAATGTGTTTGATTTGGACATCATCATATTATAGGGGCCATGGTGGGATATGTCTATTTATTCGTTCGATATTCAAAAATGGTATTACTGTTTTAGAATGTGATGAAAATAGATTTATTTGGTTAAAGATTGATAAAGAATATTTTCGCTTAGAAAACGGTATTTGTATGTGCTTTGCTTATATTCCACTTGCTAATTATGTGTATTTTAAGTCTCATAGCACTGGATATTATGAAAAGCTAGAAAAAGATATACTACTTTATAGTGAATTTGGTAAAGTTTGTATTATGGGCGATCTAAATGCCCGAACAGCAAATTTTAATGATTATGCTGATTCTGTACAATTATTTGATAAATATCTAAATACTGTAGATGGTGATGACAAAGAAATTAACATTGTTGATAGGCATAGTGAAGATAGTATTATAAATTCATAGGGTATAAAATAACTTGATATATGTAAAAGTACGGACCTAAGAATTGCCAATGGCAGACTTGGTGATGATAAAAGTATTGGTCAATATACATTTATGTCAACGATTGGTAAAAGTGTAATTGACTATGCGGTTATATCTGCTGTGTTGTTTAACATTATAAGTAATTTTATTGTACATGATCTTTACACTTTTTCTAGCCATGTACCTATACAAATTAATATTCGTTGTGTATACGAAAATACAAAGAATGAAGACGCCCCTGCTACTGAAAAATTAGCTTGGAATAATAGTAGTATCAATATGTACAAACACGTTGTTGCAAGAGAGTTAAATAATCTTAACAATATCGTTAATAATGTATTATGTTCTAATGATATAATTACTTTTGGAAACACCCTGTATAAATGTACACATGCAGTGTTTGGTTTACAAAAACAAACATAGTCATGATAATCGGAGAAATTTTAAAAACACGTGTTTTAACAGTGATTGCGATACAGCTCGGCGTGAATTCAATAAAGCGAATAAAATGTATATGTTAAATAGGTCACCTCATTTGTCAGCTGTTGTTATAAACAAAAGACGTTGTTATAGGCGAGTTAAACGAGTATCGAAACAGAAATTTAATTTAAGAAAAAAATCACAATTACATGATTTGTCTAAGCAAAATCCAAAGCAGTTTTGGAAGGAAATTAAGAAAATCAAAAAGAAAACTGTTAATAAGCATTCTGTGTCTGCTGAAGATTTTTATTTACATTTTAATCAACTTTTTTCGAACGATGAAGTGTATAAGGACAAGTATATAAAAACTGTCTTAAACGATAATGTCGTATATGACAACATTGTTAATACGTTGGATTGTGATTTTAGTGAAAGTGAAGTTATAAAAGCTATAGATAGATTGAAACGTCAAAAGAGGCCTGGAGAAGATATGCTCATTCCTGAATTATTTATAGTTAGTAAAGATTCTTTAGCTCCATTGTTATGTAAACTGTTTAATTATATTTACACTAAAGGTGTTTACCCTATATCATGGACTAAAGGAATTATTATTCCTGTGCCAAAAAGGGGGACTTAAATAATGTTGATAACTATAGAGGAATAATGTTGACAAGTGTGTTTTCTAAAATATTTTCATTGTTGTTGGACAGCAGGGCTCGGTCTTTTGTTGAAAATAATAATTCTTTGTCCGATTTGCAATTCGGGTTTAGGAATAAACGTAGTACTGTAGACTGCATATTTGTATTACAAAATATGATTAACAAGATAATAGAACGTGACAAGGGTAAGCTTTATTGTGCGTTTGTTGACTTTAAAAAAGCTTTTGATATGGTTTACAAAAATGGGTTTTGGTTCAAGCTTTTATTTCAACAAAATATTTCGTCAAAATATGTAAATATGTCAAAACTATGTATGAGTCCGTTAAAATTTGTGTTAGAGTAAACGGAAAGTTGTCAGATTCGTTTCAAAGTTATATGGGTGTGAAACAAGGTGAAACATTATCCCCATTGCTACTTATTATGTTTATTAATGATATGGAGTCACAGTTAAAAAGTGTTAGAGATGACTTTGTAAATTTAGAAGAATTACAGATATGTATGCTTCTTTTTGCTGATGATACTGTTTTGTTCTCTAAATCTGTGGAAGGCCTTCATTTGTTATTAAATAAATTACATGATTATTGTTTCAAATGGAATATCACTGTAAATACTAATAAAACTATGATATGCAAGAAAGGTACACGGAAAGAAAATGTCAGTCTATTTTATAACAAAGTTAAACTGGATATTGTTAATAAATTTTGCTATTTGGGAGTAATGTTATCATTCAATGGAAAATTTTCAGTGGCCCAGAAAGCTTTATCTGAACAAGCATTACGTGCAATGTTTTCGTTAAATTCATTGTTTGAAAAGATACCCTTAAATGTACATGAAAAACTTAAATTATTTGACTCAATGGTTTTACCAATATTAACATATGGTTGTGAAATATGGGGATTCCATTCTGCTCCCGATATAGAAAGGTTTATTTGAAATTTTTAAAACAATTAATAAATGTTAGATGTCAAACAACTAATGCTACTGTTTATGGTGAACTTGGCAAAGTGCCATTATATGTTATACGCCAAGAGAGGATATTGCAATATTGGTATAAGCTTGTAAATTCAAATGATAACCTGTTGTCTAGATGTTTTAGATATTGTAGTTCACTAAATATAAGCAGCTCATGGTTTTCTGATGTTAAAAAATTGTTAAATGATTTAGGATTTAACTACCTATGGGATAATAAGTCAGTCACTAAATTACAGTTGTCAAAAGTTATTGAAAGATTATATGATCAGCACATGCAGAAATGGTATGCAACTTTAAATGATTCGTCCAAACTTTGTACTTATAAAGATATAATAACAAGATTTTGTTATGAAAAATATCTCGATAGTGTCACTAATGTTCACCATAGAGTATCTCTAAGTAGAGTGCGATGTTCAGCACACAAGTTAGCTATAGAAAAAGGCAGATATAGAAATATACCAAGACATGATAGAAAATGCATATATTGCAATATGAATATGATTGAAGATGAATATCATTTTATTCTTGTAAGTCCATTTTATAAAGATTTTAGACAAATGTGCTTACCACGATATTATTGTCATTGGCCAACCAAGAAAAAACTATGTAATTTGTTAAGTTCTAAAAATGCAGCATTATTAAGGAAACTTGCTAAATTTGTTTATATTGCCACTGAAAAGCGCAAAAGTGCTTTAATTAAATTTAATTATTGCTTATTAGTATTTGAATAGCTATATTTATATTTGTTCTTGAATTTATGCTCTTCTCATACAACATTAATGTCAATACTGTTTTATATTACCGCCGTGAATGTATATATATGCATTTGGCTACGAACATGTTAATGTTTATGCCTAATAAAAGTTATGTTCGGTTCTGTTCTGTTGAAATTGAAACCACGGAAACAGCACTTGTAGCTAAAATTCCAATACGTATCAATTGTCATCATGTTGTTTAAGGACATTCGAATATAGTTTTAAAGTTTTCATGAAACATTTTTAATTTGCTCTGACGAAAATTACTCAGTAATATATCGTATATTAAAATATCAGATAAATAGATTTAAAAAAAAAACACACATTTGCGAGTTAAACTTATCTGTTAAACCAACTTTCTTGATTTCAAGCTGTTCTAAGTATTCGAACAATTAGAACTTATTTTGCTTTTTAACATGCACCAATGAATGGCACGATCATAACTACGTGTATCGTTCCTTTTGAAGGCGGTCAATATTATAATGTTATTTAATAGTGTTTTCATATTTGCCAAGTTTTTTCCCCGAAGGGAGAATGCCAATACTGCTAACTGAGAGTATATAACTCGGCAAATATGAAAGCACCTAATTAATGAGTTTTTGTTAATTAACTATAACGTATGCTTTGATATTTTGGTTAAAACATTAGAAGTTCTTATTATTTTATTGAAGCCTGTTTACATTTTTAATTCCTGCTTTTTCGATAATACTTCCCTGCTTTCAACCTTCATCCTTTATAAGAACATTGCATACACTTATGAAATAAAGCCGATTGATCTGTACAGGCTCGGCAAACATGTATTTCCGGTTTCTTTTCGTAAATACTTTGACAAAAGTTTAAAAATCGTTCAATTTGTCGGTTTCCAAGCTATATTTGTCATAAAATCCACCAATAGGACGAATCAAACCGTACTAGCTGATTGAAGAATCAAATAAGCTAGTAGTTCCGAATATGTTTAAACAAGGCACACAATTATGTCTCCCCCTCTCTGGGGGAGACATATTGTTTTTGCCCTGTCCGTCAGTCCGGTAGTCCGGTAGTCCGTCAGTCCGTCAGTCCGTCCGTACGTCACACTTCGTTTCCGATCGATAACTGGAAAACCGCATGACCTAGGATCACCAAACTTGGTAGGGAGGTTGGTCGTGAGGTGTAGAGGATCCCTATAGTTTTTGGGGTCACTAGGTCAAAGGTCAAGGTCGCGGCGACCCCCAATATAAAAAACATTTCTGCTCAAAATCTTGAGAACGGTTTGACCTAGGTTCACCAAACTTGGTAGGGAGGTTGGTCGTGAGGTGTAGAGGATCCCTATTGTTTTTGGGGTCACTAGGTCAAAGGTCAAGGTCGCGGCGACCCCCAATATAAAAAACATTTCTGCTCAAAATCTTGAGAACGGTTTGACCTAGGTTCACCAAACTTGGTAGGGAGGTTGGTCATGAGGTGTAGAAGATCCCTATTGTTTTTGGGGTCACTAGGTCAAAGGTCAAGGTCGCGGCGACCCCCAATGTAAAAAACATTTCCGCTCAATATCTTGAGAATGGTTTGACCTAGGTTCACCAAACTTGGTAGGGAGGTTGATCATGAGGTTTAGAAAACTCCTATATTTTGGGGGGTCACAAGGTCAAAGGTCAACGTCGCTGTGACCTCTAATGTAAAAAAATATTTCCGTGCAATATCAGGAGAATGCTTTGTTCGTTTCCGATCGATAACTGGAAAACCGCATGACCTAGGATCACCAAACTTGATAGGGAGGTTGGTCGTGAGGTGTAGAGGATCCCTATTGTTTTTGGGGTCACTAGGTCAAAGGTCAAGGTCGCGGCGACCCCCAATATAAAAAACATTTCTGCTCAAAATCTTGAGAACGGTTTGACCTAGGTTCACCAAACTTGGTAGGGAGGTTGGTCGTGAGGTGTAGAGGATCCCTATTGTTTTTGGGGTCACTAGGTCAAAGGTCAAGGTCGCGGCGACCCCCAATATAAAAAACATTTCTGCTCAAAATCTTGAGAACGGTTTGACCTAGGTTCACCAAACTTGGTAGGGAGGTTGGTCATGAGGTGTAGAAGATCCCTATTGTTTTTAGGGTCACTAGGTCAAAGGTCAAGGTCGCGGCGACCGCCAATGTAAAAAACATTTCCGCTCAATATCTTGAGAATGGTTTGACCTAGGTTCACCAAACTTGGTAGGGAGGAAGTACAAATTTCATGTCCATCATTGATTATTTCTCACCTACGACCACACAATGGGGGAGACATGCGCTTTTTCAAAAAAGCAATCTCTAGTTTTCAAAACAGTTTATTAAACGGCAATCAAAATTGCTGACTTTTTAAATGATTTATAACATTTTCATTGAAGAGCGGGTTTCGACATCCAATGAAAATGGCCCAATTCTCTTGTCCCGTATTTGGCGAATTAGTAGCCAATCAAAACGGCAGGATTTTGGATTGGCCGACTTTGGTCGATATTGGGTGCCCTTTGGCATATATAGTCGTCAATTATCAAGTTTTACTGCTACAATTATCCCGGTATCGCGTCAAGCACACAATATTTGAGTAACAATCATGGATTAAAATTCAACTTTATGCATTTTATTGGTGCATGGTATGCATGGGGCTGTTCAAATTGAGTGGTGTCCGCCATCCTTTCGCGTAAGGAAAGCCAGAGGACGCGAGAAGTCTTAGTGTTGAACTGAGCTCTTTCTTCTGGACGTTGCTGGGTGCGCTTTAATATGTTATTGTTTCATTTCCTCGATTTCTTGTTTTGTCAGATGCTTTTATTACAAAAAATATCATTTCAAAACTATGAAATAAATCGTCATCATTATCATTTGCTATTACTTCAACTGTTACATCCATCATGAAATCAAAATCTACATTAAATTCAATCAAATTTTTGTTGCTCATTTTACTTACATTTTACTGCAGATTTTAGTTTTGCAGGTTGCCAATAATTTCACTATGATTTCATTAAAAAATAGTTCCGTAGTAAATATGCCCTGTCCATTAATATTCTTGCGCCCAATGACAGGACAGAAAAATCGAACAAATGCATACGATTTCGAATGGAAATGCCATTGCACTTTATACAGAAATAATGTGAAATTGAAACAACAACCATCGTTAAGGAATAAAGTGTTAATGAAAATATTCAAGTGGATATCGGTGACAAAACCTTTGATCATTGCATTTATATTCAATTGACTTACAACTATTGCACTAGACTAAGGATAAACTTACCACCATTGTACTAGACTAAGAATAACCTTACCACTATTGGACTAGACTAAGGATAGACTTATCACTATTGCACTAGACTAAGAATAAACATACCACCATCGCACTAGACTAAGAATAATATTACCACTGTTGCACTAGACTAAGAATAAACTTACCACTATTGTACTAGACTAAGAATAAACTTACCACTATTGCACTAGACTAAGGATAGACTTATCACTATTGCACAAGACTAAGAATAAACTTACCACCATCGCACTAGACTAAGAATAAACTTACCAATATTGCACTAGGCTAAGAATTAACTACCACTATGGCACTAGGCTAAGAATGAACTACCACTATGACACTGGACTAAGGATATCATTTCCTAGCAAACACATATCGATTGACACATTTGTTTTTCAGTCTGCAAGAGCCCAATGGGACGTATGTTCCAGAATGGTCACGTGGCTTCTCATATTGTTTCTTCTAGGATCTCCTCGTGGATGGGTTATACCATAAAAACATACAGCCCGATGTTATATGCCATTTCTCGAAACGCCTTGACACACCATGGCGGCTGGATGTCGTCAGCATCAGGCAAAGACACATTTAGCATGGTAATTGACTTTTTTTATTCTCCGATTTCTTTCGATTTTAAGCGCCCAAAAATCCGAGAGGGGGCATGATAAAGGCAATGATATCACAGCAGACGTTTCTGTAGTATTTCAGTGGCAACAACGACAGAGACACGTTTTTCAGCCATGAGTTCGACCATGCTATCCTCGCAAAGTGTGTGCGTCTGGAACCAAAAACCTGGCACAACCACATTGGAGTCCGGCTAGACTTTACCGGATGTCCAGTGGAATAGTAAACTCTGTTTTAAACTTCATGAAAACGATGTCGCACTGCAGTTTGATTCACATTAAAGATGTGACATAAAACAAACGCATTTTCAAGGACTTATATCATTTATCACGATACAATTCTTTTATAATAAGTATCAATCACTTTTTGGTCTCCTTTTCCTATTCATATCTAATTAAAGTGCAAACAAGTTGATTATATGAACAAAGAAGACTTTATTGATATGGTCTAATATACAATGTTAAAATCGAATGAATGGTCCCCAAAATCATACTGCTATCATCTGAAAAGGTTTTTGTTAGCTGTTTTAGAACATAACATAAATAACTTCCAATAAGAACCATTTCAGATATTTTATTTAGTTCATATTTTATATATAACTTTAACCGAACATTACGGAGTTTATTGTTTGTATTTTAAAAGTTGTGAATCATTTTGATATATCCGTTAACACTTTCTTCTTCTTTTAAATCAATGTCTTCGCTCAGTGTAATAAGTGTAAAAGATCGTCGTGTTATTGTTGATTTTATGTCGATCCAGTTTGTTAAGAACGAAATTATGCGTGTTCTGTGATTTTTTTTTCTGATTGTCATATAATACAAGCTTAAGCGAAATTAATTATGACCGTTAATATGTGTGTTCTGTGTTTTTGTCATTGTTATATTTCATATGCATATGCACCATTTATTTTGACCGTTATTATGCGTGTTCTGTGTTTTTGTCATTGTCATATAGTCCATGTTAAGGCTAAATAAAATATATTATGACCGTTATTATACGTGTTCTGTGTTTTTCTCATTGCTATATAATACAAGCTTAAGTGGCATTTATTATAACAGTTATTATGCGTGGTCTATGTTTTTCGAATTGTCATATACTACAAGCTTAGGTAATATTCATCATGACCGTTATAATGCGTGTTCTGTGTTTTTCTTTTTGTCATATAATACAAGCTAAGGTAACATTCATCATTACCGTTTTAATGCGTGTTCTGTATTTTTCTTTTTGTCATATAATACAAGCTAAGGTAACATTCATCATTACCGCTTTAATGTGTGTTCTGTATTTTTCTTTTTTGTCATATAATACAAGCTAAGGTAACATTCATCATTACCGTTTTAATGCGTGTTCTGTATTTTTCTTTTTGTCATATAATACAAGCTAAGGTAACATTCATCATTACCGTTTTAATGCGTGTTCTGTGTTTTTCTAATTGTCTTATAATACAAGCTTATGCGATATTTATTGACCGTTATTGTGCATGTTCTGTGTTTTTCTCACCTTGTCATTTAATACAAGCTGATTCGATATTAATTATGGCCGTAAATGTGCGCGAATTATGTATAACCGTTTTAATGCGTTATCAGTGTTTTTTCTCATTGTCAATACAATTTAAGGTGATATTTAGCAAATGGTATTGTCTCTGTTCTTTCAAAAAATCAAAACGTTTCATTGTCTGTGAGGGAACAACACTGTATTTCTGTTGTTGTTGTTGCTGTTGCTTTGGTTTTGTTGTGGTTGTTGTTGTTGTTGTTGTGTGTGTGTGCGTGCGTGCGTGCGTGCGTGCGTGCGTGCGTGCGTGCGTGCGTGCGTGCGTGCGTGCGTGCGTGCGTGCGTGCGTGCGTGCGTGCGTGTGTGTGTGTGTGAAGTTGGAAAGCGTATTTTTCGTTTATTTTACACCGTAATAATTCTTTCCACTTCTCCAACAGTTATCGCTGCTTGACCAATATTTGTTTAAATTTCAGTCTAAACAATACTTAATGTTGTTTTTGCACATCAATAAACGCTTACAGTGCTTTTTTGTTGTGTTTTACTCATACATGTTATAAATGTACATACTACATGAAAATAGTTTGTATAATTTCATTTGCAATTGTACTTCAGCAATTCATAAGAACATATATTTACAATAAAGTAGCAAAGATCTGGGCCTTGTCAGACGGAAAGTAATTTTGTAGTCCACATATTCTGTGAAGCATAAGTTTTATTAAGTTGATTTGCTGATCACAATTCTCCAGTTGTATTAATTAAAATATCATTGTAGCAAAACCTAAACCCTGTGTTCACCTATTTCTAACGTATTCCGACACGTCAACAATAATTCATTCACGATAATGCTACGGAAAGTTTCTGCATGTACTCTGAGTGAGAACAAACTCATGTACGAACACACCAAAGAATACTTGACAATCTGAAGAGTGTACACTTAAAGTATTGCTCATTTGAAACTCATAATTGCAGCAAAACCCATGTCTGAATTAAGATAATAAAAATGCCTTACTAAATAATTTATATTGCGGCCTTGCTGTACCCGTGTTATGTATAATTAGAAATCATTGGATCAAAATGTTTGTACAATTATCTTATTTAATGCATATGATAAGATTCTTATTATAACGCATTCTCAAACGGTTATGAGATTCAAATATTAAAACAGCCTAAGTTTTTCTTAATAATCTGCTAAAGTGTTAAATAAAACCGCATACTGTTTATAAACCAGTGCTTTTATACCATATGATGCATTGTAATCGAGTACATGACTGTAACCACGGTTCATATAAGGTGTTTATTAATCTGTTTAAACAATTTATTAAAATCGGAATACCTAAATAACACACTTCGTTGCCTATAGCATCGGATTGATGCTATTTCCTGGGTTCGATCACCACAACAGGCCCACTTTTTCCTTCCATATAACTTTAGTATTGTAGTTGTACAAAAGCATTGTTGTCGTATTTTAGTCGTTGTTGTGCAAAGAAATTAAAATGACCATTATTAAGAAACACAGTCTTTATATTCAAAAGCCAGGAACAATTTGCTCATGTATGGTAATACTATATATGTCAGTTAGATTTTAAGGGTTTGCAACTTAGCACTTACCATTGTCCAATTATCTCCCTTGTTATAAATTGACCATTAGCTCCAAAACCAGTTTCGGGTGGACACGAATATGTCTAAATAAACAGTTAAGTAAGACCCTTTTTTACGGGACATGTCATTGTGGAAGACATGCTTGTTTAATTACTCTTTAATAAGGACAGTGGATCATTTCAAATTTGACCATAACAGCACTGTCAGAGATGTAGTATGAGATATTTCATGAAGAATAATTCAAAAGCCTGCGTTGTGCCTATATATTAATTCCTGGGATTGTTTAGCATTTAAATTTAAAGGTCAAGGTCAACTCCCAATTTAAGCTAGGTACTAAGAGATCTCATCACACCTAATGACGCATCATTAATTGATGCATATACTCAACACCATGAACACTGTTTTATTTGCTATAATGACAAGTGTATCATTTCAATAGAAAATGTCTGATTCTATCATTACAAATTATTGACACAAACAAAAAAGCAAACAAAAAATGGTTGTACAATATTATTATCTACCTGTATAAAATATCTACTAAAAAAATGATTATTGCATTAATATTTTGTTGCATAATTTAACGTCTGGTGGTGGGAGCACAAAGATGTGCCCCTAAAAATATCTATGTCTTCCAACGTTAAAGGCATTAACAGATGAGTTTATTGAACGAGCATGTATAGCAAAGAAGGTGCATGTGAAAATGTAATTGTGTTGACGGCCAAGTCATGTCACACGCTGAGTCTTGAACATTTAATGTTTTTTGCAGTTCCATCTTACTCGATTTCTCTGTGTCAAAAAGTAATAAATGCACTATCCTTGTTATTCAATGCAATTGTTAGTATAACGTCTAATTATTCGGACACTTAATCATTTGTTTTCCTGCTTGCCAAATATTTGATAGAAATACTTGCAAGGCATAAAATTAATGTCAGTACAGTGCAGTTTCAATTATGGATTTAACACATAAATAAGTTATTTTTCTATCTTAAATTATCATCAGTTGTTTTCTTACCACTATGAAAATACATAAATATAATTCCAAACAAATAATCGTTTGTGCTAACACAGTTTTTACACGATATTTGTCGGCTAAAGACCAAGGTTTGATAGTATGGGTATCTTTTTATGTACAAAACACTGGAAATTACTTAAAAAATGAACAGCCATTTTGTGAACAGGAAATACACAAAATCATCATTTCCGAATATAGTTAAGGGTGTACAAATTAAAAGTGTCCAAGTCTATAGATTATTAAATACAGGTACTCGATGCGTCTAACATTTTGATAATATCCACTTAAACTTAGCTTATTGGCTATGATCAGGAAATATTAGAACTGATTACTATTAATGTAAAGAGCCTAAGCTGTTTTAAACGATTTCATTTTTAACCACCTAGTGGACATTTTGTAAACCGAAATAAAGGAGTGGCCTAGTCAATAAAATGAAGATTATTCAAAATAATTGATCTTTAACCAATTGGAATTAAATCTTGAAACTGAAATTATATTGGACAATGTAAAAATGTTTTCAAATACATACTATTCATTGACCCGGTTTTAGTAAATGCTGCTAAAGGTCTCCTCATTTCAAGTGTGAAAATTATTGTTTTAACTAAAAGTAAACAGAACACATAACTATATTGCTCTAACACCAATGCACTGATTACTTTTATAAAACTTATTGACTTTAGCTATTCTTTCATAATTTGATTTATTACCTTCTCCAAATGACATTCTCGATGTACTTAAAGAAAAAATAAAATTTGGAAAATTACGTGAAGTACATGACGGTATCTTAAACATCTTAATGAATATTATAAAGTTTTAACTGTCTTAGTGTTAAGGATTGAAATGTAAACAATGTAGACATTGGTAGGCAAATAAGGAAAATAAACCACCACAGGTCGAGTCAGTGTTATACTTGGTTTTGTATCTTAAATCTGATAAGGTTAAATAAGGAAACGATCAACGTGTTTTTAACAATTAAGAAGAGCTTATCTTCTGTGCTAATGCAGACAGCGAACCTTGTAACAGCCATGAGACAACTAAACGCCATTGACATGCCTTCCTTTGTTGGAAGCGAAAACGTAGTTTTAAAAACTGAAAATACATATATTGGAAATATACCACATGAACTCATACCCCAACAAATCATTTAAACTCTTATCACAGTCGCAGTAAGCACAATACTAAACGACAAAGCGTCGAGGTAGAAGTAACACACTAATTGTTATCTGTGCATATCATCAAGGGTTTTGGTACTTGGTATTTGGTTTATCGCAATGAAATCTTAAACATGAAGAATTCCGTATGAACGATTTGATTGTATTCGCTTTATTGCCACCCGAGGATGAATTCGATATATTTAAGATCTGAAACAATCACAATATATATAACACGTCATCAGAAAGTATGTATGGAAATAAATGCATGTCATGTGGTATTGTGATATTTGTGATAGAGGTACATGGTGGAATATAATATCAGGTAATTAATGTTTAATTTAATTTCAAAGAAGCGTGATGATTTCATAATCATCCCGTAAGCCAAGCTCGCCGAGGCCGCTAGCGACGCATACTGGTTTTGCTGTTCCAGCAAATTGGACAATCCCAACCTCCAGGACCCAGGTACACCTGCGCCAAGCCACCGCCCCAAGTATTACAACACACGGAATAAAATGAATCAGACATATTTAGCTGTGATTGGAGTTCAATGTAGATAAGCTAAAGTTATTCGAAAGACGCCGAATAATTATTCCCTAAAAAGTTATATCGTTTTAGTGGCGCCACTCAATAGTTCTGCCTACGCCCTTGTTTTCTTAACTATGTCTATATATATGCATTGACTGTTCACATAATAGATGCGTAACAAAGTCATGCGTTGTCGCTAGACGTATTGAAGGATAGCTGTTAGAAAGTTGGTTTCCGGCTTCTTAGGAACTAGCAAAACATATCAATATAAATTATACGAATGACGTCTGTATACAAGGATGCCTGAATACAATTCGATCCAGGGCGCGTATGACCGTCAGGAATCGTACATAGCGTTGGCGCTGTATACTACTGCGGGGCATTCAGTGGCTGCCATTATAGAGGATTTGCGTACACGGGGATGTTAAAATCAGGATCGCCAGCGGTACGAAAAGGCAATTTATGTTTTTGATAGTCGACAAAATGTATATTTTCGATGCGTTTTCAGGCTGAATTTTGCGGAAATACGAGATATCTCTGTATATAGCTAGGTTGTCAGATTCCTTGTTGACGTTATAGAGGTCTGGTGTTACTCAAGGTTGGTGTATCAGAAATAAATACAGCTTGTTGGCAAACCTTTGTTTGGGTTAGTAGTGTGTCTTCATGCAACAAAGTTTTTTGAAAAAACAAACAAACAAACAAACAACACAGGTTTTCTTTTGTCGATGTGGAGAATCATTCGGAAGCAACCAGGAACCCCAATGCCATTTCAGTATGAGTTCGAAATCGGATATTTTGGAACATTTTTGCTGCGAGTCACAAGACGCGTTCTATTTTGGAAATGTTAATCTGCCCAACATAACACGGATGGTACACCTATATTTTGCATTTGGTCGTATAAAACTAGCGGGTTGACGTCAAATAACGAATCGTCATTAACGAAAATATGGAGTCTCGTCCTTTCGTTGGTCTTTCTTCAACAGCAGGCTTGTGTTTGTTTATGTTATGGCTAGCTATTCCAACGTGAGCTGCAGCATTATTAAGAATCTTCTGCGTTCCCCAAGAAATGTATATGCACATTTGATTTATTCAATCTGTAACATCCATGTATTGGCATACATTGTAACAATGTAAAGCTTGAAAATGAAACCTACCACTTAACTTCGTAAATTATAATAAAGAGTTTAATTTGTTTATAACATGTTAAAAAAATGACGGATCATTGGATTTTTTTGCTTTTATTCACATTTATTGTTAGCGGTTGATATTAACCACCGATTTATCCCGGATTGTATGATATTTTAAAACCAAAAAGGGACAAGCTTTTTGGTTCCCACAATTTTTTAAACCAAGACTCTTAAGTTCCATCTTACCGGCGGCTAAATGAAGTTGGCCCCATTTAACATCATTTTTACCGCGTAGTGGTTTCCGCACGGATTTTTAATTTACAACAATTAATTATTATTTTAGTTATTCATTAATTAAGAAACTTATACTCAAACACAAAAGTCAACATGATAAGATATGAAATAATGTGCACCACAAAACAACAATAGGGGTAAGCATGTTTATAGCCGCCTAATACCATGCTATATAAAGATTATATAAGTACAATAAAATGCGACGGTTAACAGAAGCAGTGCACACGTGAGTTATCTTATTTTATTAATACCGCGAGATGCAATTTACACGTCGTATAAACCGGATTTAAGAAAAGGACTGATATTGAATGCTTTGCAAATTAATTGATATTGAATCTTAATACATCTTAATACGTTTTTGTACCAGAAATGAACCAGGATGGGCTAGCGTAGTGGTTTCCGCACGGATGACACGCTTGTGTTACGACGTTTCAACTGAGTCACTCAGGTTTACCTGATATCTCGCTTTATACGGAAAAGGTATTAAATTCTTAAACTGTTTACTGAGGTTTATAAACTTAGATATTTTTTCTCAACTCTAAGAACTGTGAACTCTAGTTACAAAATTAGGGTCATATTTTTAATGATATATACGATAAAATTAAGTAATGTAGAATTGCTATTACTTGTGTGGTGAATAGAATACACCCATGCTAGGATAGTATTGTTCACTCGTTACAGAGGTGAATGACGAGCTTGTTTAACGAGGTTCCAACTTAGTCACTCGCTACTTAGGTTAATGACACGCTTGTGTTACGACGTTTCAACTGAGTCACTCAGGTTTACCTGATATCTCGCTTTATACGGAAAAGGTATTAAATTCTTAAACTGTTTACTGAGGTTTATAAACTTAGATATTTTTTCTCAACTCTAAGAACTGTGAACTCTAGTTACAAAATTAGGGTCATATTTTTAATGATATATACGATAAAATTAAGTAATGTAGAATTGCTATTACTTGTGTGGTGAATAGAATACACCCATGCTAGGATAGTATTGTTAGTACTAGAGTTTGTAACACCAAACATATTCCGTTTTTTAATGTGATCATAAAAATACGGCATTTTTGTCATGAAATGATTAATATCGTCCTATAAGCTGTAACAATTTGAAAAGTATCGTCATTTCATCCGATAATCAGGAGAAAACTACTATGACAAACGTTGCGTTGCGTTCTTTGTGGTTTGTTTACATCATACATTAAAGGTTATGCTTCTGTTTACTAACGTGACAAATGTGTTATTTTATGTACATAAACTTTAGTCCAATTTTCAGGCAGTATTGTAACAATTATTGTATGTAACAAATTAACAAAGAACACGCGATATCTTTATTATACCAGCAAGAAAAAACAATACCCTTATCTATAAAACAGGATCGTCTGACAGTTGCTCGATTGAATATGTTTCAACAGATACGCAAATATTCGCTATTGTTTTGCAATTGAACATTCCATTATATCATATGACCACATAAAGTGTAAAGTAACCGCATTATCTACCATTCCATGAAAGCTGTTTCAAAAAGGTAAAGTCTTATTGTTTTACATGCATGTTTACGTGTCCGTCAAGTCTCACATGGACTTCCAATAATCTTAAAAGCTATGCGTATCTAATCATTATTTCAACTTTTTAACAAATTCAGTTTATTCTAATGCATACATCATTGTTTCCTGGAAATTAAATTGTATTTCTCCTTACATTCTGGGGCAGGTAAAAAGATAAGTTTACGAACACTTGGAGAAACTACTGTAAAAAAAGAGGTTGATTCTGGCAATTGAAAACTTGGTGATCTTATTTAACTAGTTTGCGGTTTTGTTTCCTGTCTGTTATACGATCAAAGCTGACTAAGTATATTTTTGTTTGGGACAAGAATCAACCAGCGCATAATTCATTGGCGGTTTCAGGAGATGTTGTGAGAGAAGGTGCACTTATGGTGTGAAACTAAGAGAGTACGCCCTCTTTCCAAATAATTTGAACAATATTTGGATTAAATGAGTAAATTGGGGCTTAAGGTCGTTCTCAATGAAAAATTTAGCCATTTATATCTAAAACAATGCATCAATTGTACTTTTTCAGATTGTTTCTACAATGTTGACATAGAAAACCCTTTCAACCATTTATGTATGAAATAAATACCTTATTTTCGGCCTGTCGTTTTTATCTAAAATAAGTGCTCAAGAGAATCAGAGTAATATCGCTAGGTTAATAATTTCCTTGTTTATACACTAAATACGATATTCGATGAGATATACTGGCATTCATGCATTTAAAGTTATCCATCAGACACGTTTTTACATGAGTTTATCAAGGTCTGCCCTTATGTATTGGCTGCATTATGTATAAATCCAGCCGAAGAGCCATCACGACTTATATTGTGTTTAAATTTCATAAATGACATGCGATCGAAGTGACTGCAATTCAAAGTTGAGATAAAAGAAGACGTGAAAAAAACAGAGTGAGATACAATAGATCCAGGTGCGGTACCCTAGCTCTTTGCAAAGAGATCCAAGTTTGGTGTACGGCACCGATAAACGGGATACAATGTTCCTGGGCTTAACCAGTACTGAGAACGTTATTTTCCCAGTGCCACCGATTTAATGCCGAACGCTTGGAAACGGAGCTATAGGTTCCATATTTTTTAAGTCTAATGATATTAATGGGCCGGGGTTTGAACACGCGACTTACTGCATCAGAATCAAGCGCTCTTTCAGTGAGATATCGGAGCATCTTGTCCGAGTTATCGCTGCATTCAACACCGTATATACGTGTTTAATCGTTGGCTGTAGCTGTTACCTACAGGGTCTCTGCAATATTTGGCATCGCCCACGAATATTGAATAATACGACATTACAAAACACCGGTTAATATATGTTTCCAATATTTGTTGGATTTCGAAAACTGTTACATCGAATAAACTGAATCACAAAAACTGTTGATTTCTACTAATTTGTAATACAAACACTTTAACACAAACCGTGTTTCTTTTTCTTTAAGATTTCCCCAATGCTCAAAGATTCAATACAACACAGGGCAGCAAAAGTATGCACTTAACCGCAAGACTGCTAACAGTCCAACGTTTGACATTTCGTCGACGAGTGTATGTCTATTTGTCCATCCCGGTCGTCCGTAGTCGTCCTAACACGTTTCAAGTACTAGTCATTCCACTCACACATTCCTCCATTTCTACTGATATTTATATGAAAAACAACAGAAACAAGCTCAGAAGCCAAAAGTTTAAACATAAACCCCGTTTGATGGCACAAGGTAAACGCCAAAGACAAAAACATCACGTACAAGAAACATTGAACAACAGCACAATAAGCAATAATGTCAGCTTGATGTTTCATTTAATACTGTGGGAACGCAACATCATAACTATGAACTGTAAGCCGAGTCTCTTTCAACCTCCTGCAAGTATTTGGTTTTTGTAAGACACGGCAGAGGTTTGAACCAGGTACTTCCTAATTTGTAATTGGCCCCCGAAAAATCCAGCACTGGCAAAGACAACCTCAATCACTCCTTGATTTTTGTTAAGAAACGGATTGCACGACAATAACTTTTGCGCTTTGCAAGTATATTGACAATATGTAGTTTTTCTTTATTTATTTATCATTATCATTCAAACGAACTATAAAAGTGCAATCGGATAAGTAATATGTCAAATTGTGTCGACCAGACATATCATAACTTCGCTGACATGTTACTATTTTATTCGTAAAATGAAAATATAACCATGACTCTGCACGAGTCGTATTAAACAAAACAATTAAGTAAGACTCTTTTAAAATATTCATCAATAGTGTACATATGATTGTAGAAATCTACCAAAAATCTGGTCGATCCAATTCAACATATTATTGTATCTGAATATGGTCAGAACTGAAACGAACTAGATGTGACTATATTTTTTCAGAAAAAAATCACAATAATGACACTGATTTTGGCAACATTGTTGATAATAATGTTTTTTTCCTGATAACATATTTCGGAAGGGATTTTAATTTGACGGCAAGGGAATACTCAATTGGTCTCAAACTCACAAGTAACTTCGGTGAGAAATTATTTCTCTGCAACATTTAAAGAAACGACTTTACTGAGGAATGGAATCGAAATCGAGGCCTTACGGAAGTTAGAACTATTATATTTATATCATATCATATGATTATCAGCATCATGATCATCAGCATCATGATCATGATCATCATGATGATCATGATCATCATGATGATCATGATCATCATCATGATCATCATTATCATCATCATCATCATCATCATCATCATCATCATCATCATCATCATCATCATCATCATCATCATCATCATCATCATCATCATCATCATCATCATCATCATCATTATCATCATTTTTATCATCATCATCATCATTATCATCATTATCATCATCATCATCATCATCATCATCATCATCATCATCATCATCATCATCATCATCATCATCATCATCATCATCATCATCATCATCATCATCATCATCATCATCATCATCATCATTATCATCATCATCATCATCATCATCATCATCATCATCATCATCATCATCAGCAGCAGCAGCAGCAGCAGCAGCAGCAGCAGCAGCAGCAGCAGCATCAACATCAGCATCATCATCATTATCAGCATCAGAATTGTCAGCAGTATCTCATTATCAGCATCATCATTCTCCACCTTATCATAAACACCGTCATTATCATCATCATCATTATCATCATCATCATCATCATCATCATCATCATCATCATCATCATCATCATCATCATCTTCATCATCATCATCATCATTATCATCATCATCATCATCATCATCATCATCATCATCATCATCATCATCATCATCATCATCATCATCATCATCAAAATCATCTCAAGATCTGACATGTTCGTAAATGATCGTACATGAACGTTATCGTCACGTAAGCGATATCATTATCTTCATCATTTTGTTTGAATTATATCTACATGCCTGTTGAAATTATGTTATAATGTGTATTCGCTTTCGTATTTAGCACATGCGTATTAATAAGGATATGTTCTGATTCGTGGATTTGCTCGCTTTATTATAAAGTTAGTTTTTTATCGACGAAATTGGAGTTTTGGAATTTTTCGCGTGTTCTGTTTTATCATGTAATACATAGATCGCTGTGTCAAGATGCTTAATGCAAATATTTAAGTGCGTTTCATGCATACAAATAAAAGAAGTAAATGATATCATCGTACCTTGCATGAGTCAGCACCGTTTTTCGCTGGAAGTGGACGTATGATCGTAACGTCAAGTAAAGTGTTTGTATATTATAAAACCTTCAATTAAATACCAGTCCGCAGGTGCACACCTAAACCAGCTACCACGAACGTTATCAAACTCGTACTTTAAGTTTATGTAAATTTTGTGTAGTTTGGTTGTTGTGGAATGAGCGTCTTTTAGCGTTATGTATCTTGTTTGTTCGTAGTGTAAAGTACCGGGCTTGTTTCTGTCGTGTCTTTTGTGTTATTCACATCGCTTTAAGATTGCTGGTGACTCCGATGAGATTAACATATCTTTTGTGGGGCTATTGTAAAGCTGAGTGTTCATAAATTGGTTTGATTGTTCTCAATGGTTCTGTGACTTTTGGCAATGCTCACATATCTTGGCTAGAAACAGTAGGGGAAACTTAGAAATGACAATACTCCATAGATTCCTTTGGTTTGTCACATACCCAGGTGAGGAACAGTAGGAGAATTTTTAGGTAGAAAAAGTCCATGTTTCATTGAATCCTTTGGTTTGTCAATACCACGTTCCATAAAGTCCTTTGGTTTGTTACATACATCGGCTAGAAACAACATGTAGTATGCCGTTAGAAATTCCCATGCCCAAAAGCGTCCTTAGGGTTGTCACATACACCTGCTATAATCAGCAGGGAAGTGTGTTGGTAGAAATGTTTATGCTCTATATAGTAGGTGGGTTTGTAACAAACCCCAGCTAAACACAGTTGGGAAGTCTGCCGGTAGAAATGTCCATGCGCCATTGATTCATTGGGCTTGTCTCATTACCTAGCGAGGAATAGCAGGGTAGTCTGCTGGTAGAAATGAAAATACTCAATAGAGCCCTTAGGGTTGTCTTTTAAACAGTAGAGAAACAGCAGGGGGGAGTTTGTCAGTAGACATTTCCATGTTCCATTGAGTTCTCGGGTTTTCGTCAAATACCCCGACAAGGAACAACTGAAGGTAGTCTGTCGGTAGAAATGTCCATGTTGCGTCGAGTCCTTGGGTTTTCGTCACATACCCTGACAAGGAACAACAGAGGGGAGTCTGTCGGTAGAAATGTCCATGTACTGTTGATTCCTTGGGTTTTCGTCAAATATCCAGACGAGGAGCAACAGAGGGTAGTCTGTCGGTGGAAATGTCCATATTCCATTTAGTCCTTGGGGTTTCGTCACATACCCCGAGGCCACATACCACAGAGGGTAGTCTGTCGGTAGAAATGTCTATGCTCCGTAAAGTCCGGTGGAAATGTCCATGTCTTATTGAGTTCTTGGGTTTTTGTCAAATACCACGGCGAGGAGCAACAGAGGGTAGTTTGTCGGTGGAAATGTCCATGTCCCATTGAGTTCTTGGGTTTTTGTCAAATACTCCGGCGAGGAGCAACAGAGGGTAGTCTGTCGGTAGAAATGTCCATGTCCCATTGA
The DNA here is from genome assembly GCF_026914265.1 of Mya arenaria. NCBI lineage: Eukaryota > Metazoa > Mollusca > Bivalvia > Myida > Myidae > Mya > Mya arenaria. The sequence goes on from NC_069137.1 coordinate 15,426,845, forward strand.
GTTCTTGGGTTTTTGTCAAATACTCCGGCGAGGAGCAACGAGGTTTGGTCTTAAACCCCGGATTGAAACAACAGGGCCGTGTGCCGGTAGAAATGTAAATGTGCTATAAAGTCCTCGGGGTTTTCGCAAACCACGCCAGGGAAAGTAGCGGATCCTGCCGATTAAGATGTCAATTATTTCAGCTGATATGTACTCGAAATAAAAGATTTATATGATTAAACAACGGTATTATAGAAATATCCAAGTACTTGTTCATACGGTTGGTTTTGGATTTACGTGCCATATAATAATCTTGTAAAGTGGTGTACCTTTGTCATACTGACCTGACGTTAGGCGGTCCGGTCGCGACGTTGGTCTTATATTTGTCATTAGTTGTTTACACTTGTGGTCACTACGGACCGACCCACAGTTTAAACTAAAATGATGAGGGTCAAAGTAGTGTTAACTTATTTTTCATGGTTTTACTGAAATGTGTTTCAACTATTTTATTGAGGAATTAAAACTTTTAAGGGGAAGTTCATTCTAAATTGTTATTTATTTAACAACATGATCTGACTTAAGAAACATTATAAGTTTCTTTGTAGCACATATCCTCGATCTTTACTACTTTAACAGGAACAGTCCCTTTTTCTATATAGCACGCACCACGGATACCACCCAACTTAACACTTACCGTCCTCTTGTTTTCTATGTATCACACCCCCGAGACAACGCATTTTAACACGTACCGCCCCGTTCTTTTCTATGTATCACACCCCCGATACATCCCACCTTAACACGTACCGTCCTGTTCTTTACTATGCATCATACCCCCGATACGACTCACCTTAACACGTACCGTCTCCTTGTTTTCAATGTATCATAGCCCTGATACAAACCACCTTTACACGTACCGTCCCCTTGTCTTTTATGTATCATACCCCCGATACATCCCACCTTAACACGTACCGTCCCGTTCTTTTTTATGTATCATACCTCTGATACAACCCACCTTAACACGTACCGTTTCCTTGTTTTCTATGTATCATACCCCCGATACAACCCACCTTAACATGTACCGTCCCCTTGTCTTCTATGTATCATACCCCTGATACAAAAAACCTTAACACGTACCGTCCCGTTCTTTTCTATGTACCATACCCCTGATACATCCAACTTAACACGTACCGTTCCCATGTTTTCTATGTATCATACCTCTGATACAACCCAAATTAACACGTACCGTTCCCATGTTTTCTATGTATCATACCCCCGATACAGCCCAAATTAACACGTACCGTTCCCATGTTTTCTATGTATCATGCCCCCGATACAGCCCAACATAACTCGTACCGTTCCGATGTTTTCTATGTATCATACCATCGATACAGCCCATCTTAACACGTACCGTCCCCATTGATTTTATGTATCGTACCCCCGATACAGCCCGACTTAACACGTACCGTCCCCTTGCTTTTTATTTACCAAACACCCAATGCTCAACACCGACCAATCACTTAGGGCTGCATATATCGACCCGCTTAGGTGAAATCACTATAGCTAGGCCAATGAAACGAACTTTTTTCAATTAAGTCAGTGTTCATATCTTTTGGGATTGATTTCCGTATGTTAAACTAAAACCCGAATAGTGTTGTTTTTTCTGGATAACAAATGTATATTTTTTACAAAATGGCCACAGTTGTCGGCCTGAACATGATATTCAAACTCAATTTTAAAACCACAAATAAAATACAATAAACGAAAACCAACAATACTTATAAATTATCGGGACTTACCTAACCTTCATTTATGTGCAGTGATATCGAAAACACACAATGTGTGGGACGTATGCTTTGTGCACGTAAACCTGTTTAAACCCCCAGTAAATTTACAGTTTACTGACCGTTCCAAAGCGGTACCTTACAATCATTGATAAACATATCTAGAGTTTTATATAGTGTATAAGCACTGTGCTGTTTGTGGATTGTTGTTCCATGTTTCATTTTTGTGATTTGTTTGTCTTCTATGTCTTTGGCGATTACTCTGTGCCATAAAACGAGGTTTATGTTTAAACTTTAGCTAATTAGCTTGTTTCTGTAGCGTTTTACATACGTATGAAGAACAATATAATCTGTCATCAAACATGTAAAGCACAAAGCCGTTAACAACCTTCCCCACCTCTTCCACTTTCATCGGTAACAAAGAATATGTGCCCATCTGGAAGTATATGCGCCTCTCTGTAATACGACTTAAACAACGCACGATAGCCATAAAGGTTATTTTTGAATAAGAAGGAATGTTAACTATACATCAGACTCCTTTGGCATTTTGTATAATAAGAATAAGTGTTTAACGTTTTTTAAATACCACACAGTATCGTTTATTAAAGTTATAAACGCCCGCCTCGGTATTGAGAGAAGATCATATTGGATAAATAGTATTTTGACCCAAAACGACATGAGTCGGTTATCTTCATTTTAACTCGTATTGCGTTTCCTTAATTACTACAAGCAAGCGATAAGAGAAACGTGATATGGTACAAGTATTGTTAAATTCGACCTGTGAATTAGATAGTTATAATACGCCTAAGATTAAAGTTAAACACCTTTTTCCGTGGGACACCCGATACTTCTTTGAAAATGCGACATTAGTTATGAAATATATATATGTTCAAATCAATAGATCCGGATAACAAGCGTAATTCAAAACGCATTCAACCACATCACAAACTTTCGCCTCCGCATATTTAATAGCATCGTCATTTAACATGCATCCATTCCCAAAAGCTCTATTACGTTTAACCTTTTACGTTTTATTGGTTAAATAGAATGCTAATCGTATTATAAGATATCGGATATCTAATTTTTGGGCTGTTTATAACAAAATAATACGTTGCAATCAACAACGTTGCTTTTCGAATAAAAAGGAAAGAAAGTTAAAATTTGTCCAAAAAATATTGCTTTACAAAGTCCTTTTTTTATTTTTATTTTATTTTAAATAAGGGATTTTTATTGTTATTAACTGCATTCTACAAGTTGAAGTTATCTTTATGCATATAAAAGTTCATTAACCCAAAACAATCATTATATTTTCCCAACTTGGTAAACACAGTTTCCATCAAGGAAAATCACAATGCATTTCTTGAAATTAATAAAGATCTTTACAAGAGTAGGTCGAGTACAGCGTTATGTATGCAAAACATTATTCTTGCAATTAGCTTACAACTTAAAATTATGTACCGGAAGCGTGTAAGGGAAGCGGTGCTTCGATGAGGCGGGATTCCTTTACGGAAGTGGTGCTTCGATGAAGCAGGATTCCCTCACGGAAGCGGTGTTTCGATTAGGCGGGATTCCTTCACGGACGCGGTGTTTCGATGAGGCGGGATTTCTTCACGGAAGCGGTGCTTTGATGAGACAGAATTCCTTCACGGAAGCGGTGCTTCGATGAGGCGGGATTTCATCACGGAAGCGGTGTTTCGATGAGACGGGATTCCTTCACGGAAGCGGTGTTTCGATGAGGCGGGATTCCTTCACGGACGCGGTGTTTCGATGAGGTGGGATTCCTAAACGGAAGCGGTGCTTTGATGAGACGGAATTCCTTCACCAAAGCGGTGCTTCGATGAGGCGGGATTTCTTCACGGAAGCGGTGCTTCGATAAGGCGGGATTCCTTCACGGAAGCGGTGCTTCGCTGAGGCGGGATTTCTTCACGGAAGCGGTGCTTCGATGAGGCGTAATTCCTTTACGGAAGCGGTGCTTCGATGAGGCGTAATTCCTTCACGGAAGCGGTGCTTCGATGAGGCGTAATTCCTTCACGGAAGCGGTGCTTCGATGAGGCGGGATCCCTTTTCGGAATCGGTGCTTTGATGAGGCGGAATTCCTTCACGGAAGTGGTGCTTCGATAGGTTGACTGGTTGGGTTCAACCTCATTGAGCGTATGTATGAAAACAACATAACACTAATAAAAGTGACGGAAATAATTAACCTCAGTGAATCCCAATTTTTTTTTTATGTAACACGCTTCGCCGCTCTGCACATTCCCCTGAATCACATCATTTTAACAGGTCCCTTCCACAGCGCCCCGATCCGCTTCATTCTTATTCTTCATGAATATTCCCCGTGTTTATTTATGTATCATGGACCTCCATTATACTTTAAAATGAATAGTTCCCTTGGTGTGTATGTAGCAATCCCCAATGACCCGCACCAGTTTTATCCTAAAAGGCCAATTTATTTATGTGTAAAACGTCATCTCGGTCCGCACCACCCTCATACCAATAGTCCCATTTCCCATGAAGCATTCATACCTGATCTGCGCTGTCATCGTACTGTCTTCTGGTCTTTATTTGGCATTAATCCCCGATCTGGACCATTCAAGCACATACAGGTCCCTTGTATTCTAAGAACCACGCACTCCTGATCCATACCTGTAGAACTTCTACAATCCCCGTTGTTGTAGCATGCACCACATTGGCACGTACAGACCCCTTGCTTTTTATCTAGGACCCAGCTCCGATCCGCACCCACTAACACATTCAGTCCCCACAGGTTCTATGTGTAAAACGCATCCGATCCCAACTGCTTGAACAAATACAGTCTTCTTATACATAGCACGTTTCTGCGATTTCGTCCACTTCAACGCGTACAGTACCCTTGCTTTCTACTAAGCAGTCAACCCCGATTGGCATCACTTTCAAACATACGGTCGCCTTTATGAAGCACGTACCACTTGAACAAGTACTGGCCAATGTATTATTTGTAGCACGCATCACCCACCCCAAAATTTTAACACGTACAGTACCCTTGTTTGGTATAAAGCAAGCTCTGCCGGTCCGCACCAATTTAGCAATTTTATGATCATGCATACTTTCTTTCGAAAATAAAATATGTTTAAACCAAAGCAGGTGTGTTTGACAAATATTTTGAGATATCAGGTGCCGTATTCAATAAACTTCTTAATTATTTCATGAGAAAATATCTAAGTTCACAATTTTCTAACTTAATATATTGGTTATTCGTTTTATGGTCAAGTGTTGAATTCGTTAACTTTCCACGAACGTTTTGCAGATGACCTTTTCGTGAGTGTTTGCCATGCCGTTCAAAATGACGTTTAACATTTGTAATGGTTGTGAAAACGAAATGGTAAATAAAAATTCATCAATGTTTGAGATCAATGGCATGTCGTATTGCAAATATTCAGAACAGATTGAAGCTGTTTTTCTTCAACTGTTTATGCTTTATATGCACTCCGATGCTATCGACGAGTAATGGCGGCTTTGGAAATCCCTGTATAAAATAGAACCCGGAAGTGAACTTGCTGCAGTAGACGATTTAAAGCTGTCAAAATGGATATTTTACCCTTGCTCAGGTCATGGGGGAAGAGTATCCTGAACAGAAGATGTTTTTTTACAGTGTTTGTCGATTCACAAATGGTTAGGTTAAACATTGCAAATTTAGTATATAAAATTGATCTTTTCACAAGCAACAGTTGGACTGAGGCATGTTCCTGTATTTACCGTACTGCATTGCAGGCGGGTAGCAAGGGTTAATTTGGGATTACGCAGATCGATGCTTAGTGGGGTAGGTGTAAGAATGGGTGTTTACAATCAGTGCTACACGCCTGTATTGTATTTGTTTGTTGTATTGTAAAAAATAATAGTTAAACTAGGATGTAGTCCACAATGTGTTCAACAGCATCAGTAAAAGGAATGTTCGTGTACTTTCTCTCAAAGAAATAATCTTGTGAATGTGTATATCTATTCATTTTCCTGTCAAGATTATTTAGAGAATTTTTCAGATCTAAACTTGAAGGCAAAATGCTGGCATATCCGAATGAAAATACAATGAATTCGTTTTATTTTGAAGTTTAAGCAAGCAAATGTGTATTTTGAAGGAATTACCAGTCAGACCAAGAACACTTGCTGAAAAATGATCCAGGCCAAGTTCAATGCGTCTGCATCTGAACAACGGGATGCAGACCACTTGGAAAAAAGTGGGACAATCTGTGCGCGCTCCACAGGTCCATCTATGCTGACCACCAAAGGTCACTGGCCATGACTGGTAAGCTGAGAAAAAAATCATAAAATAAAACCACTTGAAAATAAAATTGTTTCACTTTAAATTGAATCAGTTAACGTGATCATCATGATTGAAGCATGCCAACACAACGCATCAAGTACGGGGCCTTAGAACTGGTAATGTACTAGAACACTAGAAAAGTAGTAAATACAGTAAATATAAAGACAAAAAGGCTAAGTCGAACTCTTCTATCGATGGTTATCCATGGTGTCAAATATTATTTGAGTTTTTTTTTCAATTAAATTTAACAATATAGATTTCGATTATATGCAATGTTCATATCATTAAAGTATTACGATAGGTCCAAACGATTTCATTATGCTGAATATCTACTGAATAATGTATGAATGCATCGTCGTTATATCATTATCACAAATTTATGAGTATATGATATTAGATAGAATATACAAGGCAAACAAGATACCCCGAACAAATGTGTTTTATTAAGGCCTAACAAGTAAAGTTACTGGACTTGCACTGTGTAGTTTTGTTGTTGTTATCTGTCGAAAATCAACTGCATGCTAGGTATGATGTACGTGTTATCATTATGCTAATTCATTGATTTAAGGAATGGGACCAGTGCCTTCGAAATACAGCCTCATCACAGAGGCTGTGAAGAATGCTTTGGGTAGGAGTACTGCAATTGTTGTTGGTGCCTCAACTATGGCTACTGACAGCACCTTCAACATGCTTATCAGGTTCACCATTTAAAGAAGGATTCTTTTGAAGTATGATTTGTATTCATACTGCAATTTCACAAGCTAACCATTGGTTTTACTTCTTTTATTTTTAATTTTCACCTGTGAGATATGAAAATCATTCATGTCAAACTCATTTGATTCTGCGACAAAAATAAGTTGTGGCACAACTGTTTATCTGTGAGAATGCAGCTTTAATATTGAAATGTAAAGACATACACGGCTTCTTGTAAAAACACTTCAACGTATACTTACTCGGACATAAATTACACCACGTAGACATGAACTTCCACAACTAGCTTCTTCTAAAAACTCGTCAACGTATACTTACTCGGACATAACCTATTACACATAGACATGAACTTCCACAAGTAGCTTCTTGTACAAGTTCTTCAACGTTTACCTACTCGGACATAAACTACACCACATAGACATGAACTTCCACAAGAAGTCTCTTGTACAAGCTATTCAACGTTTACTTACTCGGACATAACCTTTACCACATAGACATGAACTTCGACATGTAGCTTCTTGTACAAGTTATTCAACGTATACGTACTCGGACATAAACTACAACACGTAGCTATATGCACATGGTCACCATTTTTAGGGCCTTGTACTTCAGCGTGAGGCTACGTGTAAAAGATTCATCTGAATTGAAAAGAAATTGTCCGATGTTTTCTAAATTTTCGATAATGAAGCCAAACTTATCAAGGGAAAATTGTTGAGTACAAGTGGTTTTATCCCAGTTTGTATTATTTTGTTCTTTGTTCGCATTATACTCATTGTCATAAGGCACAACTCGGGTTAAAATATCATACCAGCCAAACCTGTTGACTGTTGCCTAAGTGTTAAGTGTCGCATTTCGGGTATTTCACAATTGCTCATATTGAGGTTGAACACTACATTGAGGATCATTGAAACAGATTTAAGACGGAGATCAGTACAGGAACGGTGTATTGGTGATATCTTCACGGGTACAGGTACGTAAAATGATTTTGTTTATAATTATTATTATGCTTAATCATTTAGTTTAATCACCATGTTTATCTTGAGCGATTTTGACACAGGTATACGGATGTCCACCGTTATTGAACGTAACAATTAATGAACATTCATTTACATCGATTACAATCGGCTTTCCGTTTAAAATATGTTCTTAATTTAGTCCCTATAGCATGAAGACGGTATTTTATTTAAAATATTTATATATGAAGGCTATAATGTTCCTTGTTTTGAAAGTACCATTATCTTCCTTAGATATATCACCCCTTTGTCATGATGCATGGAACAATGATTTTGAATAGCTTATTGTACTGCAATATATCTACTTTATAATATGTACGTTATAAATGTATTTTATGTCAGCTTAATGAGAGCAAAACTGGTGCAAGTTCATATACAAAGTGTGTATGCGTGCGTGCGTGCGTGCGTGTGTGTGTGTGTGTGTGTGCGTGCGTGCGTGCGTGTGTGCGTGCGTGCGTGCGTGCGTACGTCTGTTTTTGAGTTTGTTTTGTGGCGGTGTTTTACCATAGTGTTTTCTTTAGAAAATCGAAGACTATAAACTTTTGTTTTATTTGGTCTTTTAAACCAAAGTCAATTATTATATACATTCATATAAAACTGTTGACTTTTGGATATTGTATACCAAAGAAATTGCTTCCTAAACGCCGTTTAAAGATCACTCACCACACTTAGCATATCAATACCGCAGTTTAGCAAATAATAATAATAAAAGTAAAATGACTTATAATAATTATAATAATTATAATACATATAATACTGATATTGACTATAATTATGTTGATAATGATAAATACTGATAATATCTTAAAAGCATTCAATAAATGTAACTATCCTTTTTATAAATACTATTCCGATTGCCCATCTGCTGCTTATCATACAATTAACATGACGCGGCCTGTCAGTCAAACTATCTGGTCGATACCCAACTAACCAGTCAGCGTCCAGATTAGCGGGGCATGTCAGTGTGTGTGTGTGTGTGTGTGTGTGTGTGTGTGTGTGTGTGTGTGTGTGTGTGTGTGTGTGTGTGTGTGTGTGTGTGTGTGTGTGTGTGTGTGTGTGTGTGTGTGTGTGTGTGTGTGTGTGTGTGTGTGTGTGTGTGTGTGTGTGTGTGTGTGTGTGTGTGTGTGTGTGTGTGTGTGTGTGTGTGTGTGTGTGTGTGTGTGTGTGTGTGTGTGTGTGTGTGTGTGTGTGTGTGTGTGTGTGTGTGTGTGTGTGTGTGTGTGTGTGTGTGTGTGTGTGTGTGTGTGTGTGTGTGTGTGTGTGTGTGTGTGTGTGTGGGTTTGCACACACCGCCAACTGAGGACAATCCTTAGAAATAACAGCAACGATTGAGACCATTACCGCCAACTGAGGACGGTCTCATTTGGCATTTTTTTAAGGTAGTCTCAAAGTTTGTTTTATGACTTGAAACGAAAAATAAAATCATAAAAATGGACTGTCCTCAGTTGGAGGTCAGAAGGGTCAAGTGTATGGGAAGTGCGTGACCGTCCGTAAATTTCCATTTTTTGCCTCTTTTTTGGTCACACTCCAGTGGTCCCGATTGGCTGTGTTACGCGCATCATCAAGTGAGTGAAACATCTTTTTTCAATTGTTAGTTAACTTTATAACAATATTTTATCGTAAAATATATGTTTAAAGGTGTTATCTTATCAGTATGATACGGTCATGACCAGACGTTGTTTACTTCGATTGATTTTTGAGAGTGTCATATGTTTTCGCGATGTCTGACCCGGAAACGGAAAATTTCATTAAAATGAAGATACAGTGATGGTTTCTACAATTATGATGTGCCCATTAGCTGTTTATATAAGAAACTATATACTTTTCTTTAAATAGAAATTTATTTCATTTTTTTTGCTAATTTAAAGAATTATTATATGTCAACACGACGAGTTTTTGGAGACATTCAGTGTATCCTTGTAAAAATGAACAAAACAAGATTTATGTTGGTCAGCTGTTATGTTTAAACACCAGCTATTCGCCAGTTGCTATTTTTTAATGGTTTAATTTATTAAAGCTTATGTATCTACAAAAGCAGTGCATTAAAGCATTATTCTTAGCATACATCTTAGTCCAAATAATTGTACGTTGATGAATGTTAGCTTCAGTCTTCAGAGACGGTTTTTATTTGGCGACTCTAAGCGTCCATGTCCCACCTGTTGTTTTCCTAGCCAAGAATGACAGAGCCCAGCGCTAAGTTTATTGAGCGGAAAGATAAAGGGCACCTGCTAGGTAGTTTAAATTGGTGATGCTTTGTTGACAGACCAACATGAATTAGCAACCCCTGCATTGGAAAAATGTCTTCCGGGCTTGTTAATATTCTGAATTTTATATAGCAGGGCTTGTTAAAAAAATTGATGCCAAGCAAAAGTTTAAGAATTCAGGCTTGTTCATCCAAAAGTCTAATATCGACGACTGGTTTCATGAAACACTTATGCACCAGCCAATTGTAACCACGCCCCCCCCCCGGTCCAAGGGAATAACCGGACTTTGACTTTCAAACCAGCAAACCCCGGGTAAAATCCCCGCCTTGTGGGGACAAACTGATTGTTAAACGCCGGCCAAATGACCCCGCACCCCAGAGACTCTATATAAGGCCCAATCTCCGCTAAATTTGGCGTTATGACTAAACTATCGCGATCACCCGGCCCTGCGGGGGCACCTGGAAAATAAAAACACAGCCCTTTTCCCCGGCTATCCCCGGTATACCCCGGGGGGCCGAGGTTACAATTGACTGGTGCATTAAGTGTAATAAGAGAAAGGTATTGTCTAAAAATAATTCAAGTGTAACCTTTGTGGTTTAATTTGACAATGCATTGTTGTTAAGCTTTGCATAATTGTAGTCTGTGTTAGTCTGTGTTAGTCAAGTTTCGTTTTATTGCAATTTTATGCTTTTTTGTGCAAAATATATTTGCACTTACATGGTAAAATATGAATATAAACCTTTATTACCTATTTCAAACATAAAATTCTTCTCGAAATAAAATTTCAATACGTTTCAAAAAACCCCTGTTTTTGCACAAATCCGTTTAGACGTTAGGTATTGGAAGAATCCTGTTTAACACGTCTATTTTTTTAGACTAGCATACAATCATGCTTGTAGCTAACAACCATGCATGAACTTCATCAAACACGTGATTACAAGAGCCGTCGTACCAACACAAACTAGTACTACTATGAAGTCTCACCATATATATAGAGAAGTCGCCCCGCATATGGATTATATACGGTAGTACATATTATTTCTGTCAAATTTTACAATATTTATTGGCTATCTTTTTTAAAGGTATTTTATTGATTAAGAATTTATGATGGTAAATTAATATAAAGTCTATATGACAAGCTACTTATATGAATCTACCCATACCGCCTATATAATACATATGTGGGGCGACCTGTCCGTATATTGCACGACTCTGCACGACTCGTATTGGTGCGAGTTTGTGTTGGTACGACTTCTGTTAGCAAACTTATAGCCCTCTGAAAAATAAACTACAATATGATTTGAATAGGTTTTCAAGACAACCAAACCCTACCGACAAAGAATCCTGACCCGATTATGTTTTTTTATGTCAGGTGACTGTGAATGCAAAATTATTCTGTTTAGGGTACAGTGACTAATCTTAACTTTCTAATGTTAATGTTTAAGTCAAGTGTGGTCATTAGGAATTAAAACAATCAAAATCAAAAATAATATAGATCTATATGTCCAAAATTTACTGTCGCTTATGCTCAGAAGTTGTATGTGAACTGATGTGATGTTAAACACTTATCTTTAAGATACATGGTTGTTTTGCAGTCAGATATATTGTTAATGTAGCAGAAGTCCAAAACAATATCATATTTAACGGCATACATTTTGTTTAATTTCATCTTTATAAAAAAACTCCAAATACGATTGAATGTTACCACTAGCCAGTTGAACGCAAGATATGATATAATGTATATTCTTTATTTCTTTTAAAAAACAATCTAAGAGTCTAAATCAGTCTTTACCATGTATATCCGATAAAATACATAAAATTCAACTTAGAGTGACTTACTGTTATATATAACAGTTAAACAGTATATAAATAGCAACAGCTTTACATTCAAGTACAGCCAATATCTAATCAATTGATTGTAACCAATAATTGACTGTAAAATAGAATACTGTTTAAAACAAGGAAGCATAAAGGAAGCATAATTAAAAAAAATGCAAAATATAATTATTATCAAAGTAGAAATGAATGTAAGTGATGATGTGCCATATAAACATTTGCATTCACATATTCTAGTGGAGGCATAATTAATTATTTTATTGCAGACAAAGTTTTTTTCTTGGCCAATTCTTACCTGATTTCTATCAAATGTTTTTTCATAAATAGGACAATCTAAAGGAAAATATTGTCGCAGAATTGGGGAAAATACATACTCACCTATTTTACATGTATAACAGGACATAACTTTGTTGGCAGAAAGTTATAGTTCAGGCCCCAGCATAAGGTGTTAACCAATGATTTTTTAGCTTGACTATTCAAAGAATAAGGAGAGCTATCATAGTCACCCGAGCGTCGGCAGCAGCGTCGGCGTAACCACTTATATTAAAGTTTGTGTACCACCTCAAATATTTTCAAAGACCATTGAGGTAACTTTATCAAGCATTTTGAGAAAATTATGCCCCTTTTTCTTCATAGAATTTACGTTAAAGATTACGTACCACCTCAAATATTTTCAAAGTCCATTGACATCTGGCTTTGAAACTTTGCATGCTTGTTACATGTTTTGTTTACAATTAAAATTACTAGAAAGTTTTTATTTGCCGTCAGTGCAATTGGTAAACTCCAAGGTTGCTCTGTTAAATTGTATTGAATTGTCCCCTGGTTTGAGAAAGCATAAGTGATTGAAGATTTTTGTTGTCTATGATACGCTTGAAATATGGTGTATTTTCTTAACTAGGAGTTGCAAAGTGTTATAATATTGGTTGTCAGTGGGTGTGCTATAAAGAACTTCCAGTAAACTTGCCTCAAGTTTTATGAGACAAAACTGGTTGAAGTGCCTAGCTTAAATGAAATTTTATACCAGAGATATTTAAGAAATAGTTTTATATGTGTTGTTCAAGGGTAATAACTTGTCCTCAATTGGAGGTGTTTGTGCTAGAATTGTCCTCAGTTGGAGGTCATTCACACTGTACTGTATTCAGTAGTTTTGTTTCCATGTTAAATACCATAATGTATAGTCTTGTTCTGTTTTTGATGCTTCTGTCACTTTCAGTGATGTGATGTGTTTGTATTGCATCTGGTCAGTGCCATGATGTGAATACTGTTGATGCTGATGATGTGGATACTGATGATGTGGATGCTGATGATGTGGATGATGATAATGTGGATGCCTCCGAATTGAAATAGGTACTTTAATCTTTCTTATAATATAAGATGAATGGGTGCCTGTTATTGGAGTAAAATTGCAATTATTTTTTGTTCTAGTATAAGCCTAGAGGAATATAGTTTTTTTCTTAACTAGAAGTTGCAGTGTTTTGATATTAGTCTTCAGTGGGGTTTCTATCAAATACTTTCAGTAGAGGTCCCTCCTATCTTATGAGACAGAACTGTTTGAAGTGCCTAGAGTTAAAGGAATTAGATACTAGAGACTTTTATGAAATAGTTTTATGTGTTGTCCAAAGGTAATAATTTGTCCTCAATTGGAGGTGTTTGTGCTAGAATTGTCCTCAGTTGGAGGTCATTCACACTGCACTGTATTCAGTAGTTTTTCTTCTATGGTAAATACCATAATGTATAATCTTGCTCTGTTTTTGATGCTTATGTCACTTTTCAGTGATGTGATTTTTTGTATTGCAGCTGGACAGTGCCATGATGTGGATACTGTTGATACTGATAATGTGGATACTGTTCATACTGATGATATAATGCTGATAATGTGGATATTGATGATGTAGATGCCCCGGATGATCAACCAGGGACTAATAGAGGTACGCTTTTTCTCTTACCTTTCTCTTATATGTGATGAATGGTTGCCTGATATTTAAGTAAAATTGCAATTTAATTTTGTTCCATTATAAGCCTTGAAATTTAGTTTTTTTCTTAAAGGTCTAACGGTTGCAAAGTGTTAAATATTGGTCGTCAGTGGGTTTGCTATAAAACACTTTAAGTAGAGGTGTCTCCAGTCTTATGAAACGGAACTGACTTTGAAGTTCTTAGCATAAAAGGAATTAAATGCTAGAGATATTTATGAAATAGTTTTATGTGTTGTCCAAAGGTATTAACTTGTCCTCAATTGGAGGTGTTTGTGCTAGAATTGTCCTCAGTTGGAGGTCATTCACACTGCACTGTATTCAGTAGTTTTTCTTCCATGATAAATACCATAACGTATAATCTTGTTCTGTTTTTGATGCTTTTGTCACTTTTCAGTGATGTGATGTTTTTGTATTGCAGCTGGACAGTGCCATGATGTGAATACTGATGATACTGATGATGTGGATACTGATGATGTGGATGATGATGATGTGGATGATGATGATGTGGATGCCTCCGTTGATCAACCAGGGACTGAAATAGGTACTTTAATCTTTCTTATAATATAAGATGAATGGGTGCCTGTAATTAAAGTAATATTTCAATTATTTTTTGTTCTAATACAAGCCTAGAGGAATATAGTTTTTTTCTTGACTAGAAGTTGCAGTGTTTTGATATTAGTCTTCAGTGGGGTTTCTATCAAATACTTGCAGTAGAGGTCCCTCCTATCTTATGAGACAGAACTGTTTGAAGTGCCTAGAGTTAAAGGAATTAGATACTAGAGACTTTTATGAAATAGTTTTATGTGTTGTCCAAAGGTAATAATTTGTCCTCAATTGGAGGTGTTTGTGCTAGAATTGTCCTCAGTTGGAGGTCATTCACACTGCACTGTATTCAGTAGTTTTTCATCCATTGTAAATACCATAATGTATAGTCTTGTTTTGTGTTTGATGCTTCTGTCACTTTTCAGTGATGTGATGTTTTTGTATTGCAGCTGGACAGTGCCATGATGTGAATACTGATGATACTGATGATGTGGATGCTGATGATGTGGATGCCTCCGTTGATCAACCAGGGACTGAAATAGGTACACTTATTTTCTTATAATATGAGATGAATTTGTGCCTGATATTTGAGCAAAATTGCAAAAAAAAATGTTTTATGATAAGCCTTGGAATACAGTTTTTAGCTCGATTATTCGAAGAATTAGGAGGGCTATACTACTCACCCCAGCGTCAGCGTCCGGTTAGACATTGCAATTTAGGGCAAGTTGGGATTTTCACTTAGAAGTCCAATGCATTCATTCAATTGACTTAATACTTAACATAGTTGTTCATGACCATCAAACAATGAGGTTAGATAACTCAATATTATCCTTTTCACAAATTATGACCCCTGATTGACTATTGAACTTCGGTTTAAGATTAAGGACAGGTTGGGATATTTATTAATAACTTCTATACCCTTTGTTCAATTGACTTAATACTTCACACAGTTGTTCAGGACCATCACTCCTTTGAGGTTACATAACTCCATATTATCCTTAATACAAGTTATGGCCCCTGATTGTCTTGGGTTAAACTTTTAGGGCAGGTTAAAGTTTTAGGGCAAGTTGGGATTTTCACTTATTAGTCCAATACTCTTCATTCAATTGACTTAATACTTCACACAATTGTTTATGACCGTCACACAATGAGGTTACATAACTCCATATTATCCTTAATACAAGTTATGGCCCCTGATTGACTTAGGTTACAGTTTTAGGGCAGGTTAAAGTTAAAGGGCAGGTTAAAGTTGTAGGGCAAGTTGGGATTTTAATAAGAAAACATCTATACCCTTCATTCAATGCCCTTAATACTTTGCATAATTATTGACGACCATCTTAGAACAAGGAACATAACTCCATTATAACCCTTAATACAAATTATGGGAATGATTTTTTTTTCAATTTTTTTTTTTATATTCTTTGAAAGGCACATTTTTATATATATTCTTAACCACATTTTCATAAAGGGAAAACCAGTTATTTGAATGTCGACTTGCGTCATTGTTCGGGCGGCTGGTGGGAGGCAGCGTCAAAGTCACCTTATGAATGGAATAATTTTAGCTAGGTTTGAAATAAATAGAACAAACTTGGTATATAGGAAGAGTTTATAGAGACCTTTTCTGAGATTGTGTTTTGGGCCCTTAGAGTCATGGTCTAGGTCAATGTCACTGTTGCTAAAAATAGAAATATGCTTATACTGAATAACTCAAGTAAAGGTTGACATAGTGTGACCAAACTTGGTATATAGGACAAGTTTATGCAGAGCTTTCATGGATTGACTTCGCCCCCCTAGGGTCAATGTCACTGTTACTAAATATAGATTACTGTGTAACCGAACCTCAACAAGTGGTAGTAAGCCGCACGGGCGGTTACAAGAACCCTCAGGTTCGACACAGGGCAAAGGCAGGGAGGTTGGGTGTGAAGAACAACTGAAATGTTTGCATTTTTTTATACAATCTATTCAAGAATTCAAGTTCATTAATTAAATTCAAATGGAAGTAACACTGTAAAAACCAAACTAACTATGAAACTAATAAATGCCTTAGATATACCTAGCTGCTCAGGCAAGCCATAATGCAACTTTAGGCTGTAAGTTTGAAACAATTCTGTCGAGTGTCGAAAATTGACAAACACAGTATAAAAAAATAAACTCCAAGTAATTTATTTCTAACTGTCAAAAATCAGAGAAATTTAACATCTCAGGTACAATAATCAAGTTTTTGAAATTGGAAAACCTATATGAAAAAATGTGAGTGGCCCACAGGGAATCCACGCCTTACCTTACAGAGCCCAGGAAAGTAAAAATGGTGAAGGTACCGTCAGAGGACAGATAACTTACTGAAACTAATTCAGTCGGTCTTTAAGCAGTAAGAAAAACCAATCCAAATAAAAGTAATGAACTTCTGTAGCACAGGAAAATGTAGTAACAGTTATGGTTGACATACTTTGACCAAACTTAATATGTAGGAAGAGTTTATAGAGGACTTCTATTGGATTGTGTTTGGGGCCAATCGAATCAAGGTCACTGCTACTAAAAATAAAAATATGCTTAGTACTGAATATCTCAAGTAAGGGTTGACATAGTGTGACCAAACTTGGTATATAGGACACGATTATGCAGAGCTTTCATGGATTGCCTTTCGGCCCCCTTGGGTCAAAGTCACTGTTTCTAAAAATAGATTACTGTTTCAGTTATGGTTGACATACTTTGACCAAACTTAATATGTAGGAAGAGTTTATGGAGGACTTCCATTGGATTGTGTTTGGGGCCCATGGAATCAAGGTCACTGCTACTAAAAATAAAAATATGCTTAGTACTGAATATCTCAAGTAAGGGTTGACATAGTGTGACCAAACTTGGTATATAGGACACGATTATGCAGAGCTTTCATGGATTGCCTTTCGGCCCCCTTGGGTCAAAGTACTGTTTCTAAAAATAGATTACTGTTTCAGTTATGGTTGACATACTTTGACCAAACTTAATATGTAGGAAGAGTTTATGGAGGACTTCCATTGGATTGTGTTTGGGGCCCATGGAATCAAGGTCACTGCTACTAAAAATAAAAATATGCTTAGTACTGAATATCTCAAGTAAGGGTTGACATAGTGTGACCAAACTTGGAATATAGGACAATATGCAGAGCTTTGATGGATTGCCTTTCGGCCCTCTTGGGTCAAAGGCACTGTTACTAAAAATAGATTACTGTTTCAGTTATGTTTGACATACTGTGACCAAACTTAATATGTAGGAAGAGTTTATGGAGGACTTCCATGGGATTGTGTTTGGGGCCCATGGCATCAAGGTCACTGCTACTAAAGATAGAAGAAAGCAGTTGAAACTGAATCTCTTCTGCCAATCATTAAAAACCTGGTTTTGTCACATCCCGCCTCTTTTTGATCACTTTTTTAATTTGATTGTTTTATTGTGTTTGATAGGCACATATAACATTGTTATTGTTTTCACTTCTAAGTCAAAGCGGCGTAGTCAAGCGCGCTGTCTTATAACAGCTCTTGTTTCTTAACTAGAAGTTGCAGAAGTTTTTTTATATTGGTTGTCAGTGGGTTTTCTTTAAAATACTTTCTTTAAACGTGCCTCTTAAAGACTAAATTGTTTGAAGTGCCTAGAGTAGGATGATATTTGAAACAAGAGATATTTATGAAATAGTTTTATGTATTGTCCAAGGGTAATTACTTGTCCTCAATTGGAGGTGTTTGTGCTAGAATTGTCCTCAGTTGGAGGTCATTCACACTGCACTGTATTCAGTAGTTTTTCTTCTATGGTAAATACCATAATGTATAATCTTGTTCTGTTTTTGATGCTTTTGTCACTTTTCAGTGATGTGATGTTTTTGTATTGCAGCTGGACAGTGCCATGATGTGAATACTGTTGATGCTGATGATGTGGATGTTGATAATGTTGATGCCTCCGTTGATCAACTAGGGACTGAAATAGGTACACTTATCGTTTTTATAATATAAGATAAACGGGTGCCTGATATTTGATGTTTTCATGTATAGATTTGCCCTTGTTGTAAAAGAATTAGCTTTGGAATGTAGTTTTCATAATGGGTTCAAAGTGATTGGAATGAAGTGTCTTCATTTGGACATCAATGGGTGTTCGACCAAATTCATTGTCTTTTGAGGTGATGACTACATGTAGAAATTTGCTTAACAAATAAGAAATTCAAACCACCAGAGATATTAAAATCAGTTTGACATCATTCAAGTCGTAGGTTGAAGGTCATTTCACAATCTTGGTTGTACATCATTGTATGTAAATAACATTATCATTAACCGAAATGTTTAATATATGTACCTGCATGTGCTTACAATCAGTAAAGCTGAATACTTTTTTTCAGTATTATGCTTACCACAGAACATAATCAAAATACCAGAGGTTCAAAAGACAAAATACTATGTCATTTTGTTGCAACATGTCTCTTTTAGCCTAGTTGTGTAGAGATAGTTGTGTGTGTGTGTGTTTGAGATAAATTATCTCCTGTATTAAAAACACTACACCTTCAATATTTCATAACCAGTACTGCATTTTAAATAATAGGCATCAAGGAAATTTGAAATACCTGAGATCTCAATACAGGCATGGTGTCTAATAAAAGTAACTGGCCTCCATTGTTAATGTCCATCAATTTCATTCAAATAATACTCGTCGAGAGACACCTGTTTCATTATTATAAATAGCATTAATTGTTAGCGTTAAGAAACATAGCAGACCTATTTGCGTATATAATATATATATTTTTGTCTCCATAGGTCAACTCGAAGCAGTCGTAAATGCTGGGATTGGCACAAACCATGTAAGAATCATATTGAAATTTGTAGCAATTAGAAATTTCTATTCTTAAAGCAAATTTGATTTAAAAAGTGTTGTTTCTGTAAAGGAGTAAGTGCACTTTTGTGATCAGGCTTTTCTGTTGTCTTTCTTAGTATACATTTAATTTTGTGTAACAACCATACTTGTAATCTTAAAAAAAACCTATTCAGTGTTTAAATTACCAGAATGTGTGTCATGTTACTGATCAGTGTAAAAAGTTACAGTAAAAATATCTAATTGTATTTAACAGAAAGGCCTTGAATTGAATTTCTACATATCAAATAAAATCCTGAAGTCAAACATATTTAACACGGACAACAATGTATATTATATAGCACCGTAAGACATGTTGCTCGGGTCAGTGCTACAGAAAAATGAGTTTGCTTACCGTGCCCATTTTATTGTACAAATTCAGAAATCAAATAATATAAAGGTTATCAGTGAAAACACATCATCTTGAATACAGGTCATATTTATATATTGACTTGCAGAGGCACTGTTGCTAATTCCTAGACAACTTCAATTGATAAAACATGTTTTAATGTAGGATTATATGTTTTATGGTTATTTGTCCTATAGAGGACTATCAAGAAAACCCTTTCATATTTTAGTGCTCAAAATAGATGAAAATATAGTGATTTTTTTGTCTATAAAATAGCCTTATTTCTGTGTTTTAGGAAAAACGAACAGCCACAGTCAGAACACCTTGGAGCTAGGCTGAAGAAGACGTGGTAGAAAATGGCCTTAAAAAGTGTTTTAAGCTTAATACTCTTACCAAAAATAATTTAGAATGTCTTGAACTTATAAAGAAGTATCCAATTCTTGCCAGGCGATCAAGGACAATGGTGAAAGGGTACATTAGAAAAATGCAACTGGCCTTGCAATAGGCTCATCAAAAAGCAAACAATTAAACAAATAGATACTTTAAATTATAGAATAGACTAGAATGCATTTTGATTTAAGCTTTATATCTGAATACCATCAGTGATTGACATGTTCTTTGGATATTGTTCTATTATTATTTATTTTTTAGCAATTAAAATTTTGAAATTGAATATGGTAATAACTTGTCCTCAATTGGAGGTGATTTTGCTAGAATTGTCCATGATGTTTGTGGTCATTTACACTGCAGTGTATTCAATTGTTTTTTTTGTTCCATGGTAAATAATGGTGTGTGGTATTGTTTTGTATTGAATGCTTCTGTCATTTCTCAGTGATGTGATGTTTTTTGTGTTCTTGGATAAATTGATGAAATGCAAATGAAATATCATCATGTATGAACATGTCAAACAAAAATGTATTAACTTTCTTCTGTTTGCTATCAAAACGTTAAGTATTTGTTTGGCTGAATTGTATCTAGAGTCAATGAATGAAGATTTGTTTATTACTGAAAATTGATATGCATTATTTTTTGTAAAAGAAAAATTTTCAGAAAAGAAGTATCTTGGTATTGTGATATGCCTTGGCACCTGTCAGGGCTGTGGGCATCATGCAGTCTTTTACCTAGGACAGTAACTAAATCTTTTCATATTTAAATAAAACTTGGTTAGGATGTTGCCAGGGACAATATGCATGTGTACATCAAGGAGCATAACTCTGGCTTTAGTTTGTATTGAGTTATGCCTCATTTTCGAAGGAGAAAAAAACAGACGAGCGCTGGTGTTTTCTTCATGGCGCTCTTGTTGACCTTGGCGAGATCAAGGTTCAATGTTGAAATAAGATATGCCTTGTAAGTTATTTTAACTAACAGGGGAAAGTCTGACAATCAAGTTTAGACTTTAATAGCTTTAATAGTGATTGTTGTGTAAAGTGGACTTTCAACATATTTTATCATATAAATAGAAGTATGAATTCTGCTCTTTGGAGCTAAAAATTATCTACTTTCCGGCTATTGATAATTATGTACTTATTTCACATATCCGAGCATGTTATGTATCCATTTGTCTACATTATACTGATTACTTAGTATTGATATATTCGTATTTAATATCTGTCTTGTAATGATCAGCTATATAAATATATCCATCCATCTGAAGTTTCTGTTAATTGACACTTAACTATTACAGTATTACAATCGGACCAATAAAATACTTCTGAAAACTTTACTGACTTGCTGACATTATCCTTGATGTATATGCAAACAGATATCTGTGTCACATCCTTAAAGTGCAAAGGAGTCATTATAGTTCCACAAGATGATGCGTTGTTCGCATTACATTATAGTATTAGTCCCATGTAACACACTGGGTGATTCAGTTTTTTCAACGCAGTCGTTATCACACGCTGAAATAGCCATTGAAATTAAGGGCAGTTAGTATGACTATCTGTTTTACTTCCATATAAGAGTTACAAAATGCAGAGGTGTCATTTTTTTAGAAAAGAAACAGTGAGAAAGATTTTACCAGCTTGACCTATAAACGCACCGACAACATTTCTGTTCTGTAGTACCGTACGAATTCGCTGGATTGATACCCTTCGGCGTCGCTAAATTAGGCATTTTTCATGCATCAAAAATGCAAAAAGTATGGTCTGATCATATATTCAATGAATAGCAACAACAACATAATAAAAGCATTTCACAAATACATTCAAACACCCTTTCCAAGTTCCATCCATTTGAAGGCAGCCAGAGCCTACTCGCCGAAGACAAAAAATATTTCAAGCAGCAAAGAGCCTCAACATTGCTCAACACTGGTGGATTGAATTTCGTTTATGGACCAGAACTAAGATACATGAAGGGCTCCGCATGGTGGAAATTAACTGACGAGTCCGGATGGAAGGGCGTGTTGGGGGGGGGGTGAGTAGGGGCCGAACAAATCAATCCATGTGTTCTTCTTACGATCATATCTAGGAACAAAAATAGAAATGAAGTTTACAGTTAGGAAGATACCAAGCGGGGTATCTTTCGAAACAAACACATCAGGCGCAAAGGACTTCAAATGACATTTGGTCCGCGGAAGGGTTGGGCTCGTGTCACGCCCGTGTGTCCCCTCCGGTCGATATTTTTTTTCAATTGTAAGCATTGAAAGACTCGATTTCCAGTGAGTTCAGGTTTTGTTTTCATGTTTTTTTCTCTAAACCTTTTTACGTTTCAAATAGTTGTGAAATCTAAAACTAATATCGTTTGGTAACATTTATTCACTGAGAAAAAATTGCTAATATGATAAAACAGTAATACACATGTTATGGACACGTTTGTAAGCACACATTTAATACTAGTATTTTCTATTTCTGTACCAAATACAAACAGTCACAAATTAATAAATCACACACATTAAATTCATTTTAATCAATTAGAGTAATCATGCCATGGTGATCTGTATATTCAATATCGTGTCAGACATGTATTAATCTATATGCGCGTAGCTTCTTTTGAAATACAATTTAAAAAAAAAATTGGTATCAAATTTTGCGGCCCAATTGCCGTTACTAGCTAGAATATTGGGACCGCGGCCACGGCCCCTGTGGTACCAGCTCCTACGCGCCTGAACAAACTGAGAAAATCTCGAACAAACATTACATGATTTTTCGAATAAGTGTAGAGCACTCGAACAATGGATTTTTGAAAGTAAAAAATGGGTAATTTATCTGCCTATAGTCGAGGCTGATATTTCTTAGCATTAAAGCGTCTGCAGCCCTGCTATTATAATGAAGATAACTGGTTATTAATTTGCATTATTTTAATAATCATAAATAATTATATGCATGAATTTACATTACATGCACCCTGACGATGATTTACCAAGATATCGCTCCATTAAATAAAGTAACCCTTTGCCATGACACTGATATACATTGGAGGATTGTACATAGTTTTATTAAACATTTATGCTTGGGTTCACCATAAGTAGAACACTGAAGTATTTTAGGCTTTAGATAATGTCAAAGATTCTAATGCTGGAATTTCTGATGTTTTAAAGCACAGAATCTATGGTTTTGGGTCACAAAGGGTAAATTTTGGTAATAAAAATAATAACTTAAAAAAGATTTGCCGTCAAACATACCCTTTTTTAAAGATGCACTCTTATACCCATGTAAGATTTACCATAACTAATACGATTGTTTAAAAATACCAAAAAGGATGAATAAATGTCAAAACAATGGTTCTTATGAAGGATACCGAGTTATATTTGAAAGAAAGTTGCAGAAAACACGGTATTCCAACCTGATACGACTATTGTTAATCACAGGAAATCTTTTAGCATTCACCAATCATTTAATATTTT
This sequence comes from Mya arenaria, assembly GCF_026914265.1. Classification (NCBI taxonomy): domain Eukaryota; kingdom Metazoa; phylum Mollusca; class Bivalvia; order Myida; family Myidae; genus Mya; species Mya arenaria. Next base: position 15,450,238 of record NC_069137.1, read on the forward strand.
TTGCGTTTTTAACCATTAAATACACGATAACAATCGTGCTATCAGTAAGTTATACTTTCCATATATGTATTATTTAGTAAGTAGTTAAAGATTTATCGCTTAAAATGTATGTTTCTTATACATGGGTATGAGTTGATTTTGAATAAGAGTGTCACTTTAAGGCAGTTGACCAGAGAAAGTGGTTGTTTGCCTACCTAAAACTTATACCTTTTAAGTTATTATTATGGTGTAAATATTTGCAATAAATACACATGTATCGACTTCGTATATAAACACAAATCAATCGCGGTACTCGATAAATATGGTATAAGCCAACCATCACAAATTTCGTGCAACGCAACCTTTTACAGTAATCAATCGGAACACCTCGGCCGTCGTTTTATGGCGGAGATGGTCAGGGTGTTCCGATTGTAAACTAGTGTAAAATGCGGCCCAAGTAAGGCCCTATGATATTTGTATACGGAAAACACGGCCCTTTCGGGGATCCTGTATAATGTTAATTATTTTTTAATTCATTGTTAAATTTCGTTCGAGCATTCCGACTGTAAACTTATTTGGTAATAGTGTGAATAACTGTATAGGGTAAAACACCGCCCTATTGGGTGATATACGACTCTATAGATATATTGAAAAAAAATCTTTATTCATTGAAGTTCGGCTTATGAAAAAGAAAACAAAATGCATAAGAAATTCCCTACCAATACAGCTATCAAAGTACAGTATTAAAATGCTTTAAAATATGCAAGTTTGAAAAATGACCGTAGATTTCACAGTCTTTGGCGACAAAGTTTTTCAAATGAATATCCCATGGTCCTATTTGTTTTATCTAAATTTATTTTCGAAATTAAGAAAAAGTTAAGGAAATATATTATTCAAAATAGTAGAATGCTGGCGAAGTCAACCATAAAGAAGAATATTTATAAAGTTGTCATGGATCACGGCTATATTTATGCTAGCTATTCTTATGCCTTGGCCTAAAATGATAATGTTTCTATTTGTGTGAATCAATTCCTAATCACCCACTATTTAGGAATCAACTTTATGATTGCCTTTGTGTCGTTCTATTTTCGGCATTAAATTTAATATCTTGTATTTCTTTCCCGCTGTGCACTTTTTTATGATATTGCTTATTATGATGTTAAACGTGTTGGAAAATAGCTCATTTGTTAATACACGTGTATTACAAATAAACATTTCTTGCCTTGTTCTGGTGATACAAAGGAAAGTGCCGGTGCTTTAAAGAACCAAGCGGTTGCATGCTTCGCACACGGATCTCTTGTCACGGATCACTCTGTTTCTTCAAATGTTCATATAAATTGACTGAGAAGTGCAGTCACTGCTATCTCATCTTACTAAGTTCATTAACCACAACACATGTAGTGATAGCATCATGGCAGTTCAAAGTCATAATGCAGCTAATGATTACGGGCAGAACTTGATTAAATAAAAATAAACATAAGCGAAATCTAGCGAAATTCCATTGAACTGTTTGATTTATATACGTACAACGCCTTATCTGGTCAATTACCTAATTGATTTACTAAGAATAAGTGTCCGCCCAGTGTTATCTTGTATATTGACAGCATAGTCTGACCAAGCGCTTCAAAGACCACGACCTCAACCAGTGATACAGCTCTTCAACGACCAAGTCTGTCTTCACACGACCAGGCGCTGGAACGAACATGACTCAAACACCGCGAGCCTATGTTTCAACGACCATGACTCCAATCCCGCGACCTAGCGCTGCAACAACGTCACTCATCACACGACCAAACGTTTCCACGACCATGACTACATTTCCGGTTCCTAGCGCTCCAACGACCACGTCTCTCATCACACGACCCGGCGTTTCAACGACCATGACTCCAATCCCGCGATCTTATGTTTTAAAGACAATGTCTCTCTTCACACGACCCAGCATTTCAACGACCAAGACTCCATTCCCACGTCCTAGCGCTCCAACGACCACGTCTCTCATTACACGATCCAGTGTTTCAACGACCATGACTCCAATTTCGCAACCTAGCGCTCTAACGACCACGTCTTCCATCACACGACCTGGCGTTTCAACAACCATGACTCCATTCCAGTGTCCTAGCGCTCCAACGACCACGTCTCTTAATGCACGACCCAGCGTTTCAACGACCATGACTCCATTCCCGCGACCTAGCGCTCTAACGACCACGTCTCTCATCACACGACTCAGCGTTTCAACAACCATGACTCCATTCCCGCGACCTAGCGCTCTAACGACCACGTCTCTCAATGCACGACCCAGCATTTCAACGACCATGACACCATTCCCGCGACCTAGCGCTCTAACGACCACGTCTCTCAATGCACGACACAGCATTTCAACGACCATGACTCCATTCCCGCGACCTAGCGCTCTAACGACCACGTCTATTATCACACGACTCAGCGTTTCAACAACCATGACTTCATTCCTGCGACCTAGCGCTCTAACGAACACGTGTCTCATCACAAGCCGATGGTTTCAACGACATTGACTCCTATCCCGCGACCTAGCGCTCTAATGACCACGTCTCTCATCAAACAACCCAGCGCTGTAACGACTCTGACTCTAACCCCGCAACCTAGCGCTCAAACGACTACGTGTCTCGTCACGCGACCCAGCGCCGGAACTACCATGACTCCAAGCCCGCGAGCCTGTGTTTCAACGTCCATGACACCAACTCTGCAATCTAGCGCTCCAACGGCCACGAAACGAGTCCCATGGACCAGTGAAAAAAAACACAACGGAGAAACAATGTCGACTTTGACAGAATAATGAAATCGAAATCGAAGGTCCATCTAGAATGAACATACTTGATAATGTGCATCCTGAACAGATTCTGGGATTTAGAAGTTGTTATTTGTCATAAACAAAGAATATCGAGGGATATATGTGGATCATGGAAGCAAACATGTAAGAATGACAGACGGAATCTGTTAAAAAAACGCCATGCAGAATGTTAAACAAATGAACCAATGAGGTCGGTGTGACCCCCGTTGGGTTCTTCGTTGTCCGAGTATATTTTTTTTTCTTAAATGAGGGTTTACAGTCAAATCACACAACGAACAGGTTGACGTATAACGTTTCCCGAACAACCGCTTTGTTTTTTTCTTCAAATTTGCCTGGTAATAAATTGTCCTCATTTGGAGGTCGGAGGCAGAATGTCCTTGGTTGGAGGTGTTTCGTTCGCATTTTTTGGGTGTGTCAATGTCCCTGGTTGGCGGTGTTTTGTTAAAAAATGTTTACGTATTTAAACCTCTACCCAGATAGCTTTAAGTCCGTTTAACACATTGACGTAATTATTTTTCAAAATTACACCCTGGAAAATGGTGTCCTCATTTGGATGTGAAATGTTGCGTGTCCTCAGTTGGCGGTGCTTGCAAGTACGTGTGTGTGTGTGTGTGTGTGTGTGTGTGTGTGTGTGTGTGTGTGTGTGTGTGTGTGTGTGTGTGCGTTTGCGCTTATATCCTTTGGAGGTTAATCATATGAGTACACAGCAACCTTCCGAGGCACAATTTACTTCCGAGGTTAATTGTCCCGTTACCTCGGAAGTTTAAACCTCTGAACAGCGTTATAATGTTCACCAGACTCTCCTGGTTAAATATGAAGATTACCTCTAAATAACGTTGTATAGTGTGTCGTGTGTTTGAGTGTGCTTGCACACATTGACATACGAAAACAGGGCGTGGAAAAAGTTTAAAGTCGGGCATGCGCTTGGCTCTCCGTTTCGCTGCGCATGCCTAGTCCGCCCCCGCGGGCACCTGTTAAATTCGCGCATTGGGCATGCGCACTACCATCGACACCTCACGTGGTGTGGGAACAACATGGCGGCTTGCCGAGGTAAGTTGTGTATTATCGATTCTAATGATGGCGGACAGTTTTTCTGCTGTAGGATTTTTGCAAATTGGTTGGATTTTGAAGGGTGTACGTATCAATTCTATTGTAATACCTTTTTATGGAAATTAATGGATGTCGGAGAACACTTCAACATCGTTCTGTACCATTGTTTTAAGACTGTTTCGTACCACAGAACATGGCATTAGTCATTTTAGAATGACTACACATGGCACATACCTGTACTGTATAATGATATATCATATACTGGGTGAGTACCTAAATCGGAACACTTTCGGCAATAGTTGTGAAATATTTTTAGTTAGACTTGCACTACAAGTTCGTGTACAACTACAAGTACAAAAACTTTCATCAGCATACTAGGATTCAAGACCAATTGAATTGGTTGATATAAATGGCATTTTTCAAGATACTACCAATCTGCATGAAAAGTGCTTTATTAACCGCACAATCAAGGACTGCCATTTTCGTCCTCGGAGTACCTAAATATGGAACAGTTTTGATTTGTTATTCATTTTCATTTATTCTTTTAAAATTATTGCTCATTATTTTGTTTAAGTAAATTAATAATTTATGTTATTTACAGCTTGTCTTTTTTTGTCATTTTTGTCAGTAAAATTTGATGATTTTAGTAAAATACAGGCTGTACCAGTATGCTGTGATTATGGCAAGCATGAAGTCTTTCCCCCGCATGCCATGTATTGACATTTGAACATGAAAAACTTTAAATGATCGAAGTTTTTGAAATACTGACCGGATAAATGTGTCCTTTGGAACATGTATCTGAAGCAAGCGTCTTTATTGATTAAAATCGTAAATAACCTGATCCCGATCGGAAAAACACTTTTATAATGGGTGTTCCATATTTAGGTACTGTTCCGATTTAGGTACTCGCCCAGTATATACACTTTATAGTAAGGTTTTTAACGGTGTTTAGTACGTGCTTATGTGGTGGTTAAAGGAGATAATAGTGTGTGAAAACTGGCTCTCTCAATATCGAAAACATGCAACAGATGCGAGGTGCCTGATCATGCAGTTAGAACTCAAGAACTGACATTTTGTGGTTTACCAGTATGCAAGAATTAGCAGTCGTGAAAATTATACTTTTGAATTCTTATAGTTTTGCTTGGCATCAAATTTTTTAACAAGCACTGCTATTTAAAATTCAGAATTTGAGCAAGCCCGAAAGACATTTTACCAGTGCAGGGCTTCAGGGCTTGTGCTTATATTGACCACTATAATTATACATTGACAGATATATTTTACGATTTTTGATATGGCAAATCATTCACGCACAAGTTATTTTGTATCGAATGTGGGTAGTTATTCCGATTGCATCTATAAAATATCTTAAAAACAAGAAATATTACCAGATAATGTTACTTAAATAATAGTTCCGTACACAAAAAAAACAAATATCCAACAAATTATTATGAGTTTGATGCATGTTTCTTCATTTCATACTGTCAAAACATAACAATATACAATACATGAATGACACCTGCAAGGCTGCGGTTCACAGTTTAACAACAATTGGAACACTTCAGCCATGGCCGAGTTGTAACGATTGTATATAAGAGGTCTTTCTCGAAGCTTGCCGAAGATGGTCAAGTTTTAAGCTTGGTACAATTGTTGTCTGTGTCGGTCAAGTTTCGTTTTGTTGGAAAGGTAAATCCTTTGTTTTAATGCATCTAATGCTTGTTTTGTGCAAAATATCTTTGCACTTGCACAGTAAAATATGAATATAAACCTTTATTATCTATTTCAAACCTAAAATGCTTCTCTAAATACAATTCAAAACCCCCCTGTTTTTGCACAAACCCGTATACAAGTTATGGATCGGAAGAATCCCATATAACATGTCTACTATTTTAGACTAGGCAAGAATCTGCATGTGCAGCCACAATCGATGCAGTATGATTTGTATATATATACATTGACAACACAAACATCAACAGAAAAATGCCCCAGATTTGAGTAAAACAAAAATTAATATCAATTTATTTCCTAAATCATGGTCTTAAATGTGCGGCAACATGTGCATGTTGTTTAAGTCAGAAGTCAATTTTACAGTCATTGTTGGAGTACGATTTATTAAAGTTCTATTGCATAACTGATCTGATTAAATTTATTGCCTTTCCTTTTAAAAAGGATGAATTCAGGTGTGAAATATAGAATATAAGTATATTATTATATTATTGCATAATACTAATACAGTTAAATGGAAACTATAAGCTTTCACCGATCTTTATCGTAATGTGAAAGAAAAAGTAAGATGTTAAAAGGCTGCCAAACCATGTTTTCAAATTTGTCTTTCTGTTAGTCTTTGAAATTTAAATGGCTGTAACACAATTGTTTATTTTCAAAAAAAAACGATCCTATTATTGATTGTAAAAAGACCCATCCATTTCAGAAGATGTCGAAATATCGGAAGAATGAGAGCATGTGTTTCTTTTTCATATTTTCCACAGCAGTGGTCGAAATTAGCACAAGCCCGCAAGCCCTGCACTGGTAAAATGTCTTCCAGGCTTGCTCAAATTCTGAATTTTATATAGCAGGGCTTGTTCAAAAACATGATTCCATGCAATAGTATAAGAATTCGGGCTTGTTCATCCGAAAGTCTAATTTCAATGACTGCCACAGTAATAGCAGATCGAGATAGGACTCAGTACACATCCATGTACTCCTCATTTCTTTTGGAACTTTCAGGCCTTATGATATATGGATTTTGTCCAAGTGGCCTTTGGTTAAAAATGCTATTTCACAGACTGACTTCAGAAAACCTTCATTAGTAACTTTTGCCCGTTTTTTTTTAAATGCATGCTGTTTTGACAACATCTAGTTAATATGTTTATGGGGAAAGTAGATTCACGAAATTATTTAGACTACATTGATTCATTATGACTTACTTATTTGATAAGATAAGCTTGGGTCTAATTATGTAAACACATTGTCTGCTCATAAAGCACCAATCACACAGGGCAGTATTGGGAGCTATGCTAAAAAGCCTAGATGAAACACTTTGATACACAGCATTGATTAAGCATGTCATTTGTGTAAACCCAGATGATCATGTCATTAACTGGCGCGAGAAGTAAGTGGATTGAATAGTGGCTGTTTACATCAGACTGTTGTTGATATGTTGTCATTGTTCCAGCCTCATTTTATTGCAATTGCAGATGTTTTTGGCCAGAATCAACGCCCTTGCAGAAAAAAAGCCAACCAAAACTACCTTCAGACAGACACGGCTGAAATTGAGCTGAATTTGTGCTATATGCAGTATATCGATCAATACATAGGTATGATTTTGTCGTGATACATTAGCAGCATATTTGTGGACTTAGTCAGGGAATTGAATTTAGAAAAAAATACTGCTCACCCCTTTGTACAAAGTTTGTTAGAAAAATGTATGTACTTAAAAACAACAACAATGTTTTCTGTGTCATAATCAAAGCATAAGGTTTGTAAAAACAAAAAATGTTTTGAGTAGGTCTGATATGCAGTCTGCACAAAATATCTTGCCGATGTTCTCATCATTTTCTGTATTGAAGTCTAATTCTAGGTGGAGTTTCGTCTCCCAGTAACGGGAGTAACAGTGTTGAGTAACAGTTTCTTTGGACAGTTTGTTAATTTTGGCTGCTATGTCGGATTAGTTTGATCATCACCATCGGCCTTCGTAGATATTAAAAATCAATGCATAAAAAACTTTAAAAATATTATTGCTTGTCATGATGATGGACTGTGCCTCAAAATTGATATAAGTCAAATACTGCCGTCTAGAATCTGAGCACGAAATAACAGTCTACAACGTGTGAGTTGTGTATACGTCATCATTTTGTGTGTTTACAAGAAATGGAAAGTAAACAAATTGAAAGTTGTTCTTTTTCAAGAGTTTTCACTCGCATTTTTATACCCCCGACAAACGAAGTTTGAAGGGGGTATATTGGAGTCACCCTGTGGTCGGTTTGTCGGTCGGTCCTTTGCAATTTACCTTGTCTGGAGTATAACTTAAAAACTACTTGATATATAAATATTGCCCTTTATTTGTTTGTTTTTTGCTGTCAGTTTTTTTGTCTTTGTTTTTTTTTTTGGAGGTAAACTATACATTGCAAAAAGGAGACTCTAGACAAGTACACTTTTGATAGGCCAAAAAAGAACACTTTTTTAACATTCCATCTAGAAAAAGCAATATAAGTAAATGTGAATTTAAAATTTGGTGGCATGGCACAATATTTATCTCAGGTTTTACGATAAGTATCTCTTCTCCTTAAAGTCCCCCCACTTCTCCCTAATTTGACTGGTGGGAGAAGTGACTTCTCCCCAAAAATTCAGCCTTGTGAGAGCCCTGGTGATAACAACCCGAGATGGTAAAGAAAGTGTCTGAAGTGAAAATGAACAAGAAAGAAGAATTAAGAGCAATCGGTCGGGATATTACTGCAATGTGTGCATGAACATGCATGTACTTTGATATCAATACAATGCATTGTTTTCCCATTTAAGAAAGCACCATGTTTTGGGCCCACCCTGCCCTTTTTAATTCCTGGCTAAAACACTATTTACTGGTTCCAGGTAATGGAGTGTTTGCTAGGCAAGAGCTCTTGAAGGGGCAGTTTATTCTCGAGTACAGAGGAGAACTATGTAAACAGCAGTCTGATGGTGATGAAATGTTCAAATACCATTTCAGACATAACAACAAGGAATACTGGTATGTATATATAGTTTTTGTGTAAGCTATAATTTTTGTAGTAATAAATTGCTATTTATTTTCTTTTATACACTACTTTTTTAGCTTGTCTTTTTGTCCATTGATAAATTCTGGATAGTGTGATGGCCTTGTGGTCGTACCAAAACTCTCTCTCAGATTACATGGTTACAGTTAAGTTTTGTTTTGTAAAACTATGCATTGACATAATATCTTGTCGTGTCTGGGTGGTAATTTTGGGTTAAAATTCAGCGCTATTCCCAGTGCAAAAAACATACATTTTCCCCATGACTGGAAAATATGTGTGGTTTATATTAAGAAAACAATATTAAGCAATGTCGGGTGCATTCTCCAAACAAAAAAAACATTATCAAAGTCAATAGTTTTCTTGGTTTCAATATTTTAAACTGAAGCATTGTTGTTCACAAAATAAAAAAAAATCTAATGACACCCAAAGTGGTGAAAAAAAACACATAGGAACATTAAACACATAGGGACATTAAACACATAGGGACATTTGTCATAATACATTTCCTTTCTTTGTAGTAATGTTATGTTTCAATTGTTTTAATAGCATCGATGCCTCAAAAGACACGTGTCTGGCATGCATGGTCAACGACTTGGACCGATACACAAAGCCTAATTGCAAAATGGTTAACGTTGTTGATGACAGACATCAACCAAGACTCTGTCTGTATGCAACTGAAATGATCAGCAAAGACACTGAATTGAGGTACGATTATGGTGTTGCTGATGTACCTTGGAGAAAGCGAAAGGTAAATAAAATGTTTTAATTTTCTCTTCTTTTTAATTGAAGTCAAAATACTGAATGCATTGTACTCAAACTCTGTTGGATGTTAAATAAAGTCTGACGGGTATTGCTTCTCACTTGGGTAAAATTTGTATTATTGATTTCCCCTATTGATACCCCAATTTGGTGTGAGCTTTATAACGTCACAAATTTTAATAATAGACCATCATACAACCTCAACCTCTAGTTTCGTTAAGTGTTGAATTATTTCTTTCATTGCTTGTTTTTATGAATTATTCCCTTTAAAACCTATAAAAACTTACGGATATACTACTATTTTGTCTTGATTGAAATGTATGTTATAATTTATTACATAGCCTATGGTGTAGATACAGACATGACTTAATCAATAATTGAATTCCTTGTAAATGAGATTGTTTTATTAGCAAGGTGCACACAATCAAAGCTATTTCATTCAAATGGACTTAACTTGAATCCGGACAACTATCGGCAACTTTATGATAGTAAGTTGAATCATAATGTTGACATCAATGTCTCTGCATTTACAAACTTGTATACCATATTTTGCAGAAAAATGATGTCAAGCCTGTGGTTTTTGAACAATTCAGTAATATCGAGATGTTCCTTGTTAATTGTTTTTGTTATTTGCATGGTTTTTTTGAATATGCAAAAGTGAGAACTACATATTCAGTGTACATGAAAAGTCTTTTAGCGTTCAAAAATATTGATTATTAAAACAATTGGTACTTACTGTTTCTAAGAAGCCTGTACATGGGATTTAATGTTTAATAAAAAAAAAATCATATTGCCTTAAAAAATTTAAAGCAAACAATTCTTTTTGTATTATTAAATACAGAGAGACAATTTTTTTCTGTCGTAGTTCGAATTTACACATGACATATGATATATAAAAGCCTGGCAATGTCATGTTCTCTGACTCATTTCATGTACACTGTATTTGCCTTACATTATTTTATTTTCCAACTTCATCTAAAAGTTATATGACTTAATTTTCCGCCCCACCATTTGAATATTCATAATTTTGTTCTCCATTTGAACAAGATTACGGAAAGCCCTGTCCTACTATTGCCGTAAAAATCCACAAAGTAATAAAAAAAATCTCAATAGTTTTTTTACTTTTTCAGTCTGTGTCTTGTTTTTTTGTTTGTTAGAATTTTGTGTTTAAAAGTTGTTCATCAGAACGTTTGTGGGAATCTTAAAACTGTTGAAATGAATAGTTTTTTCTAGGGATGCAAACGAATGGCAAAATTGATATTCGAATATTCGGTAATTCTTTTGATCGAATATTCGATCACAGGCAAGATTGTCTAAAAACTTCTATATTGCATCGATCATTTGCGTTCCAAATAATGACTTCCGGTATGACATTTGCCGAATAATTTTATTGATGTCGGATTGTATGACGTCGTTTGTAATACGTGTAGTGGCTTTATTGTGCAATTTCAAAATAACTTTGCATATGTTATCTAGAATTATACTAGTATGTCATATTGTTTCATTACAAAAACTACACCGATATATCAAAAGTCAAGGTCATGGCATCTTCACCGTTGCAAACGGTCTGGTTTCCGTCGACTTGTTATTATTTTGTACCCGTCTTTCGTTTGTTACTTGTTTTTGCACTAGGATGTTTTCCTTTCACAGGATTCCATAGATTTGTGGTAGTTCCCAAGTACGTAAGACTAACACTGCACAACTTGCACGACACTGTTTTCTTGTCTACAGACCGTGTGAAATAATTCCAAACTTCAGATGAAGCAGGCATTTTGTCGATTATTTTGTTTACGTGTATTTGTTATATTTATTTCCGAACAGTTCGAGAGAGCTTATTCACAAGGAATGATGGACATCAAATTTTATGCGCATTATATTCAGTGCGATTTTAGCTACATTGCTCAGTTTAATTGACATACAAAAGAAATATTTTGTGTTATTGCTGACATGACGAACCCTTAATTGGCATCGTTTAAAATAGGTTCCAATCCCCTTTCAACTTTATTTATTTCATTGCCGCTAATTGGCAGGGGACGGCACACGTAAAATTATTTGTTTATTTCGCCATGATGATGGGCCCTTAATTGACACTTGACGCGCCACTGTGTATTGTCTAGATGCTCGCGCCTCGATAATTGGTGACATGCATGGGTGTATTGACGAAACGAGGGTAAATTAGAGCGTTTTAATCTTTAAATATTAATGTTAAATAAATGTTCAAGATGGAACAAAATTTAGAAAAAAAGTAAAAAATAAACGAATATTCGAATACCGATTTTAATATTCGAATACCATTCTTTTGATCGAATATTCGTTTGCATCCCTTGTTTTTTCCATAATTAATTCATTATGTGATTGGCCTTTGTCAAGACCACACAATCATCTATACTGCAGTTCATCATTATGTAAAATTACCTCCAGCTCATTTATCCTAAGTGTGTTAGAATTGTACCTCAGAAGGTTTGTCATAATTTAAAATTGTAAAATGATTTTATGGCGCTTGATATACATGGTTGTGTGCTGAAGACAGATACTTTTATGATATCTCATAAATGATTATGAATCCCAATTGGGCTAATTAAAATCATCCGTGTGTCCTTTGTCCCTCCCAGTTGTGTCTGGACTGTTATGAAGTCATCTATGGACTGATTTTAAAATACTTTTGCAAATGTGTTATGCATACAAAGACGTCATGTTGTGTGCAAGGCCAATGTCCTTACCTCCAAGGTCAAAATTACACTATATAACCCGGACTGTGTCCTCTTCATGTATAGACAGTTCTCAAAGTAATTTGCTGTTTTGCATACAAAGATGACATTCCACTTGCAGGACCCGTGTCCCTACCTCAAAGGTCACACTTATGGTTTGATTTCTATGAAATGCTGCGTTTAATGACATAGAGTATATCTGTTCATGTCCGAACTGTATCTTTCACATGTATGGAAATTTTGAAATTATTTGGCACACATGTTTAGTATACTTTAGGCATGTGTTACGTGCAAGGTTTGTGTTCTTACCTCCAGGGTCAAAGTCACACTTTGTGTTTGATCATTATAGATTGTTCAATATACATACCGTACATTGAGTATAGGTGGTCATATCCAGGCTGAAACCTTTTGATGTTTGGACAGATTTTAAAATAACTTTGCACATCTGTAAACCACATAAAGACAGCCTTTAAGACCTGTTTCCCTTTGTAAAAGATCCAGGTCACACTTGTCTATGTTTTATTACCTCACAAAGTATGCCAAAAGTTTTTAAATAATGGTGTGTTGCTGTGTGATAAATGACTGTATATAACTTTTTAAAATTTTAAAATGACCTTGCAACTCCTGAAACCCTGTCTTTGAACATAAGACAAATACTTCTCATGGCATTGTGACATGGCAGATGTGCGCATGGTATAGAATTTTGATACATTTCAGATGCTGTTAAAGATGGTCATACAGCTGCAGATACTACAGAGGTCACAGAAACATCTGAAGATGCCCTCGGTGAATCAGCAGAAGTCTTGGAACATGCTTATCATGGTAAACTTGAGTGCTATTTAGTTCATACTAATTGATTTAAGCCTGATTGTGTAAAAGCTAACAGCTTATTTTAAACACACTCCAGTCGGTTTTCTTGGTCAAACTCACCAGTACTGAGTGTAAATATGAGAGGAAACTAGAACATTTTCCTCACTGGGGATCAAACCTAGCACCTCTTGGCTGCGAGGCGGACACTATAACTCTGAGCCATCCTTACATTAATTGTGTTTATGATCTGAAACAGGTACATACATGTTTCTGTTGCATCTAGACAAGCATCGACTTTAAAGTACCTCATGATGTATGCTAAAAGTTTGTAATGAATTGTGTGTGTGTTGGAGTCAAACCTCAGAAAGTTTGTTAAGCTTAATTCAGTAAAACTTATGCTTGTTCTCAATCAACAGATTTATTCAGTCTGGGTTATTTAATCACTCATTGGGTGTCACCTTGGGGGACATTGTTTCTCGGAATGACAAACACATGTTGATTTATACATCTAGATCTTGTATGTTCGTAATTTGGCGATGTAAGCATCTAGTTAGTTAATAATTGCTTGTGTTATTTCTGTACCTGAATACCAGTATATATGTGTGAAGCTTTTAGCTTTAATGAGTTTGTAACAGAATACAATCAACTCAACTGTGTGTTTCAGATGCTGTAGGGAACAGTGGGACAGTTGCCCCATCCACAGTTGCCCCATCCACAGTTGTCTCTGAACATGCTGAAGGGCCGCCTCAAGGTAAATTGAATACAAAAACCAAGTTTCTTTACATAGTTATTTCTCACTGGTGACCACAATCTGTTGATGTTAATTACTTAAGACTATTTTTCTGTGATGAGGTACCTCATAAAGTAGACATAATGCTTGTAAAGATGAACATGGAATGTGTGTGTGTGTGTGTGTTGCTTACAAATGTTAGATATCTTGTCATCTATTAAAATCAGGCTTATTATACTCTTTAACATGTATTTGGACAAAGTATGCGTAAAAATATTGGTGAAATGTGTGTGTTGAAATGAAGAACCTCTGTGTGAATTGGGTCATCTTGTGTCGGAAAACTTAATTGTTAGGTCACATAAGAAATAGCCTATTTATACCGTCTTAACCATTTTTTTACCTTTCTTAAACATGGTGAGATTGCTTCCCTGTACAAATTCTTGGACAACTCTTATACTTGTTTAACATAATTGAATTGATCATCAGACTGGCAGATGTTTAAACCATACAGATGTAATTCAATCATACTTCATTTGAAAGTTTTCAAAAGACATATTTCTATGTTTTATTACCTCACAGAATATGCCAACAGCTTTAAACTAATGGTGTGTTACTGCTTGTCAAAATTGTAGCTCTGAGTGCTTGTATGGTAACTTAAAACTAAACTTACATCTCCTGAAACCTATGTTTGTGAACATAAGACAAATACTTTACTATCTCACAGCATTGTGACATGGCAGATGTGCGGGTGGTATAGAATTTTGATACATTTCAGATGCTGTTAAAGATGGTCATACAGCTGCAGATACTACAGAGGTCACAGAAACATCTGAAGATGCCCTCGGTGAATCAGCAGAAGTCTTGGAACATGCTTATCATGGTAAACTTGAGTGCTCATTAGTTTATACTACTTTATTTAAGCCTGATTGTGTAAAGCTAACAGCTTATTTTAAACACACTCCAGTTGGTTTCCTTAGTCAAATTCAGTACTAAGACAGTGTACATATGAGTGGAAACTAGAACATTTTCTGAGCGGGAATCAAACCTAGTGCTCACCTCTTGGTTGTGAGGAGGACACTCTACCTCTGAGCCATCCTGACATTAATTGAGCTTATGACTGAAACAGGTACATTCTTTTTTCTGTTGCACCTAGACCAGCACAGTCTTTAAAGTACCTCATGATGTATACTAAAAGTTTGTAATGAAATGTGTGTGTTGAAGTTAAACCTCAGAATGTTTTTTTAAGCTTTATTTAGTAAAACTTATTCTTGTTCTTAAATTATTAGATTCATAGAGTCTGGGTTATTTTTTCACTTATTTGGTGTCACCTCAGGGACATTATTTCTCAGAACAACAAACAATTGTTGATTTATACATCCAGATATTGTATGTTTGTTATTTAGTGATCATACACTGATGTAAGCATCTAGTTAGTTTATAATTGCATGTGTTATTTTCATCCCCCCCCCAGGTGGGCATATTAAATTGCACCGTCAGTCTGTCTGTCCGTCCGTCCGTCTCCGTAACTTTCCCTTGTATGGACAGATTTTAAAATAACTTGCCACATGTGTTCCACATACCAAGACGACGTGTGGCGTGCAAGACTCGTGTCCCTACCTCAAAGGTCAAGGTCACACTTAGTGTTTATTCACGATGGAGTGCTGCATATAAGGACATAGAGTATAGGTTGTCGTGTTCGGGCTGTAACTTTCTCTTGTATGGACAGATTTTAAAATAACTTGCCACATGTATTCCACATACCAAGATGACGTGTCGCGTGCAAGACCCGTGTCCCTACCTCAAAGGTCAAGGTCACACTTAGTGTTTATTCACAATGGAGTGCTGCATATAAGGACATAGAGTATAGGTTGTCGTGTCAGGGCTGTTACTTTCCCTTGTATGGGCAGATTTTAAAATCACTTGCTACATGTGTTCCACATACGAAGACGGCGTGTCGTGTGCAAGACCCGTGTCCCTACCTCTAAGGTGAAAGATACACAAGTGTTTATTCACAAGGGAATTCTGAATATAAGAACATAACAGTGTAGGTTGTCAAGTATGGGTGGTATTTTTTTATGTTCAGAGGCAATTTAAAATAACTTGCCATATGTATTTGACACGTAAAGGCAAGATCAACTTTTCATGTACTGACCTTGTTCGTAGGTCAATGTCACATTCGGGGGCATTCGTCACATACTGTGACAGCTCTTGTTTATACCTGAATACCAGTATATTTTTGTGAAGTTTTAAGCTTTAATGAGTTTGTAACAGTTTACATTCAACTTAAATTTGTGTTTCAGATGCTGTAGAAATCAGAGGGATAGTTTACCATCCACAGTTGTCTCTGAACATGCTGAAGGGCCGCCTCAAGGTAAATTGAATACGAAACCAACTTTCTTTGAGTAATTATTTGTCGCTGGTGATCACAGTCTGTTGATGTTCATAACTTAAAGACTATTTCTGTCAAAAGGTACCTCATAAAGTAGACACAATGCTTATTAAGATATACCTCGGAATGTGTGTGTTTGTTTGTGTGTGTGTGTGTTCCTTACAAAATGTTATAAATTTTAAAATACCATCAGTTATACTGCGGTTTGATTACCTCACAAAGTATGCTAAAAGCTTCTCAAGATTTGTGTATTGCTCACTTGTTGTGTGTTCAACTTGTACCTCAGAATGTTTGTATGTAACTTAAAATTTATTTTAGGACATCTGACATATGTTGGTGTACATACAATCCTATCAGTTTTAGCATGTCTGTTTTTCAAAGAAAATATCACCATGGTGCCTGGTCAGCGGGGGAGTGAAAAATCTTCAAATAAAGTCACAACTCTTTGGGCAATCATGGCCCTCTTGTTAAAATATTAGCATATTTTCTTGGTTGAAACATTGATAATCATTTCATAATGAACAAAGGGAATGAAAACCAGGCAATATCTGAAGAGAATGATGAAGTTGATTCTGTAAAAGTGAAATGACCATGGAGAAAAAATAATGGAATTCAAGATCGAGATTAAATGTATAAGGTAACCGGAAAGGTCTTGTTTCCTTCACCGGTCAAACCTGAATGTGTCTGTTTTAAAAGCTTGTCAGAAAGACATACATCATTACATGTATCCCTGATACAGAATGAACCCACAACTGTTTGAGTGAAATACCTGCACATAGACTAGATAATTAACCTTGCTCTCAAGGAATCTTGTTTTGTCATTTCATTTTATTGATTAAGGATGTGTTCAGTGCACATATTATGAATAATGTTAGTTTCTTTCATGTACTACTATAAACAATAAAAACATTGGTGACTGCTTCGCCAATGGAAAGGGCTACAACAGACACCTTTCCATGGAGTTGTGAAACACTTCTACATCAGCTATAGGTGACTTGTGCTAAACTTTACCTATCCGGTATATAAAACAATGTTATGTACCGTAAGCATACTTAGTAATCTTAAGCAATTGTTTGCAGGACATGTTTTTCTATTTTTGTACATGTTTTTTTGCAGCAATGTTCAAGATTTGACCCAGGAGCAGCTACAGTATTATGGTTGATCAGAGTGAGAGGCATCTGCGGAAAATATTTGGAGGATATATTCTCTGCGAGAGACATATTGCATTCAAGCAGGAAGGAAGAAGCAAAAGTAAGGCATTTATGAGCTCAAAACAATTTCAGGAATAAATGCACTGTACTTTTATGGGTAATGTATGAACTTTAGGCCACACCAAATATTTGTTTATTTGTTCGATTGTGACCAAGAAAAGTTGAAGCAAGGAGCGGGAGCAACAAAATTCATATTTCCCATTTCTTTCACAACCAGGAGTTGACAAAGCTGATTTTTTTTAATTGTATAATGCCGTAAATACATTCTTGAATTTTCCCTCCTAAGTACAAGTTAAAATAAAGAACAAACAACACAAAAAGTATGCACATTATTATTCCTTGTATTTTAATATCTTTTACACATAAACACCAGTAGAGTAAAATAACTTTTTGCATTAAAACCTTATCTTTTGAATGAGGAAACCAGAATTCTTATACTTCTGCTTGGCAATACAATTTTAAACAAGCCCTGCTGTATAAAACCCAGGATCTAAGCCAGCCCGGAACGTATTTTACGAGTGCGGCGCTTGTGCTAATTTCAACCACAAGTGAACAATATGCTTGGTCCAAAATGGTCAGCAAACAGTACCATTAACCCTACAGAATTATCAGGAGCTCTGCACTTGTTATTTAACTTTTTATGGTATTCTGCATCATAATGTTGTTTGGAAATATGGTTTTCATTATTCAACAATATTTATATATAGAGAAGAGATTTCCAAAATTACTAGAAAACTGGCGCCAGTTTTTTAGAATGACTATTTAATGCTATTACAGTTCTGTTTGCCCATGACTTCAACCCAACCCTCTATAACACAGGTATATAATATAGACTGAACCGAGAATGTTGCAGTTTGAAACACTTTCAATGCATTTCAGATGCTGTTAAGACGATTATACAGTTGCAGAAACAACAGAGATCTCAGAACCATCTCAAGATGCTCTTGGTGCATCAACAGAAGATCAGAAGTGGACCATGCCTATCTTGGTAAACTGCAGGCTTAATTGAGCATTTTATCTGTAAATAGGTACATACTTTTTCCTGTTGCACCTAGACATGCATTGACTTTAGTACCTCATGATGTATGCTAAAAGTGTGTAATGAATTGTGTGTGTCGAAGTTTAACCGCAGATGTTTGTTCACCTTGATTTATTGTTGCCCAAAATGACAACACTTCTTGATTAATACATTTAGATCTAATAATTTTTGTAACATTTATAATTTATGTATCCAGTAAGTTAATAATTGCATGTGTTAATTTTGTACCTGAATACCAGTAAGCTTTCATAATATTGTAGCAGTTGACATTCAACTTAACTGTGTGTTTCAGATGCTACAGGGAACAATGGTACAGTTGCCCCATCCACTGTCATCTCTGAACATGCTGAAGGGCTGCCTGAAGGTAAATTCATGTTTGTATGTTGCTTGCAGATGTAGACTTATCTTGTTTCTCATTAAAAGTGTTCGCTTAAAAATAAGAGTTTTATTTATGATCCAATAGATTTGCAGCAATGTTGCTGTCTGTTATATAGACAAAGTATGCTTCCAGTTACTGATGAAATGTGGGTGTTGAAATGAAGCACCTCAGTGTGCACTGGGTCATCTTTTGTCGAAAAACTAACTTGTTAGGTCACTTAAAAAAGCCCTGTTATACTCAAGAGACCATTTTGGCACTGTCTTGATAAATCTGTTCATAATGTTTTCCTTGACAAAATCTTGGACAAATTTGATACTTGTTTTCCATAATTGTGTTAATCCTGAGATTGACCATTGTTTAGACAACACAGCTCAAATGCAATCATATTTGTTTTAAAGGCTTTCTAAAGACAAGTCTCTATGAGTTTTTTTACCTCCTAAAGTATGCAAAAAGCTTTCTAAAATTGGTGTGTTGCTGTTTGTTAAAATTCTACCTCTGAATGCTTGTATACAACTTAAAGTTGTGTACATGAGGCAAATATTTTATATCTCACAAATGATGTTGCAATCATGAAATGTTATACATTTTTGCCGATTTTGTGATTTTTTAATCCACTTGTGGAATGGTGAGACCAACATTCACATGATCATTTAGAGTTTCAAGCTCTAGTTCCAATTTCCTCAAACCAGTTTGCACATATCTTCGAACTCTTCTGTTGCTCATAACATTGGTAGTTATATATATGATTTAAAGTGTAACGATATTCCTGGCTTGGTGATTTATTCATGTTATTTAACCTTTATCTTTTGTCCAGCTTAAATCCTCTCTTGCATTTCAGCCAGGAACTTTCAGCGTTTAACAGAGGAGCAAGGCCAACTCCTAAGAAAATGTCGAAGTGTTCAACATTACTATGAGACGGGAACTGAAGATGATAGACTGTATTAATTCAATCAAAAGCCACAAGTGTTTGAATTCTCTGAAGTGGAATTAAATAAAAAAACACATTACACAGTTGGATAACGACAGATTGCACACTGAAACAATAATAAGTGTTCAAAGTGCTAGTACATCTTGTACATAGTGTCAAGGTGTCCAAGCATGTCTCTGTAAGCCAATGGTTCACTGCATATGAGGTTAATTTATATTTTACAGTGGATTGCAGCAAAAGGCCAGAGGAAAATATGTTTTGATACTCGTCCGTATTTTGAAGAAGAAAAATGGGGCTGAATGGCATGTTTATTTTTTATTTGACGGGCGGGCTGGGATGAGAATCTAAAATATTTTTTCTCTGGCTTAAGGCTTTATTCTTAGTATGTATCTATTATTTCATCATGATGAAGTCATCGTTACTATTCTACATTGTTAAAAATTAGATTCAATCATTTTTAGATTTCCGGAGGTTTTGAAGAGCATATTTTTAACAGCCAATGGGATCATAAGCACATTTCGAGTGTTACATGACCCAGCCTTTTTATCAAAAGTTGCTCAGAGTTCATTTTTGCGTGTCAGAGTAAAAGGCCTTGGAAACTTCAAAATGGCTGAAAAGGCTTGTCCAAGCACTTTATTTTCGCTTGCACTGTTTATCATCTAGGTTAATAAATATAATTTCAGTTGATTTGCAGAAAGTTTACCAGGATAAGAATTTGTCGATTGTTTCTATACAATAATAATTTCAATAAATTAACTTTATTTTCAAACAGTTTTGACACAATGACCACAATGAATTTATATTTTGTCACAACTAAAACTGGTACCAAGGTCTACTGCATTGTAAATGAAAAATAGAAGATATGTGTTGACATACGCTCGAACAACAATTTAACAAAATGGGTATGTCATGTACAACACTGATACAATGTTCTCAGTAGTGGTGACATTATGTCATAATAATTTTTGTCACAAATAGATTTTTAGAGTTGCCGATTGTTTTATTCAAACAGTAATTTCTCATTTGAATTTTATGGAGAAGTGTATTTTAATTATACACATTCACAGTTAATGTGTAATTTCATGGTGTCAGTTATTGGTTTGCAGTTCATGTTACTTTGTAGTTTCTCACTTGTATTTTGTGACATATTCTTAACATGTAAAGATGGCAAATGTATGTGATGAATGTGAGAGATTAACATTGTTCATTGCACAATGTATTCACATATGTGCTTGTTAACCTCGTTCACTATTTTATTTCCCTCTGCATGTAACCAAAAATGACTTGTATATAAAATGTCCATGATTTATTTAAAATTCCATAATCATGGCAACTCGACTCAGTCTCTGCAATATTCAAGTGTAGATCAAGGGGCAATCCCCTGGCATTATTAATTATTAAAATATTTAATTTTACTCGTTTTAATCTTCGAAAAAAGGTGAGGGCTCGCTCCACGGCGCTTCTTGTTTGTTTGTTTTTAGATTATTTTTGCTCTGAAGCAAAATTATGACCCCCAATTCTTTTGCTTATATTTTTTAATGAAATGTATAAAATACATGTACTTAATCGTGAAATAAATTTGCCTTAAAAGGATGCTTTGTTTTACACTGATGGTGAACAAAAAGTTCCTTCACGGAGTTCCACCTACAGAATGGAATGTATACAATGTATTGAGCGATCTATATAATGGACTTGAGGAACAAAATACTACGTCATTATCTTGATGAAACCCTGAAGTGGCTTTAAGGGGGACAGGGAACCCGCTGCTGGGAATTGGCTCTTTGTGCTCTAAATGGTAGCCAAAAAGTTATACTATAAGCCAGTGGCCAACACAGTTCGGGTAACCGTTTAATATTGTGGTCAGTTTGAAACGTTACGTGTGAAATAATGAAGATTTACATTAACAAGAGGACACATTTCAAAACCAAAATAAATTTAGACGTTTTTATGAAGTATATTTTTACTCTAGCACCGCTTATTAGCAGCCAACCTACAAGTCCGAGTTTCCGAATGACAAATATGTCAAATTCTCTTACCCAGTTATTTCCCTTGACAATTATATCATATTTCTTTTGCATCATCGCTTTTAGATTTGACAGCCAACAAATTATACGCAAGGTGAATAATAAGATTAAAATAAGCTCCATGGTTACACATAGGTATAAATAAAGGAAGAAAAATAAACTTAGGCAAAACTATGCAGGTATCATTTTTTAGTTTTAATTTTATTTCTGTCGGCTGGGTTTGGTTAGAATAAGGCAAAAGCCGATCAAGGGTTAAGTACAAAGCTCGTCTTTTTTGTTAATTGTGATTAAGTTGATGAAAGAAACACCACTGGAACACGTGTTACATGTCTATCCGGACAGGTGAACAGTTGGTTAAATCGAAGTCTCGATGTCAAAGTAGTCTGATAGTCCGCCGATACAAAAGAGAAAACGATTTTAGACTCCTGGCGTCTATCATGTACCATTCCAAATGACATTAATGGTGCCGCTTGTTTTTACAATTTGGTTACGAGGTTGTGCGTACGCAAACTAATTAAACCCCAGTAAAATTACATTTTGCTGACGTTCCAAAGTTTTAACCCAACAATCCTTGATAAACAGTTCCCTAGTATTATACATTATATATGTTGTGTGTCGTCTGTGCATGTTTGTGTTGTTTTTCTGTGTTTCTGGCTTTAACCCTATGTCATTATGTTTTAACTTTCGACTACTGAACTTGTATCTGTACTTTCAAGTCAGTATTAAGATACATTAATGTAGAAATGTTTGCTATGCACCTTTTAAGTCTCAAAATGCGTTTGATATAAGAGCAATAATCAACGATATCACGGCATTGTTCACAGGTTTGAAGTATTAGTTTAGTTTATTTACTTATTTTTTTTGCAACGATTGTGAAACAAAGTTGTTACGATTAATCACTCAAGTTGTTACGCGATAGTGTGGTGTTGTGTTGTGCGGGAAACCTGAGTGCCAAGAGAAATACCACTAGTCCAGCTTGGTGACCACAAACTAAACCAACATGCGCCCAGGCTGGGAACCAAACCCGGGAGTGCGTTAACCAAACAACCTTAAAGGCCTAGTTTAAGCCTTCTATAAGTGCCCCCCCCCCCCCCAAGTACCCAACTTCTGTTAATTGATCTTAATCTTAATGCCTAATTGGCTTATCAGATCTCCAATCTGAGTATCCTGTTGCGCAGTTTTCATTGTTTTATTATAAAAATTGACCCTAAATGGCCCTGAGCCAATAAACCAATGCACATGATATTGGCCCCTACTGTGGAACCAGTGTGATAAGCAGGAGATGCACAGCATGGGATTATCATGCCAAAGATTCCTTAAACTAGGCCTTTAAGAGCTAAAGAAAGCGGATTCTGACTGGCGCGGTTACACCGCCTCATACGACAGTAACTGGAACAAATCATACACCATGATTGAATTTTGACAAGTTTCCGTGACAGGAAACAAAACAACGCAGTCTGTTTAAATTTCATGGTGTGCGCTCTACCCACCCTCCGGGGCAAAACACGGATAGGTGCAAATATTTTTAGAGTCATCAAACAATTCTGAAAATAATGAAGCGGGAAGAAAAATGCCGTGTACAATAATGTGTCAAATGCAGCATAATACTTGTTCAAAGTCGTTAATGCCACACACAAAGTACACGAACGCAAAATGTTATGGTTAGATGACATGAAGTAAAATCTGTATGATAAGGAATGGGCGGAGCTTACGAATGCTAAATAAATAATAATAATAAGAAGAAGAAGGAAACAAAAGGCCCAAGAGGGATAGATTGGGGTTTGCTCTGGAGGAAGAACACTTGAGGTAAAATCCTCCTAGGGGTTAAAACTTCATGATGAGTGCTAGTAAACTCGAGAATTAATGTATGATTTAACACAACGATATTTTACCTCGGTGAGTAAACACGTATTCACTGATCATCAACGTTATGAGTTAAAACAAGTATTCACTAATCATCAACATTATGAGGCAGTTGTGTGTAATATGCAAACGAGGAGATGACAGACACATGTCATACCATATATGGAGATGCCTCTAAATGATGTTGAAAAGTTGAAGAACAAACTATTGATGTTATTTGAATTCTCGACAGCAATTTACAATATATGCCACATTTACGGTATTAATTTGAAAGATGGTTGCTCTATCTTCAACAGAAAGGGCAGACCTCGGTACGTCGGTGTAGCTCTATATAACTCACAAGTATATATAAACGCGTATGTGTGTGTGTGTGTGTGTGTGTGTGTGTGTGTGTGTGTGTGTGTGTGTGTGTGTGTGTGTGCGTGTGCGTGTGCGTGTGCGTGTGCGTGTGCGTGTGCGTGTGCGTGTGTGTGTGTGTGTGTGTGTGTGCGTTTGCGCTTATATCCTTTGGAGGTTAATCATATGAGTACACAGCAACCTTCCGAGGCACAATTTACTTCCGAGGTTAATTGTCCCGTTACCTCGGAAGTTTAAACCTCTGAACAGCGTTATAATGTTCACCAGACTCTCCTGGTTAAATATGAAGATTACCTCTAAATAACGTTGTATAGTGTGTCGTGTGTTTGAGTGTGCTTGCACACATTGACATACGAAAACAGGGCGTGGAAAAAGTTTAAAGTCGGGCATGCGCTTGGCTCTCCGTTTCGCTGCGCATGCCTAGTCCGCCCCCGCGGGCACCTGTTAAATTCGCGCATTGGGCATGCGCACTACCATCGACACCTCACGTGGTGTGGGAACAACATGGCGGCTTGCCGAGGTAAGTTGTGTATTATCGATTCTAATGATGGCGGACAGTTTTTCTGCTGTAGGATTTTTGCAAATTGGTTGGATTTTGAAGGGTGTACGTATCAATTCTATTGTAATACCTTTTTATGGAAATTAATGGATGTCGGAGAACACTTCAACATCGTTCTGTACCATTGTTTTAAGACTGTTTCGTACCACAGAACATGGCATTAGTCATTTTAGAATGACTACACATGGCACATACCTGTACTGTATAATGATATATCATATACTGGGTGAGTACCTAAATCGGAACACTTTCGGCAATAGTTGTGAAATATTTTTAGTTAGACTTGCACTACAAGTTCGTGTACAACTACAAGTACAAAAACTTTCATCAGCATACTAGGATTCAAGACCAATTGAATTGGTTGATATAAATGGCATTTTTCAAGATACTACCAATCTGCATGAAAAGTGCTTTATTAACCGCACAAGGACTGCCATTTTCGTCCTCGGAGTACCTAAATATGGAACAGTTTTGATTTGTTATTCATTTTCATTTATTCTTTTAAAATTATTGCTCATTATTTTGTTTAAGTAAATTAATAATTTATGTTATTTACAGCTTGTCTTTTTTTGTCATTTTTGTCAGTAAAATTTGATGATTTTAGTAAAATACAGGCTGTACCAGTATGCTGTGATTATGGCAAGCATGAAGTCTTTCCCCCGCATGCCATGTATTGACATTTGAACATGAAAAACTTTAAATGATCGCAGTTTTTGAAATACTGACCGGATAAATGTGTCCTTTGGAACATGTATCTGAAGCAAGCGTCTTTATTGATTAAAATCGTAAATAACCTGATCCCGATCGGAAAAACACTTTTATAATGGGTGTTCCATATTTAGGTACTGTTCCGATTTAGGTACTCGCCCAGTATATACACTTTATAGTAAGGTTTTTAACGGTGTTTAGTACGTGCTTATGTGGTGGTTAAAGGAGATAATAGTGTGTGAAAACTGGCTCTCTCAATATCGAAAACATGCAACAGATGCGAGGTGCCTGATCATGCAGTTAGAACTCAAGAACTGACATTTTGTGGTTTACCAGTATGCAAGAATTAGCAGTCGTGAAAATTATACTTTTGAATTCTTATAGTTTTGCTTGGCATCAAATTTTTTAACAAGCACTGCTATTTAAAATTCAGAATTTGAGCAAGCCCGAAAGACATTTTACCAGTGCAGGGCTTCAGGGCTTGTGCTTATATTGACCACTATAATTATACATTGACAGATATATTTTACGATTTTTGATATGGCAAATCATTCACGCACAAGTTATTTTGTATCGAATGTGGGTAGTTATTCCGATTGCATCTATAAAATATCTTAAAAACAAGAAATATTACCAGATAATGTTACTTAAATAATAGTTCCGTACACAAAAAAAACAAATATCCAACAAATTATTATGAGTTTGATGCATGTTTCTTCATTTCATACTGTCAAAACATAACAATATACAATACATGAATGACACCTGCAAGGCTGCGGTTCACAGTTTAACAACAATTGGAACACTTCAGCCATGGCCGAGTTGTAACGATTGTATATAAGAGGTCTTTCTCGAAGCTTGCCGAAGATGGTCAAGTTTTAAGCTTGGTACAATTGTTGTCTGTGTCGGTCAAGTTTCGTTTTGTTGGAAAGGTAAATCCTTTGTTTTAATGCATCTAATGCTTGTTTTGTGCAAAATATCTTTGCACTTGCACAGTAAAATATGAATATAAACCTTTATTATCTATTTCAAACCTAAAATGCTTCTCTAAATACAATTCAAAACCCCCCTGTTTTTGCACAAACCCGTATACAAGTTATGGATCGGAAGAATCCCATATAACATGTCTACTATTTTAGACTAGGCAAGAATCTGCATGTGCAGCCACAATCGATGCAGTATGATTTGTATATATATACATTGACAACACAAACATCAACAGAAAAATGCCCCAGATTTGAGTAAAACAAAAATTAATATCAATTTATTTCCTAAATCATGGTCTTAAATGTGCGGCAACATGTGCATGTTGTTTAAGTCAGAAGTCAATTTTACAGTCATTGTTGGAGTACGATTTATTAAAGTTCTATTGCATAACTGATCTGATTAAATTTATTGCCTTTCCTTTTAAAAAGGATGAATTCAGGTGTGAAATATAGAATATAAGTATATTATTATATTATTGCATAATACTAATACAGTTAAATGGAAACTATAAGCTTTCACCGATCTTTATCGTAATGTGAAAGAAAAAGTAAGATGTTAAAAGGCTGCCAAACCATGTTTTCAAATTTGTCTTTCTGTTAATCTTTGAAATTTAAATGGCTGTAACACAATTGTTTATTTTCAAAAAAAAACGATCCTATTATTGATTGTTAAAAGACCCATCCATTTCAGGAGATGTCGAAATATCGGAAGAATGAGAGCATGTGTTTCTTTTTCATATTTTCCACAGCAGTGGTCGAAATTAGCACAAGCCCGCAAGCCCTGCACTGGTAAAATGTCTTCCAGGCTTGCTCAAATTCTGAATTTTATATAGCAGGGCTTGTTCAAAAACATGATTCCATGCAATAGTATAAGAATTCGGGCTTGTTCATCCGAAAGTCTAATTTCAATGACTGCCACAGTAATAGCAGATCGAGATAGGACTCAGTACACATCCATGTACTCCTCATTTCTTTTGGAACTTTCAGGCCTTATGATATATGGATTTTGTCCAAGTGGCCTTTGGTTAAAAATGCTATTTCACAGACTGACTTCAGAAAACCTTCATTAGTAACTTTTGCCCGTTTTTTTTTAAATGCATGCTGTTTTGACAACATCTAGTTAATATGTTTATGGGGAAAGTAGATTCACGAAATTATTTAGACTACATTGATTCATTATGACTTACTTATTTGATAAGATAAGCTTGGGTCTAATTATGTAAACACATTGTCTGCTCATAAAGCACCAATCACACAGGGCAGTATTGGGAGCTATGCTAAAAAGCCTAGATGAAACACTTTGATACACAGCATTGATTAAGCATGTCATTTGTGTAAACCCAGATGATCATGTCATTAACTGGCGCGAGAAGTAAGTGGATTGAATAGTGGCTGTTTACATCAGACTGTTG
Organism: Mya arenaria; assembly: GCF_026914265.1. Lineage (NCBI taxonomy): Eukaryota > Metazoa > Mollusca > Bivalvia > Myida > Myidae > Mya > Mya arenaria. Next base: position 15,477,701 of record NC_069137.1, read on the forward strand.
TTGATATGTTTTCATTGTTCCAGCCTCATTTTATTGCAATTGCAGATGTTTTTGGCCAGAATCAACGCCCTTGCAGAAAAAAAGCCAACCAAAACTACCTTCAGACAGACACGGCTGAAATTGAGCTGAATTTGTGCTATATGCAGTATATCGATCAATACATAGGTATGATTTTGTCGTGATACATTAGCAGCATATTTGTGGACTTAGTCAGGGAATTGAATTTAGAAAAAAATACTGCTCACCCCTTTGTACAAAGTTTGTTAGAAAAATGTATGTACTTAAAAACAACAACAATGTTTTCTGTGTCATAATCAAAGCATAAGGTTTGTAAAAACAAAAAATGTTTTGAGTAGGTCTGATATGCAGTCTGCACAAAATATCTTGCCGATGTTCTCATCATTTTCTGTATTGAAGTCTAATTCTAGGTGGAGTTTCGTCTCCCAGTAACGGGAGTAACAGTGTTGAGTAACAGTTTCTTTGGACAGTTTGTTAATTTTGGCTGCTATGTCGGATTAGTTTGATCATCACCATCGGCCTTCGTAGATATTAAAAATCAATGCATAAAAAACTTTAAAAATATTATTGCTTGTCATGATGATGGACTGTGCCTCAAAATTGATATAAGTCAAATACTGCCGTCTAGAATCTGAGCACGAAATAACAGTCTACAACGTGTGAGTTGTGTATACGTCATCATTTTGTGTGTTTACAAGAAATGGAAAGTAAACAAATTGAAAGTTGTTCTTTTTCAAGAGTTTTCACTCGCATTTTTATACCCCCGACAAACGAAGTTTGAAGGGGGTATATTGGAGTCACCCTGTGGTCGGTTTGTCGGTCGGTCCTTTGCAATTTACCTTGTCTGGAGTATAACTTAAAAACTACTTGATATATAAATATTGCCCTTTATTTGTTTGTTTTTTGCTGTCAGTTTTTTTGTCTTTGTTTTTTTTTTTGGAGGTAAACTATACATTGCAAAAAGGAGACTCTAGACAAGTACACTTTTGATAGGCCAAAAAAGAACACTTTTTTAACATTCCATCTAGAAAAAGCAATATAAGTAAATGTGAATTTAAAATTTGGTGGCATGGCACAATATTTATCTCAGGTTTTACGATAAGTATCTCTTCTCCTTAAAGTCCCCCCACTTCTCCCTAATTTGACTGGTGGGAGAAGTGACTTCTCCCCAAAAATTCAGCCTTGTGAGAGCCCTGGTGATAACAACCCGAGATGGTAAAGAAAGTGTCTGAAGTGAAAATGAACAAGAAAGAAGAATTAAGAGCAATCGGTCGGGATATTACTACAATGTGTGCATGAACATGCATGTACTTTGATATCAATACAATGCATTGTTTTCCCATTTAAGAAAGCACCATGTTTTGGGCCCACCCTGCCCTTTTTAATTCCTGGCTAAAACACTATTTACTGGTTCCAGGTAATGGAGTGTTTGCTAGGCAAGAGCTCTTGAAGGGGCAGTTTATTCTCGAGTACAGAGGAGAACTATGTAAACAGCAGTCTGATGGTGATGAAATGTTCAAATACCATTTCAGACATAACAACAAGGAATACTGGTATGTATATATAGTTTTTGTGTAAGCTATAATTTTTGTAGTAATAAATTGCTATTTATTTTCTTTTATACACTACTTTTTTAGCTTGTCTTTTTGTCCATTGATAAATTCTGGATAGTGTGATGGCCTTGTGGTCGTACCAAAACTCTCTCTCAGATTACATGGTTACAGTTAAGTTTTGTTTTGTAAAACTATGCATTGACATAATATCTTGTCGTGTCTGGGTGGTAATTTTGGGTTAAAATTCAGCGCTATTCCCAGTGCAAAAAACATACATTTTCCCCATGACTGGAAAATATGTGTGGTTTATATTAAGAAAACAATATTAAGCAATGTCGGGTGCATTCTCCAAACAAAAAAAACATTATCAAAGTCAATAGTTTTCTTGGTTTCAATATTTTAAACTGAAGCATTGTTGTTCACAAAATAAAAAAAAATCTAATGACACCCAAAGTGGTGAAAAAAAACACATAGGAACATTAAACACATAGGGACATTAAACACATAGGGACATTTGTCATAATACATTTCCTTTCTTTGTAGTAATGTTATGTTTCAATTGTTTTAATAGCATCGATGCCTCAAAAGACACGTGTCTGGCATGCATGGTCAACGACTTGGACCGATACACAAAGCCTAATTGCAAAATGGTTAACGTTGTTGATGACAGACATCAACCAAGACTCTGTCTGTATGCAACTGAAATGATCAGCAAAGACACTGAATTGAGGTACGATTATGGTGTTGCTGATGTACCTTGGAGAAAGCGAAAGGTAAATAAAATGTTTTAATTTTCTCTTCTTTTTAATTGAAGTCAAAATACTGAATGCATTGTACTCAAACTCTGTTGGATGTTAAATAAAGTCTGACGGGTATTGCTTCTCACTTGGGTAAAATTTGTATTATTGATTTCCCCTATTGATACCCCAATTTGGTGTGAGCTTTATAACGTCACAAATTTTAATAATAGACCATCATACAACCTCAACCTCTAGTTTCGTTAAGTGTTGAATTATTTCTTTCATTGCTTGTTTTTATGAATTATTCCCTTTAAAACCTATAAAAACTTACGGATATACTACTATTTTGTCTTGATTGAAATGTATGTTATAATTTATTACATAGCCTATGGTGTAGATACAGACATGACTTAATCAATAATTGAATTCCTTGTAAATGAGATTGTTTTATTAGCAAGGTGCACACAATCAAAGCTATTTCATTCAAATGGACTTAACTTGAATCCGGACAACTATCGGCAACTTTATGATAGTAAGTTGAATCATAATGTTGACATCAATGTCTCTGCATTTACAAACTTGTATACCATATTTTGCAGAAAAATGATGTCAAGCCTGTGGTTTTTGAACAATTCAGTAATATCGAGATGTTCCTTGTTAATTGTTTTTGTTATTTGCATGGTTTTTTTGAATATGCAAAAGTGAGAACTACATATTCAGTGTACATGAAAAGTCTTTTAGCGTTCAAAAATATTGATTATTAAAACAATTGGTACTTACTGTTTCTAAGAAGCCTGTACATGGGATTTAATGTTTAATAAAAAAAAAATCATATTGCCTTAAAAAATTTAAAGCAAACAATTCTTTTTGTATTATTAAATACAGAGAGACAATTTTTTTCTGTCGTAGTTCGAATTTACACATGACATATGATATATAAAAGCCTGGCAATGTCATGTTCTCTGACTCATTTCATGTACACTGTATTTGCCTTACATTATTTTATTTTCCAACTTCATCTAAAAGTTATATGACTTAATTTTCCGCCCCACCATTTGAATATTCATAATTTTGTTCTCCATTTGAACAAGATTACGGAAAGCCCTGTCCTACTATTGCCGTAAAAATCCACAAAGTAATAAAAAAAATCTCAATAGTTTTTTTACTTTTTCAGTCTGTGTCTTGTTTTTTTGTTTGTTAGAATTTTGTGTTTAAAAGTTGTTCATCAGAACGTTTGTGGGAATCTTAAAACTGTTGAAATGAATAGTTTTTTCTAGGGATGCAAACGAATGGCAAAATTGATATTCGAATATTCGGTAATTCTTTTGATCGAATATTCGATCACAGGCAAGATTGTCTAAAAACTTCTATATTGCATCGATCATTTGCGTTCCAAATAATGACTTCCGGTATGACATTTGCCGAATAATTTTATTGATGTCGGATTGTATGACGTCGTTTGTAATACGTGTAGTGGCTTTATTGTGCAATTTCAAAATAACTTTGCATATGTTATCTAGAATTATACTAGTATGTCATATTGTTTCATTACAAAAACTACACCGATATATCAAAAGTCAAGGTCATGGCATCTTCACCGTTGCAAACGGTCTGGTTTCCGTCGACTTGTTATTATTTTGTACCCGTCTTTCGTTTGTTACTTGTTTTTGCACTAGGATGTTTTCCTTTCACAGGATTCCATAGATTTGTGGTAGTTCCCAAGTACGTAAGACTAACACTGCACAACTTGCACGACACTGTTTTCTTGTCTACAGACCGTGTGAAATAATTCCAAACTTCAGATGAAGCAGGCATTTTGTCGATTATTTTGTTTACGTGTATTTGTTATATTTATTTCCGAACAGTTCGAGAGAGCTTATTCACAAGGAATGATGGACATCAAATTTTATGCGCATTATATTCAGTGCGATTTTAGCTACATTGCTCAGTTTAATTGACATACAAAAGAAATATTTTGTGTTATTGCTGACATGACGAACCCTTAATTGGCATCGTTTAAAATAGGTTCCAATCCCCTTTCAACTTTATTTATTTCATTGCCGTTAATTGGCAGGGGACGGCACACGTAAAATTATTTGTTTATTTCGCCATGATGATGGGCCTAATTGACACTTGACGCGCCACTGTGTATTGTCTAGATGCTCGCGCCTCGATAATTGGTGACATGCATGGGTGTATTGACGAAACGAGGGTAAATTAGAGCGTTTTAATCTTTAAATATTAATGTTTAATAAATGTTCAAGATGGAACAAAATTTAGAAAAAAAGTAAAAAATAAACGAATATTCGAATACCGATTTTAATATTCGAATACCATTCTTTTGATCGAATATTCGAATATTCGTTTGCATCCCTTGTTTTTTCCATAATTAATTCATTATGTGATTGGCCTTTGTCAAGACCACACAATCATCTATACTGCAGTTCATCATTATGTAAAATTACCTCCAGCTCATTTATCCTAAGTGTGTTAGAATTGTACCTCAGAAGGTTTGTCATAATTTAAAATTGTAAAATGATTTTATGGCGCTTGATATACATGGTTGTGTGCTGAAGACAGATACTTTTATGATATCTCATAAATGATTATGAATCCCAATTGGGCTAATTAAAATCATCCGTGTGTCCTTTGTCCCTCCCAGTTGTGTCTGGACTGTTATGAAGTCATCTATGGACTGATTTTAAAATACTTTTGCAAATGTGTTATGCATACAAAGACGTCATGTTGTGTGCAAGGCCAATGTCCTTACCTCCAAGGTCAAAATTACACTATATAACCCGGACTGTATCCTCTTCATGTATAGACAGTTCTCAAAGTAATTTGCTGTTTTGCATACAAAGATGACATTCCACTTGCAGGACCCGTGTCCCTACCTCAAAGGTCACACTTATGGTTTGATTTCTATGAAATGCTGCGTTTAATGACATAGAGTATATCTGTTCATGTCCGAACTGTATCTTTCACATGTATGGAAATTTTGAAATTATTTGGCACACATGTTTAGTATACTTTAGGCATGTGTTACGTGCAAGGTTTGTGTTCTTACCTCCAGGGTCAAAGTCACACTTTGTGTTTGATCATTATAGATTGTTCAATATACATACCGTACATTGAGTATAGGTGGTCATATCCAGGCTGTAACCTTTTGATGTTTGGACAGATTTTAAAATAACTTTGCACATCTGTAAACCACATAAAGACAGCCTTTAAGACCTGTTTCCCTTTGTAAAAGATCCAGGTCACACTTGTCTATGTTTTATTACCTCACAAAGTATGCCAAAAGTTTTTAAATAATGGTGTGTTGCTGTGTGATAAATGACTGTATATAACTTTTTAAAATTTTAAAATGACCTTGCAACTCCTGAAACCCTGTCTTTGAACATAAGACAAATACTTCTCATGGCATTGTGACATGGCAGATGTGCGCATGGTATAGAATTTTGATACATTTCAGATGCTGTTAAAGATGGTCATACAGCTGCAGATACTACAGAGGTCACAGAAACATCTGAAGATGCCCTCGGTGAATCAGCAGAAGTCTTGGAACATGCTTATCATGGTAAACTTGAGTGCTATTTAGTTCATACTAATTGATTTAAGCCTGATTGTGTAAAAGCTAACAGCTTATTTTAAACACACTCCAGTCGGTTTTCTTGGTCAAACTCACCAGTACTGAGTGTAAATATGAGAGGAAACTAGAACATTTTCCTCACTGGGGATCAAACCTAGCACCTCTTGGCTGCGAGGCGGACACTATAACTCTGAGCCATCCTTACATTAATTGTGTTTATGATCTGAAACAGGTACATACATGTTTCTGTTGCATCTAGACAAGCATCGACTTTAAAGTACCTCATGATGTATGCTAAAAGTTTGTAATGAATTGTGTGTGTGTTGGAGTCAAACCTCAGAAAGTTTGTTAAGCTTAATTCAGTAAAACTTATGCTTGTTCTCAATCAACAGATTTATTCAGTCTGGGTTATTTAATCACTCATTGGGTGTCACCTTGGGGGACATTGTTTCTCGGAATGACAAACACATGTTGATTTATACATCTAGATCTTGTATGTTCGTAATTTGGCGATGTAAGCATCTAGTTAGTTAATAATTGCTTGTGTTATTTTTGTACCTGAATACCAGTATATATGTGTGAAGCTTTTAGCTTTAATGAGTTTGTAACAGAATACAATCAACTCAACTGTGTGTTTCAGATGCTGTAGGGAACAGTGGGACAGTTGCCCCATCCACAGTTGCCCCATCCACAGTTGTCTCTGAACATGCTGAAGGGCCGCCTCAAGGTAAATTGAATACAAAAACCAAGTTTCTTTACATAGTTATTTCTCACTGGTGACCACAATCTGTTGATGTTAATTACTTAAGACTATTTTTCTGTGATGAGGTACCTCATAAAGTAGACATAATGCTTGTAAAGATGAACATGGAATGTGTGTGTGTGTGTGTGTGTGTGTGTGTGTGTGTTGCTTACAAATGTTAGATATCTTGTCATCTATTAAAATCAGGCTTATTATACTCTTTAACATGTATTTGGACAAAGTATGCATAAAAATATTGGTGAAATGTGTGTGTTGAAATGAAGAACCTCTGTGAGAATTGGGTCATCTTGTGTCGGAAAACTTAATTGTTAGGTCACATAAGAAATAGCCTATTTATACCGTCTTAACCATTTTTTTTACCTTTCTTAAACATGGTGAGATTGCTTCCCTGTACAAATTCTTGGACAACTCTTATACTTGTTTAACATAATTGAATTGATCATCAGATTGGCAGATGTTTAAACCATACAGATGTAATTCAATCATACTTCATTTGAAAGTTTTCAAAAGACATATTTCTATGTTTTATTACCTCACAGAATATGCCAACAGCTTTAAACTAATGGTGTGTTACTGCTTGTCAAAATTGTAGCTCTGAGTGCTTGTATGGTAACTTAAAACTAAACTTACATCTCCTGAAACCTATGTTTGTGAACATAAGACAAATACTTTACTATCTCACAGCATTGTGACATGGCAGATGTGCGGGTGGTATAGAATTTTGATACATTTCAGATGCTGTTAAAGATGGTCATACAGCTGCAGATACTACAGAGGTCACAGAAACATCTGAAGATGCCCTCGGTGAATCAGCAGAAGTCTTGGAACATGCTTATCATGGTAAACTTGAGTGCTCATTAGTTTATACTACTTTATTTAAGCCTGATTGTGTAAAGCTAACAGCTTATTTTAAACACACTCCAGTCGGTTTCCTTAGTCAAATTCAGTACTAAGACAGTGTACATATGAGTGGAAACTAGAACATTTTCTGAGCGGGAATCAAACCTAGTGCTCACCTCTTGGTTGTGAGGAGGACACTCTACCTCTGAGCCATCCTGACATTAATTGAGCTTATGACTGAAACAGGTACATTCTTTTTTCTGTTGCACCTAGACCAGCACAGTCTTTAAAGTACCTCATGATGTATACTAAAAGTTTGTAATGAAATGTGTGTGTTGAAGTTAAACCTCAGAATGTTTTTTAAGCTTTATTTAGTAAAACTTATTCTTGTTCTTAAATTATTAGATTCATAGAGTCTGGGTTATTTTTTCACTTATTTGGTGTCACCTCAGGGACATTATTTCTCAGAACAACAAACAATTGTTGATTTATACATCCAGATATTGTATGTTTGTTATTTAGTGATCATACACTGATGTAAGCATCTAGTTAGTTTATAATTGCATGTGTTATTTTCATCCCCCCCCCCAGGTGGGCATATTAAATTGCACCGTCAGTCTGTCTGTCCGTCCGTCCGTCTCCGTAACTTTCCCTTGTATGGACAGATTTTAAAATAACTTGCCACATGTGTTCCACATACAAAGACGACGTGTGGCGTGCAAGACTCGTGTCCCTACCTCAAAGGTCAAGGTCACACTTAGTGTTTATTCACGATGGAGTGCTGCATATAAGGACATAGAGTATAGGTTGTCGTGTTCGGGCTGTAACTTTCTCTTGTATGGACAGATTTTAAAATAACTTGCCACATGTGTTCCACATACCAAGATGACGTGTCGCTTGCAAGACCCGTGTCCCTACCTCAAAGGTCAAGGTCACACTTAGTGTTTATTCACAATGGAGTGCTGCATATAAGGACATAGAGTATAGGTTGTCGTGTCAGGGCTGTTACTTTCCCTTGTATGGACAGATTTTAAAATCACTTGCTACATGTGTTCCACATACGAAGACGGCGTGTCGTGTGCAAGACCCGTGTCCCTACCTCTAAGGTGAAAGATACACAAGTGTTTATTCACAAGGGAATTCTGAATATAAGAACATAACAGTGTAGGTTGTCAAGTATGGGTGGTATTTTTTTATGTTCAGAGGCAATTTAAAATAACTTGCCATATGTATTTGACACGTAAAGGCAAGATCAACTTTTCATGTACTGACCTTGTTCGTAGGTCAATGTCACATTCGGGGGCATTCGTCACATACTGTGACAGCTCTTGTTTATACCTGAATACCAGTATATTTTTGTGAAGTTTTAAGCTTTAATGAGTTTGTAACAGTTTACATTCAACTTAAATTTGTGTTTCAGATGCTGTAGAAATCAGAGGGATAGTTTACCATCCACAGTTGTCTCTGAACATGCTGAAGGGCCGCCTCAAGGTAAATTGAATACGAAACCAACTTTCTTTGAGTAATTATTTGTCGCTGGTGATCACAGTCTGTTGATGTTCATAACTTAAAGACTTTTTCTGTCAAAAGGTACCTCATAAAGTAGACACAATGCTTATTAAGATATACCTTGGAATGTGTGTGTTTGTTTGTGTGTGTGTGTGTTCCTTACAAAATGTTATAAATTTTAAAATACCATCAGTTATACTGCGGTTTGATTACCTCACAAAGTATGCTAAAAGCTTCTCAAGATTTGTGTATTGCTCACTTGTTGTGTGTTCAACTTGTACCTCAGAATGTTTGTATGTAACTTAAAATTTATTTTAGGACATCTGACATATGTTGGTGTACATACAATCCTATCAGTTTTAGCATGTCTGTTTTTCAAAGAAAATATCACCATGGTGCCTGGTCAGCGGGGGAGTGAAAAATCTTCAAATAAAGTCACAACTCTTTGGGCAATCATGGCCCTCTTGTTAAAATATTAGCATATTTTCTTGGTTGAAACATTGATAATCATTTCATAATGAACAAAGGGAATGAAAACCAGGCAATATCTGAAGAGAATGATGAAGTTGATTCTGTAAAAGTGAAATGACCATGGAGAAAAAATAATGGAATTCAAGATCGAGATTAAATGTATAAGGTAACCGGAAAGGTCTTGTTTCCTTCACCGGTCAAACCTGAATGTGTCTGTTTTAAAAGCTTGTCAGAAAGACATACATCATTACATGTATCCCTGATACAGAATGAACCCACAACTGTTTGAGTGAAATACCTGCACATAGACTAGATAATTAACCTTGCTCTCAAGGAATCTTGTTTTGTCATTTCATTTTATTGATTAAGGATGTGTTCAGTGCACATATTATGAATAATGTTAGTTTCTTTCATGTACTACTATAAACAATAAAAACATTGGTGACTGCTTCGCCAATGGAAAGGGCTACAACAGACACCTTTCCATGGAGTTGTGAAACACTTCTACATCAGCTATAGGTGACTTGTGCTAAACTTTACCTATCCGGTATATAAAACAATGTTATGTACCGTAAGCATACTTAGTAATCTTAAGCAATTGTTTGCAGGACATGTTTTTCTATTTTTGTACATGTTTTTTTGCAGCAATGTTCAAGATTTGACCCAGGAGCAGCTACAGTATTATGGTTGATCAGAGTGAGAGGCATCTGCGGAAAATATTTGGAGGATATATTCTCTGCGAGAGACATATTGCATTCAAGCAGGAAGGAAGAAGCAAAAGTAAGGCATTTATGAGCTCAAAACAATTTCAGGAATAAATGCACTGTACTTTTATGGGTAATGTATGAACTTTAGGCCACACCAAATATTTGTTTATTTGTTCGATTGTGACCAAGAAATGTTGAAGCAAGGAGCGGGAGCAACAAAATTCATATTTCCCATTTCTTTCACAACCAGGAGTTGACAAAGCTGATTTTTTTTAATTGTATAATGCCGTAAATACATTCTTGAATTTTCCCTCCTAAGTACAAGTTAAAATAAAGAACAAACAACACAAAAAGTATGCACATTATTATTCCTTGTATTTTAATATCTTTTACACCTAAACACCAGTAGAGTAAAATAACTTTTTGCATTAAAACCTTATCTTTTGAATGAGGAAACCAGAATTCTTATACTTCTGCTTGGCAATACAATTTTAAACAAGCCCTGCTGTATAAAACCCAGGATCTAAGCCAGCCCGGAACGTTTTTTACGAGTGCGGCGCTTGTGCTAATTTCAACCACAAGTGAACAATATGCTTGGTCCAAAATGGTCAGCAAACAGTACCATTAACCCTACAGAATTATCAGGAGCTCTGCACTTGTTATTTAACTTTTTATGGTATTCTGCATCATAATGTTGTTTGGAAATATGGTTTTCATTATTCAACAATATTTATATATAGAGAAGAGATTTCCAAAATTACTAGAAAACTGGCGCCAGTTTTTTAGAATGACTATTTAATGCTATTACAGTTCTGTTTGCCCATGACTTCAACCCAACCCTCTATAACACAGGTATATAATATAGACTGAACCGAGAATGTTGCAGTTTGAAACACTTTCAATGCATTTCAGATGCTGTTAAGACGATTATACAGTTGCAGAAACAACAGAGATCTCAGAACCATCTCAAGATGCTCTTGGTGCATCAACAGAAGATCAGAAGTGGACCATGCCTATCTTGGTAAACTGCAGGCTTAATTGAGCATTTTATCTGTAAATAGGTACATACTTTTTCCTGTTGCACCTAGACATGCATTGACTTTAGTACCTCATGATGTATGCTAAAAGTGTGTAATGAATTGTGTGTGTCGAAGTTTAACCGCAGATGTTTGTTCACCTTGATTTATTGTTGCCCAAAATGACAACACTTCTTGATTAATACATTTAGATCTAATAATTTTTGTAACAGTTATAATTTATGTATCCAGTAAGTTAATAATTGCATGTGTTAATTTTGTACCTGAATACCAGTAAGCTTTCATAATATTGTAGCAGTTGACATTCAACTTAACTGTGTGTTTCAGATGCTACAGGGAACAATGGTACAGTTGCCCCATCCACTGTCATCTCTGAACATGCTGAAGGGCTGCCTGAAGGTAAATTCATGTTTGTATGTTGCTTGCAGATGTAGACTTATCTTGTTTCTCATTAAAAGTGTTCGCTTAAAAATAAGAGTTTTATTTATGATCCAATAGATTTGCAGCAATGTTGCTGTCTGTTATATAGACAAAGTATGCTTCCAGTTACTGATGAAATGTGGGTGTTGAAATGAAGCACCTCAGTGTGCACTGGGTCATCTTTTGTCGAAAAACTAACTTGTTAGGTCACTTAAAAAAGCCCTGTTATACTCAAGAGACCATTTTGGCACTGTCTTGATAAATCTGGTCATAATGTTTTCCTTGACAACATCTTGGACAAATTTGATACTTGTTTTCCATTGTTTAGACAACACAGCTCAAATGCAATCATATTTGTTTTAAAGGCTTTCTAAAGACAAGTCTCTATGAGTTTTTTTACCTCCTAAAGTATGCAAAAAGCTTTCTAAAATTGGTGTGTTGCTGTTTGTTAAAATTCTACCTCTGAATGCTTGTATACAACTTAAAGTTGTGTACATGAGGCAAATATTTTATATCTCACAAATGATGTTGCAATCATGAAATGTTATACATTTTTGCCGATTTTGTGATTTTTTAATCCACTTGTGGAATGGTGAGACCAACATTCACATGATCATTTAGAGTTTCAAGCTCTAGTTCCAATTTCCTCAAACCAGTTTGCACATATCTTCGAACTCTTCTGTTGCTCATAACATTGGTAGTTATATATATGATTTAAAGTGTAACGATATTCCTGGCTTGGTGATTTATTCATGTTATTTAACCTTTATCTTTTGTCCAGCTTAAATCCTCTCTTGCATTTCAGCCAGGAACTTTCAGCGTTTAACAGAGGAGCAAGGCCAACTCCTAAGAAAATGTCGAAGTGTTCAACATTACTATGAGACGGGAACTGAAGATGATAGACTGTATTAATTCAATCAAAAGCCACAAGTGTTTGAATTCTCTGAAGTGGAATTAAATAAAAAAACACATTACACAGTTGGATAACGACAGATTGCACACTGAAACAATAATAAGTGTTCAAAGTGCTAGTACATCTTGTACATAGTGTCAAGGTGTCCAAGCATGTCTCTGTAAGCCAATGGTTCACTGCATATGAGGTTAATTTATATTTTACAGTGGATTGCAGCAAAAGGCCAGAGGAAAATATGTTTTGATACTCGTCCGTATTTTGAAGAAGAAAAATGGGGCTGAATGGCATGTTTATTTTTTTATTTGACGGGCGGGCTGGGATGAGAATCTAAAATATTTTTTCTCTGGCTTAAGGCTTTATTCTTAGTATGTATCTATTATTTCATCATGATGAAGTCATCGTTACTATTCTACATTGTTAAAAATTAGATTCAATCATTTTTAGATTTCCGGAGGTTTTGAAGAGCATATTTTTAGCAGCCAATGGGATCATAAGCACATTTCGAGTGTTACATGACCCAGCCTTTTTATCAAAAGTTGCTCAGAGTTCATTTTTGCGTGTCAGAGTAAAAGGCCTTGGAAACTTCAAAATGGCTGAAAAGGCTTGTCCAAGCACTTTATTTTCGCTTGCACTGTTTATCATCTAGGTTAATAAATATAATTTCAGTTGATTTGCAGAAAGTTTACCAGGATAAGAATTTGTCGATTGTTTCTATACAATAATAATTTCAATAAATTAACTTTATTTTCAAACAGTTTTGACACAATGACCACAATGAATTTATATTTTGTCACAACTAAAACTGGTACCAAGGTCTACTGCATTGTAAATGAAAAATAGAAGATATGTGTTGACATACGCTCGAACAACAATTTAACAAAATGGGTATGTCATGTACAACACTGATACAATGTTCTCAGTAGTGGTGACATTATGTCATAATAATTTTTGTCACAAATAGATTTTTAGAGTTGCCGATTGTTTTATTCAAACAGTAATTTCTCATTTGAATTTTATGGAGAAGTGTATTTTAATTATACACATTCACAGTTAATGTGTAATTTCATGGTGTCAGTCATTGGTTTGCAGTTCATGTTACTTTGTAGTTTCTCACTTGTATTTTGTGACATATTCTTAACATGTAAAGATGGCAAATGTATGTGATGAATGTGAGAGATTAACATTGTTCATTGCACAATGTATTCACATATGTGCTTGTTAACCTCGTTCACTATTTTATTTCCCTCTGCATGTAACCAAAAATGACTTGTATATAAAATGTCCATGATTTATTTAAAATTCCATAATCATGGCAACTCGACTCAGTCTCTGCAATATTCAAGTGTAGATCAAGGGGCAATCCCCTGGCATTATTAATTATTAAAATATTTAATTTTACTCGTTTTAATCTTCGAAAAAAGGTGAGGGCTCGCTCCACGGCGCTTCTTGTTTGTTTGTTTTTAGATTATTTTTGCTCTGAAGCAAAATTATGACCCCCAATTCTTTTGCTTATATTTTTTAATGAAATGTATAAAATACATGTACTTAAACGTGAAATAAATTTGCCTTAAAAGGATGCTTTGTTTTACACTGATGGTGAACAAAAAGTTCCTTCACGGAGTTCCACCTACAGAATGGAATGTATACAATGTATTGAGCGATCTATATAATGGACTTGAGGAACAAAATACTACGTCATTATCTTGATGAAACCCTGAAGTGGCTTTAAGGGGGACAGGGAACCCGCTGCTGGGAATTGGCTCTTTGTGCTCTAAATGGTAGCCAAAAAGTTATACTATAAGCCAGTGGCCAACACAGTTCGGGTAACCGTTTAATATTGTGGTCAGTTTGAAACGTTACGTGTGAAATAATGAAGATTTACATTAACAAGAGGACACATTTCAAAACCAAAATAAATTTAGACGTTTTTATGAAGTATATTTTTACTCTAGCACCGCTTATTAGCAGCCAACCTACAAGTCCGAGTTTCCGAATGACAAATATGTCAAATTCTCTTACTCAGTTATTTCCCTTGACAATTATATCATATTTCTTTTGCATCATCGCTTTTAGATTTGACAGCCAACAAATTATACGCAAGGTGAATAATAAGATTAAAATAAGCTCCATGGTTACACATAGGTATAAATAAAGGAAGAAACATAAACTTAGGCAAAACTATGCAGTTATCATTTTTAGTTTTAATTTTATTTCCGTCGGCTGGGTTTGGTTAGAATAAGGCAAAAGCCGATCAAGGGTTAAGTACAAAGCTCGTCTTTTTTGTTAATTGTGATTAAGTTGATGAAAGAAACACCACTGGAACACGTGTTACATGTCTATCCGGACAGGTGAACAGTTGGTTAAATCGAAGTCTCGATGTCAAAGTAGTCTGATAGTCCGCCGATACAAAAGAGAAAACGATTTTAGACTCCTGGCGTCTATCATGTACCATTCCAAATGACATTAATGGTGCCGCTTGTTTTTACAATTTGGTTACGAGGTTGTGCGTACGCAAACTAATTAAACCCCAGTAAAATTACATTTTGCTGACGTTCCAAAGTTTTAACCCAACAATCCTTGATAAACAGTTCCCTAGTATTATACATTATATATGTTGTGTGTCGTCTGTGCATGTTTGTGTTGTTTTTCTGTGTTTCTGGCTTTAACCCTATGTCATTATGTTTTAACTTTCGACTACTGAACTTGTATCTGTACTTTCAAGTCAGTATTAAGATACATTAATGTAGAAATGTTTGCTATGCACCTTTTAAGTCTCAAAATGCGTTTGATATAAGAGCAATAATCAACGATATCACGGCATTGTTCACAGGTTTGAAGTATTAGTTTAGTTTATTTACTTATTTTTTTTGCAACGATTGTGAAACAAAGTTGTTACGATTAATCACTCAAGTTGTTACGCGATAGTGTGGTGTTGTGTTGTGCGGGAAACCTGAGTGCCAAGAGAAATACCACTAGTCCAGCTTGGTGACCACAAACTAAACCAACATGCGCCCAGGCTGGGAACCAAACCCGGGAGTGCGTTAACCGAACAACCTTAAAGGCCTAGTTTAAGCCTTCTATAAGTGCCCCCCCCCCCCCCCAAGTACCCAACTTCTGTTAATTGATCTTAATCTTAATGCCTAATTGGCTTATCAGATCTCCAATCTGAGTATCCTGTTGCGCAGTTTTCATTGTTTTATTATAAAAATTGACCCTAAATAGCCCTGAGCCAATAAACCAATGCACATGATATTGGCCCCTACTGTGGAACCAGTGTGATAAGCAGGAGATGCACAGCATGGGATTATCATGCCAAAGATTCCTTAAACTAGGCCTTTAAGAGCTAAAGAAAGCGGATTCTGACTGGCGCGGTTACACCGCCTCATACGACAGTAACTGGAACAAATCATACACCATGATTGAATTTTGACAAGTTTCCGTGACAGGAAACAAAACAACGCAGTCTGTTTAAATTTCATGGTGTGCGCTCTACCCACCCTCCGGGGCAAAACACGGATAGGTGCAAATATTTTTAGAGTCATCAAACAATTCTGAAAATAATGAAGCGGGAAGAAAAATGCCGTGTACAATAATGTGTCAAATGCAGCATAATACTTGTTCAAAGTCGTTAATGCCACACACAAAGTACACGAACGCAAAATGTTATGGTTAGATGACATGAAGTAAAATCTGTATGATAAGGAATGGGCGGAGCTTACGAATGCTAAATAAATAATAATAATAAGAAGAAGAAGGAAACAAAAGGCCCAAGAGGGATAGATTGGGGTTTGCTCTGGAGGAAGAACACTTGAGGTAAAATTCTCCTAGGGGTTAAAACTTCATGATGAGTGCTAGTAAACTCGAGAATTAATGTATGATTTAACACAACGATATTTTACCTCGGTGAGTAAACACGTATTCACTGATCATCAACGTTATGAGTTAAAACAAGTATTCACTAATCATCAACATTATGAGGCAGTTGTGTGTAATATGCAAACGAGGAGATGACAGACACATGTCATACCATATATGGAGATGCCTCTAAATGATGTTGAAAAGTTGAAGAACAAACTATTGATGTTATTTGAATTCTCGACAGCAATTTACAATATATGCCACATTTACGATATTAATTTGAAAGATGGTTGCTCTATCTTCAACAGAAAGGGCAGACCTCGGTACGTCGGTGTAGCTCTATATAACTCACAAGTATATATAAACGCGTATGTGTGTGTGTGTGTGTGTGTGTGTGTGTGTGTGTGTGTGTGTGTGTGTGTGTGTGTGTGTGTGTGTGTGTGTGTGTGTGTGTGTGTGTGTGTGTGTGTGTGTGTGTGTGTGTGTGTGTGTGTGTGTGTGTGTGTGTGTGTGTGTGTGTGTGTGTGTGTGTGTGTGTGTGTGTGTGTGTGTGTGTGTGTGTGTGTGTGTGTGTGTGTGTGTGTGTGTGTGTGTGTGTGTGTGTGTGTGTGTGTGTGTGTGTTTGTGTGTGTGTGTGTGTGTGTGTGTGTGTGTGTGTGTGTGTGTGTGTGTGTGTGTGTGTGTGTGTGTGTGTGTGTGTGTGTGTGTGTGTGTGTGTGTGTGTGTGTGTGTGTGTGTGTGTGTGTGTGTGTGTGTGTGTGTGTGTGTGTGTGTGTGTGTGTGTGTGTGTGTGTGTGTGTGTGTGTGTGTGTGTGTGTGTGTGTGTGTGTGTGTGTGTGTGTGTGTGTGTGTGTGTGTGTGTGTGTGTGTGTGTGTGTGTGTGTGTGTGTGTGTGTGTGTGTGTGAAAAAACATATGTTTCTTATAACGGAGAGATAGTATAGACAATTAAGGAAATCCGAAATACTGGCATTTTCCCATAATGCTGCTCACATTACGCATTATTTTGCATTAGTTTTATAACAGTGACCTTTCGGTGGACTATTTCATCCCTCAAAATGACTTAATGTACATACATAATAAACGAATATTCTTCATTAGTCTTAAAACAAGAAATAACATTGTGGATATTAATGAATACTATTGACGACATCTTGCGCTATCTTGCGAGTTTATTCTATTTTTAAATTTGTCTCCCTTCTTGTGCGAAAAGTTTTAAAGCCGAAATATTTACATTTGCAAGTTTGTTTGGACATACTGTTAATGGAAAATATTATTCAGTTGATTTGAGTTACATTATTTTCATTAAATTTAGATAAAAGATTAAATATCATATAGATAAAAGACACAAAAAGTATATACGTTATGGTGAAAGGTCGAACACTGCGTGCCTCGGACTGTTCTTTTCCTGACAAAATAAAAAGTTTGAGGCGTTTCACTAACTGAAAACTTATAAACAACGAGATACAAATCATGAATTTCATGTCGCTATTGTCAACTTATTGGACACTGTCACACCCAACCATATGAATCTCTTAGGCAGATCAAAACAATTTTGCACTTATGTACACATTAAATGTAAATGATTATTTTGGTCATTATGTTATCATCTTAAAAATTCAACTCAACCGATATCTAAAAAGTGAAAAATGTGTTTCCATTGTGCATTGTACGCTGAATGCGGAAACTTTTAAAATTAAGATGGTTCTTTGATCTACTCTTTGAGGGACATAAGCAAATAACCATTTTCTTTTCCCCTTACATCTGTGCAAAACTTATTCACATCTTCATTGTTACAACTTAATGATCGGATTTAAAAAAAAAATAACATCTTATAATTAAAAGTCAATCTAAATATAAAAGCATTTTGTAAACAAATAACGGGTATGTACATGTATGATGGTATGTTAGAAATAGGTCACCTACCAAAACACTTAAAATGATTTTAAACAAATTTGAAGTCTAATATTTTTCTAAGATAAAATAATCAAAATAAAGAGTATAATTCCCATATACATATATAATAAAAATAAGTACATGTACAAATATGAACATGCTGTCTAAACATTTAGCTTATTAAAATGGTTTAGGAATTCCAAAGAAAAATCACAACACAAAAGTTTTTGAATACATACAAAACGTACAAAACTGCTCAAAGTCTACTCACATTCATAACCCTTTGACACGAATATCTGAATATCCCAGTTCCATGCTGACAGTTTGTTTTTTCGACATCAAATCTTCTCTTACGGATATAATTCACTAATAATCCATGTTTTACTGTAATAACTCAAATTTCAGCGTGCTCTTTTATACTTTATATTTATTTTAAACGTATAATCTTGAGAAAAAAACATCACTGAGTTTCCAAATACTACAATGTAGAAATTCCATTATTGACCTATGAATAGCGGGGAAATACCTTCTGCTTCTAAAAACAGCAACATCCGGAACAGGCCGAATACGTCAGATGTTCGTCGCGATCTGTTACCGCGAGTGGCGATATGTGTCGATGTTACCCGATATTACCCGAGTTGTATTGCTAATATCTTAAAAGTTATTAGGATAATGCGACCACAACGGCAGTTGTAATATATAACTAATAAAGCTACAACAACACAATAATGATGGTGCGATGACTACGATAGTGATAATACGGCGACGAGGACGAAAAAGATTATGATTATAATGATGTTGATGCGAACACGACGACAATGATGACTCTACTTATAATGATAATGCGACGACTAAAATGATGATAATAATAATTATGATGTAACGATGACGAGATAATGATTCGTAGATGTTGTTGATGAATGATGATGATTAATGATGATGATGAATGTATTGGTGGTGGTTATGGTGGTGTGGGTATGGTTGTGGTTGTGGTGGTGGTAATGATGATAATGATGATAATGATGATGATGATGATTGTTTCAAATCACAAACAACCAGCCTTAATTCAGATAAGGGATAAAGTTCATACTTTTCTTTATCAAAACTGTGACTGAGAGATATTGCATTTGGAATCAGTTCGAAATTAAATTATGACATGTTGGTATTTTGTATGAATAAATCAATATTTATTGTGTCAATCGTTGTTATGACTGTTTAATAAACAGTATGTCAAAGTCGCAAACATGCTTTAAATACACAAAATGACTAAAGGAAATATAGATGGACGATAAGTTAGTTCCTTATTCCTTATTCCTTATTCCTTTTTCGAATAAGGAATAGGGAACTGGTTCCTTATTCCTTATTCAAAATAAATAATTGTAGATATGCATAAAATCACTTCTTTGTGATATTTTCATCACAATTAAACAACTTTGTGAATAAAATAATGCACGATAATAGAAAAAATCGAATAAGGAATAAGTAACTAGTTCCCTATTCCTTATTCAAACTCGAATAAGGAATAAAAACTTTTTAAGTAATACATTTTTTTCCAATAACTATGCAGAAGTGGTCTACATAAAAAGTTTACAGAAATGCATTGTCTATTCAAGAAGGTTTCAGTGCTTCAAGTGCTTTAAAAACGTTCCAAAAACCGAATAAGTAACAGAATTTACGAAAAAATCTCAATTTCAAAGTGCTTAATTTGCTAATTTTTTGAAGAAATATCAAAAATTAATCTTTTTAAACAACTTGAATAAATGCATTTACTTATTTAAACGGATGGAGAGTTTCAATTTCTTTATAACGCACACTAAGTAGAATAAGGAATAAGGAACTAGTTCCCTATTCCTTATTCAAACTCGAATAAGGAACAGAAACGGTGAATTTTCAACTTTTAAATTAAGACATATTTTGATCAAATAACAATGCAAAAGTGGACTACATAAAAAGTTTACAGAAATGCATTGTCTATTCAAGAGAGTTTTAGTTCTTAAAGTGCTTTAGAAACGTACCAAACTCCGAATAAAGAACAGAAATCTTGAAAACTTCAAAAAATTAACTTACTCGTTTTATCACTTTTCGACAAAATAATTATGCAAAAGTTGTCTATATAAAAAGTTTAAAGAAATGCATTGTCTATTCAAGAGAGTTTTAGTGCTTAAAGTGCTTTAAAAACGCTCCAAAATCCGAATAAGGAACAAAATTTACGAAAAAAATACTGAATTTCAAAGTGCTTCATATATGCTATTTTTTCACGAAATATCAATTGCACATTGATCTTATCAAATAGTTTGAATAAATGCGTTGTCTTATTGAGCAGGATGTAGTGTTCCAAGTACTTTATAACGCACACTAAGTCGAAAAAGGAATAAGGAATAAGGAACTAACTTATGGTCCATGAAATATAGCTATTTTACAAGCTCGTCTCATCAAAAAACCTTATAAAACGAAACGTAGCTTAATTACTTGTGCAGATTGTCATAGTGGTTATGTGTTCCGAGTGTCATTAAAATATTATCCATTATCTATTTGTATCATATTATAATCTACACTGGAGTATAAACTTTATGTACCAATCTGTATTTATAGATTAGCTAGTGCAAGTAAAAAACAAATTTTGTATCCTGAAGTATAAAAACATTCACTTAATTTCTATAAAGAAACAGTATGAACGTTTACATGTTCAATCAGGCTAGTGTTGTTTAATATATTATCATAAGATTAAATACGTGTTTCATTTAAATTTTCCTTTTTATTTAAAACTGATTAAAATGCCTGAAGGAAAATACGTACAACCGGGTATTACAGTTGAAACTGTATAACATATATTTTTAGACATTTTTTTAATTGGCTTTTCAATGCAAAGTCAAACTTTAAAAAGAAAGCAAATTATCAAGGTAAAAACAAATGCTTCATTGCATATTACACAGTTTGATTTTTATGCTTCTTGGTATATGCAATGAATTTCAGGTTCTGTGTCAATATATCTGTAGTTATATGCTGGGTGTTGTATCTCCAGGGTATGTAGGTATTAAGTTCTGCTCTGTCATAGTCTCCTTGAACACACTGGAACTTTTAAGGTGAGTATCTTAAAGACTGAGTGTGAGCATATTATAGATGTCTGAAACCTTGTGATTTCTCAGTGGCCTGAAAAAAAACACAAAAAGTTATTCCATGCTTGAAGCATTCCTGATAGTTTTCCCTCACCAGTCGGAATTAATAAAAAAGAAAACAAGCAAACAACAAACTTGAAACATTCAATACACATCTATACATAACCTGTGAATTTACTGCAGTTAAATAACATGGTTTGGCAGTTTAATTTCTTCACTTGTCATTATGACAATGTGTTTATATCTATTATCATTGATAAAACCAACATTATATTTAAATTCCCTTTTCCATAACATTATTAAAAATATGTCAATGTGAAACACATCCTTTTCTACCATGACACTTTGTTGTCAATTTTAATTTTATTCTTTAATTGTACATATGGCATCAAAGGGCATGACTGAACAATAAAAAAGTTGTAGTATTACCGGTCTTTGTGGCATGTTGTCAGTGAATTATTAAACAGTTATACCATTTAATCATGTCATGATATATTAACATAATTAATAATTATTTTCACAGATCTAAAACTGATGCTAAATAGGTAAATAAACTGTACTGTTTACAATACTGTCACAAAAAATAAGTTGGATTATTGCATAGTTTAATTTCGGATCATAATTTAATCATTTTAATTCTCCTTTACTTGTAAATGCTACTTGATTTTCTTAGATATCATATGGTTTATGTTGAACTGAATAGTATATGTACATATGTATGTAAGCATTGATTCAAATGAAATAAGTTTCGTCTATTCTTTATACAGTCATACCATTTATCCAAATTAAATTTAAAAAAAACACAACAACATTCCAAATATATAAATATCCTTGTGTTTTAGCTATGCAAAATATCAGCGCAATTACTTAATATAACAAAAAGCTTACATCTTCTACAGTTATAATCCTTTTTTGACAGAATGGCCGAAATATAAGATTTTCGTACTATTTGATCTATTTTTAGACATTTTTTTTCTAAATTCACATCAGCGAACGTGCTTGCCGCAAGATTTAACTCTCAAAAATTGATAAAAAAGTGAATGTATACTTTGATATGGAGAAAATCGTCATCAACCATCTTGATCGTTAAATTCAAGGTGTTAACATTGTTCCTGTCACTCGGAAATTGGTAAAATAGAGAGAAGCAGCCCGTGTTTACTGTTTTATGGTAAATCGTCTTATATTACTCTATCCAAAATGATAAATACTTAACGAAAGCCGAGTTAAAAAAAAACTTATTTCACTTTAAACTTCTTCATACCAGATAATATGCGCTTCACGAAACCCGTGTTTAAAATCATATAACACTTTTAAGAAAACCTTGTATCAGTTTATTTGCTCTTCAATTATATTGAAAAAGATGAAAAGCATAGACCAAATATCCTGAGCCGCGTAACTTGATCAACTACATGCAATCAACTTAATGTATGTAATTTGACAACTTAAACTATGATCTGCGTCATGTCCAATAAAAAAAGTATATCTTGAAACCCATTTTCTTATGATACCTTGTAAATCTAATAATTCCCAAATATATATGAAATGCTATCAGTACTTCCATCAGGCAAAGGCTATAGCATTAACACATGCGTTATATTTGTGTTAACAACATGCACTATTCATTTTTTTTCTAGATTTAGCAATAAAAGCTCACCAGATGCAGACATTTCAATAAGTAAAGATATTAGGCTACAAAACGATACTATATATAGCGTTATAAACTAGACATGTACATGTAACCGTAAATATTTTGAACACCACTTGTATGTGTATGGATGTGTGTCTGGTTTTGAATCCAGTATGCCCTCGACAATAAATTAAAGATAGCATGAACATCGTCAACCTATGTCGCATACTTAGGTGTTTTAAAGTACATCGGATACAAGAAAGATAAACCGAGTTGGCAAAACTTCAACGTTGACCTTGATAAATTAAGGCACACAGATAAAGATTTAATACTGGAAGAGCACTTAAGAGCTGAGACACAAATACATGCGAGAATATTAATCTATTTTGAACAAATTCAACGTTTTGTATATATGTATCCAATATTTAAGACTTGTGATTAATACTTATTGGGATAAATTTACTGCCGGGACACTATTTGGAAATCGGGTATGTCTACCTCGGCTGTAATGTATTTCATATAATGTCGCTTTTGATTTTTGAAAGAATTTACTTAAGCTATTTGACAATGAAGCCAACAATATAACATAATGTAATTTAAATTCAAAACATGTATTATGTTATCAACATTTTGCTTAAACTATTCATCTCACATCTTTTCTTTAAGATGACGCTTATTCATATTAAGAATTGAGACATACCTGAAGGTTAAGTTTACCGTAAGATCTGATGACTGTTACCAAAGTATCAAATGTCTGGTATTTCACAACTACTCCTTATGCAGTGGAAGGCTGTATTATCGACCGCAAAAGCAAATAAGTTTATATTATCTTACAGTGGAAACGGGTAAGAAAACTGTAAAAGAGGTACAAAGTTGGCAATTTAAATATCGAGAGAAACGTGTTTATTAAACTTGAAGTTAAACAAAAGTTTAAATCGAATTTATAAAATCCATCATGTCCGACAGCGATATAAATAAAAGTATAGTGGCAAGGGTTGTCTCCCTTTGGCATTTCCGGTACGAAATTGACAAACGGGACACTTACAAACGGGACACTTTTTGAAACATTTACGTTTTTTGTCTACATTTACTGCATTTCGTGGATGCTTCTGTCGAAAATATTAGTTTTTGTAGAGTTAAAATGAAAAGGTTAAATAGAAAAATAATCGTTAATTGCCTAAGTTTTAAAACCCGGAGGTAAACGATTGCCTTGAACTGGCGTTTCAATTTAATTTCATATAACATTGTCGACAAGTATGTATGAATCTGTATCATTCTGTAACTTTCTTATCATAATGAGTCAGTTGATTTGTCGTCAGCGGAGAACATTGTTATTGATGAATATGTCCCCGACACAGATGACATGTTTGTGTATGAGTTTGGATAACAATGGTGAATTGACTTCGAGTACAGTTCACTACATAACTATATTCATATTCATCATATTGCTATCTTATTTCATGTCAGTATCCATGTTCAATGCCTGACGCCCTCAGTTACAGTTGGGGCATTGAGCTGCCGGTCTTCTTTCCTCAACATGCCCAACAGAGCAGTCATATATTTTGAAAACTTGGAAATGCATTGCCTTTGGAGTTTGTGCAGAAGACTGAGATACATAGTAATTATTTATACCTTGCGTTTATGCATTATTTAAATGGTTGTTAATTGACAGTTTTTTCCAAGCAAGAAGAAGACAATTTGTGGCTGCACACAAGACTTCCATGTGATGTGGAATCAGAAAACACATTGTGAAATACAAAATACTTTGAACGCCAGTCATGACAAGATCAGAGGATACTGCAGAATTGGCATAAACAATGTCATAGCTTGCCAAAGACCGTCTCAACCAAAGCATTGAACAAACTGTTCAACTGATTATAAGCTTTTTAATATGTGTTTTGTATTCAGAAATAAGTAATTATGTTGTTTCTCGACCTCAGAAAACTGAAGGCTTTGGAACCTGATATGTTTCTCCTTTAAAAAGTACAGAAAAGACAGGGTTCTAAATGTAAAGAATGCATACTGCATCAGGCTGTGTATAATTTTAATACTATGAATATGACACAGAATAATACAATTCAATTATATCAGGGCAGAAGGTTGCCAATTTTGTTCTCCATGACGGCAGAAGGGTGCTTCCAATAAAGAACATGGTTCCCTGTCCATTATTTTAAAGCTAAAACACTAACCTTGTTTTATCAGCAAATTATTAACATAAAATTACATTTCCTATTAACAAATGATAAAAATTATGTAAGGTTAGTTCAACTATGTTAAGTCAAACTATTGCTGTTTATTGAATCTAACACTAAAACATGAATTACCTGTGAACTTTTAACCTATTTCCCTTGACAGCTATATTATCCAGTTAATTTATGTTGGACCTTATTTATAACAATTCTGAACTGCAATGCCGACACAAGACATGAAATATAGTGAAATCTGTATTTAGCTACAAGTATTTGATTTTGTTTTATGCAGTATTTTGTTAAGTTGTTTAAAGACTTCATTTGTTGATCCCTAATAGGTAATGTACTGAGATGGATACTTGTGGTTGCCATGGTAACAACTTGTTTGCTACTATTGGCATTATTAATTATATATAATATATCTTCTATTGATGTGTTTGTGTAATAATCTCCGCTGTATGTTGCATGCTTCAATTATATACACCCCCTTTCGATGCCGATCTGAGTTTTGTTCCGATAGGAAGCAGTATACATTATGCTGATCAAAGCAATCAGGACGATAATTTATTAAACATATTTAAAATGGCGACCTTATCTTACTTGTATTTTAGGATTAAATGATTAAGTTTCGAATGTTATCCGTTTAGCGCAGCGGTTAGCACATTCGCTTCTCACCAAAGCGACACCGGTTTTGATTCCTGGCCTTAGCGCATTTAAGTTTCTTTAGCGGTCATCAAGTCGGACAAGTTTGTTTGCCTAAGCACAAGACACACACTCCCGCGTTATATCTTGCCAACGAGAGTAACTTAGCACAATTTATTATAAGATGCTCAACAATGATTGTTAAATAAAAAAAAACGTGTAATTTAAAGTACTATATCATTTCGTCTAAACATATTTTTGAAAACACAGAGTCAAGCCCAAAAGAAAATATCAAGGATAATGTTACAGAAAGAGGTGCACCCATGTCCGAATATTTATTAGCCAATTGGTTTTACGGGTAAAAAAAAAGGCACGAACACAAGTCCTGGCATGCTCGTGTCTTCTTTGCTTTGTTTGGTTCACTTGTTGTAGATAAATAAAGCCGAGCCAGGAATTATCAAAGGAGTGGTGCAGCTAAGGGGCAAAACTTAGGACATACAAAACCGAACTTAAATTGGTCAATGGCGGCATTTCCCTAAGATGCGTTGCTATTTCAGTCTTAAATGTGTATTTTATTATATATTTATTCCGACATCGACATGAACTGTTTACTCGGACATTTGTTTGGAATCGCAAGAGTAAAGATTAAAACCCATAACTAACTTAACATTTTGTTCTTTTCATATGCAATGCAAAACAGCAGAATCTTGTACAGGAAGTTTCAACATAAAGCCTGTTTAATGGCACAATGTCAACGCCAAAGA
Organism: Mya arenaria; assembly: GCF_026914265.1. Classification (NCBI taxonomy): domain Eukaryota; kingdom Metazoa; phylum Mollusca; class Bivalvia; order Myida; family Myidae; genus Mya; species Mya arenaria. The sequence continues at coordinate 15,504,355 of NC_069137.1, forward strand.
CATAAAACACAAAAACAAACAATCACAAAACGGAAACATGGATCAACAACACATAACGCCACAAAATTGTGTGTACGTATTGTTTTAAAACAAACGATCACCCACACAATACAAGTCAGTTCACGAGTTACAAACATGATAAATATATCTTCAACTCATTGAGTTAATTAATTGATCGTACGAATCTGAACCCCATGGTGACTAAAGTGTTTTAAACCATCGACTATGGGTATGGAATTATTTTTTTTAATAGTCAAGCCAGGTTGCGCTCGGAAGACATGAACTTCAATAACGTTTTGTGTAAAGTATACACAATAAAGCTAATGTCTGAAATTATATAATAGTGTTGTTAACTCTTCACAGACAAGGGCAGTAGCTTATATTAAACCGCTCGAAAATATTGAAATATTGATAATTATGTATAAAACTACGTCTTCAATAGCCATTTGCCAAGCTAGCTTGAAGCTAACCTCCCATCATAATTGAATTGGCAAAGGCGAACATTCAATAGTTTCAGGACTGCTCACAAAGCCATAAGGATAAGCAAACTATGTTTTGCACTAAGAATAAATATCAGTAAGATCAGAAATTTTACCCACAATTTATATTTTATCCATGACATCTGACGGTTTCTTTATTTAACCCACAGTGATCTCCTAATACACATATATATAGATTGTTATGGACATTAGTGCCTAAGATCGGATATCGTTCATTGTTCATCCATTGAAAGATAATTTTATATTGCAGGTTTGGTAGTACAGTCAAATACGAACCAAAATGGTAGAATGACGACTGCGAAAAGAGTAAAATTTAGAGGTAAAAATGCTTTACAATTGAAGATTGATCTATTTTATTAAAGAACAATATTAAAGGCAGCTCCATTTATAGTTTTTATTCGTGCGTTTACTTCATTTAGTTTGAGCCCTGTCTTAATGTTTCATTCTCATATTTACAGTTCTTGGAGTTGACGGTTTTGACTCTGATCAAGATCATTCATACACCAAACCTGATTGCAGATGCGAAGAAGAAGGAATCAAAGAGACTATTCCAGAGATTTCCACGTCATGCAACCATGGTTTGTTGATTCGATTGCAACATTTTAAGCGTATTATACATACTTAGAAATACAACATGAATATATAGCGACAATTTAGTACTACTAGCTAATTTTCTTATCGAGTTTATAAGTAACAAAATGAGCATAAGAAAGATAAACAAGAAATAAAAATAATAACATAATACAATACAGACAATAAACATAAAATGTCTTTATATATATTACAGAAACGCTCGCGCGCCCTATCGCATAAGTACAATAAAACACACGATCATTCTTGAGTAAATTTTCTAATGATTACTTCAGCTATTACACCTTCGGGCACCATTGTAGAAACACTCCCTTATAATTACCGGTGTCCTCCCCTGAATGTTGTTGATTGCAAAGAAGAAAACAAATACCGAGCAAACGACGAAAACGAATACCGAGCAAACGACGAAAACAAATACCAAGCAAACGACAGAGAATGCCGCCAAGGTTTGTCTGCTCTTATGTTATATATGTATAGTGCAGTTCAATTTATGAGCGTACTTATTCCTCCATTCGACATGTTAAACACTAACCTTATTACCCAATTTGATTATATAACCTAGCTAAGTATCCATTTCGATAGATTAATCAACTTCTGTGTGATGCAGGGTCTGTGTGATGCATGTAATGGGAAAGAAAATGTTTCAACGAAATGTGTTGCGAAAGCGTGTCACCTATTGATGTATTAATACATATTTATAAACGACATTAATCGACCTCCTGAATGGTTGAAAATTTGTTTTAAAATTGACTCAACAAAGGTGCTATTGATTATACTTTACTTGGCTGGAGCATATGCATACACAATTTTTTAGCGGTTTTACTGCACTTGTTTTTATAACAATGCTCATTTATATTACCTGTTGGACAATATGAACATTGTCTAAAAATATTAATGACAGAGATTCAATCAAAGGGACTTATCATTATAAAAGGAAAATGTTTTGTTAACAAAGGGGTTATGTTTCTCTTTATATCAAATGTTCTTCAGTTTCAGTGAAAACCATTTTATCTTGAGATTTAAGTTATGAAGAGAATAACGTGAATAGTTCTTGTCTAAAACATAACATAAAACTTCCTTATAATACTACTTTAACAATAACAAAACTGTACTTCTTTCGACATTTAATTCGAAGTTTTGATGCCGTGACGCTTCAAATAAAGGTCATGACAAGATTCCATTTAGCTATGCCGTCAAACAACTGTGCATATCATATCAGAACTAAGCATCCTAAATTAAATTTCAATTCAAACCTGGCAAGCGAAAAACAATGGATTGTGTTATACAACAAATAACAAAATGATAATTATAAAGTGAAACAGTCCTATACCGAAAATGACATTTTTGGACCCATGTCGAGTTATAGATGTTTATCTATAACAAATATACTGACAGTATCAATATAAGACTGACATTTTACACACTCAATTATATTTTTATTGTAATGTTTTATATGCATATCAGCTGTAACATCTACAAACATCAACAATGACAGACGATGCAAGTATTACAGAAATACACAATCGACGACTGTGGACACATCAGAAGATCAACGTCAAAAAGGAGATGATGCGTGGGGTAAAGTTTGATTTAGTAGTTTATGCTAACAGATTATTCTGATTTATATAAAATATTGATATACACAATATCCTTAACAACAGAAGTTTATGTCAGACATTTTGAATTTCGTAACTTGAAAGCAGAAATCCATTTAAAACTTTTTCTTTTGAGTGTGTTAGGTTAAAATGATCATAAAGATACTCGTTTAAACCCACTGTTACAAAACACAGGAATTAGCCTCTTCTTTGACACCAGTGCAATAAACAGAAGATGCACAGCAGGGGATTATCATTCAAACCATTCCTAAAACCAGGCCTTTAAGAGAATATAGAAATATTTACTTCAGCACAATTGTAGAGATACTTCCCCACAATTCCCGATGTCCTCCACTGAATGTATAATCGCCTACTTATTCCTTCAATTCGATATGTTAAATAATTTTCTTATTACCTCATTCGATTTGATGACCGAAATAACTCGTCCAATTTGATGAGTGATTTTTCCAAGTATGGTGTACTAAAATGACTTACTGATTGTTCACACAATTTATAAAAATTGACGCAACAAATGTTCCAGTGAATATTTCTTCATGGGATAAAGCATATGCAAAACAAATTGTTTAGCAGCTTTTCTGCACTTGTTTGTATATCAATGCTCACTTATAATGCAATGACAATTGGACAACATTCTTGGCCGACTGAACATTGTCCCAAATATTAATTGTCAGAGATACGATCATAGCGACTGACAATTAGTATTGGTTGGAAAATGTATTTTAACAAAGCAAGTTACCTCCCTTTATAAATGAAACATTCTTTTCAGTTTAAGTCAACACCATTTGGAATGTTATAACTTTAATCCTTCCAAATCTTAATGGCAAAGCGTAAAAATACATTAGAATACATATTTTACAAGAAAACATCTGTAGATTGTAAATTGCCATTATGAGCTAAAACGGAAATTACTTAATCAAAGTAAAATGGCTATGTCAATGTAAAAATGTGTTGAACGTCATAACAGATATACATTTTCAGCTGTTTCTATCTTCAGGCGTCAATGATACTAGAAACAGCGATGATGTCAATAAAACAGAAACGAAAAATGTTGTCAAAATCGAAAAGGATCTATTCCTATCAAGCGATTCTTCAAAAAACCAAGGTATAGTGTAAAGTGTAATTCAACGTTGCTTATGGCATGGTGTATGATTTATGTATGTCATATTTGAAGTAATAAATATCGCAATGTGTTCCAACCAGATTCTTAATGGTTTTATATACATACCAGCTGTAACATCTACAAACATCAACGCTGACAGACGATGCAAGTATTACAGCAATGCACAATCGACGACTGTGGACACATCTGAAGATCAACGCCAAGAAGGAGGTGATGCATGGGGTAAATTTTGATTTAGTAGTTTATGCTAACAGATCATTCTGATTTATATCAATTGGTGATATACACAATATCTTTAACAACAGAAGTTTATGTCAGACATTTTGAATTTCGTATAACTTGATAGCAGAAATCCATTTAATACTTTTCTTTTGAGTGTGTTAGGTAAAAATGATCATAAAGATACTCGTTGGAACCCACTGTTACAATACACAGGAATAAGACTCTTCTTTGACACCAGTGCAATAAACAGAAGATGCACAGCAGGGGATTATCATGCCAACCATTCCTTAAACTAGGCCTTTAAGAGAATATAGAAATATTTACTTCAGCACAATTGTAGAAACATTTCCCCCACAATTCCCGATGTCCTCCACTAAATGTATAATCTATGAGCGTAGTTATTCCTTCAATTTGATATGTTAAATAATTACCTTATTACCTCATTCGATTTGATGACCGAAATAACTCGTCCGATTTGATGAGTGAATTTTCCAAGTATGGTGTATTAAAATAAGTTACTGATTGTTTAAACAATACATAAAAATTGACGCAACAAATGTTCCAGTGAATATTTCATCATGGGCTAATGCATATGCAAACCAAATTGTTTAGCAGCTTTTCTCTACTTGTTTGTATATCAATGCTCACTTACAATGCAATGACAATTGGACAACATTCTTGGCCGACTGAACATTGTCTCAAATATTAATTGTCAGAGATACGATCATAGCGACTGACAATTAGTATTGGTTGGAAAATGTATTTTAACAAAGCAAGTTACCTCCCTTTATAAATGAAACATTCTTTTCATTTTTAGTCAACACCATTTGGAATGTTATAACTTTAATGCTTCCTGATCTTAATGGCAAAGCGTAAAAATACATTAGAATACATATTTTACAACAAAATATCTGTACTTCCATGTACATTGAATTTAGAGTGTGAATACCGTGACGCTTTAGATCAAGTTAATGACGAGATTCCATTTAGCCATACCGTCAAATCACTGTGTATATTATATTCAAATTAAGACTCATTAATCAATTATGAATGGCAATTCAAACATGACAAGTGAAAAAAGCAGGTGATATAAAACAAACAACAAAGTGAGAATTATGAAGTAAAATAATGCTAAAACATAATACACCATTGTTGGGCTAATCTTTTTATGTTTAATCCAGTCTTCATTGTACTTATCATATATGCATCCTAGCTACACTATCTATAAAAATCAACGATGGAAGTACCAGCGAGGATAACAGAAACGCACAATCGACGACAGTTGACAAATCACAAGATCACCGCCGAGAACCCGATGATACATGGGGCAAAGGTTTGATTCTTGGAATTAATAGAGTATTGTTCGTTAGTTAATGTTAAACCGCAGTCTAATGTGTTCTATATAAACTCCAGTAATGAACGTTTTGCAAATTATAGTTTAATAAAACATATTAATATGCGTTTAGCTGAAAGGCCGAACAGCATAACAAGTAATAAGAACCCGAGATAAATACCGTAACAAAATTGCCATTATGAGCTAAAACGCAAATTACTTAATCGGAGTAAAATGGCTATGCCAATGTTAAAATGTATTGAACGTCATAACAAATATACATTTTCAGCTGTTTCTATCTTCAGGCATCAATGATACTAGTAACAGCGATGATGTCAATAAAACAGAAACGAAAAATGTTGTCAGAATCGAAAAGGATCTTTTCCTATCAAGCGATTCTTCAAACAACCAAGGTATATTGTTAAGTTCAATTCAACGTTGCTTATGTCTTGGTGTATGATTTGTGTATGACATATTTGAAGTAATAAATATCGCAATGTGTTTTAACCAGATTCTTGATGATCCTTTTAAAACTTTAACAACACAATTCAAAGTATGAAACCTATAAAAGGCGAATAAGTTTGTAAATAAAATGACTTCACTTATGGTGAGACACAGTGTTCAATTAAAGTTAAAGATTTCCTGGAGGGACATGAATTAAATACCCACGTCAATACCAGATGCGTCATTTACTGGATTGGCGTCGTATTAAAATTATATTTATGTCGATTAGTTCGCTTTTGACGAAAGCAATATCTTTATAGAAAAATTCTGTTTATTAGGTTAAATTGTTCGTTTTTAGAATCCATGAGAAATAGCTCTTAGTGGGGATCGAACCCACAACCACTTTGGTTAACTACGGACAATTTTCCCACCAGACGGTCGGTAGGTCAGTAGAGCAAACCTTGTCTTATTGATTCCTAGCAAGCCCTTAGGCCATAGGACCTAGAGCTTTGAGTAAGGTTGGTCATGACAAGCCGAGTTGTCAAAGGTTACGGTCGCGGTGAACTTGAAGACAAAAATATGTCCGATTGCTAACCAAAATCTGCTTGGGGCTAAGGTCTTGATTAGGTAGGGTGATGATGACCAAATGACTCCTATCGGCTTTGAGGTCGGTATGTTGAAGGAAACGGTCATGATGAAATTGGACACCAAATGTTTTTATGAATGTTAACTTGAGTACTCGCCGGCCCTGTTTAACGGCTCTCATGTTTGGTAGGGAGGTTAGTCTTGCAGATGATCACTTGAGATTTTGACATGGTCAGAGTGAGCTTAAATACTCGAATTATGTGCCATTAATATGAAGGGAACGCGTGGGCCCAAAGCTCAGAATCTTGTAGAGAAGACAAGCATGACCTGTAAATCCCTGATTAAGACCCACATTGATTTTGAGATCAATTAATCAAAGGTCATTGCAATTTTCAAGCAAAACATTTCATTTCTGAATCATTTGTTTACAAATTCCTGTTTGGAAGATGACTACGACATTTTGACCTTGACCTTTAAATTATTGATCTCAAAATCAATATGGGTCTCAATCAGGGATTAACAGGTCATGCTCGTCTACTCTACAAGTTTCAGAGCTCTGGACCCAAGCGTTCCCTTCATATTGATGGCACATAATTCTAGTATTTAAGCTCACTCTAACCATGACAAAATCAAAAAGTATCATCTGTAGGACTAACCTCCCTACCGAATATGAGGGCTGTTAGACATTGAGTACTCTAGTAATCATTCATAAAAACATTTGGTGTCCAATTTCATCACCACCGTATCCATCAAATTACTGACCTCAAAGCCGATAGAAATCATTTGCTGGTCATCATCACCCTACCTAATTAAGACCTTAGGCCCAAACATATTTTTGTTAGCAATCGGACACATGTTTGTCTTCAGGTTCACCGCGACCGTAACCTTTGACAACTCGGCTTGTCATGACCAACCTTACCCAAAGCTCGATAACCTAGGAATCTATAAGACAAGGTTTGCTCTACTGATCTACCGACCGTCTGGTGGTAAAATTGTCCGTCTTTGACCAAAGTGGTTGTAAATTTGATCCCCACTAAGAGATATTTCTCATGGATTCTCAAAAGGAACACTATAACTGTTTTTTACCTAATAAACAGACTTGAATTTTTCTATGAAGATATTTCTTTCGTCAAAAGCGACCTAATAGACATAAGCATAATTTTGATACAACGCCAATCCAGTAAATGAATCATCTGGTATTGACGTGGTTATTTAATTCATGTCCCTCCAGGAAATCTTTAACTTTAATTGAACAACGTGTCTCACCATAAGTGAAGTCATTTTATTTACAAACTTATTCGCCTTTTATAGGGACTCATACTTTGAGTTGTGTTGTTAAAGATTTAAAAGGATCACCAAGAATCTGGTTAAAACACATTACGAGATTTATTAATTCAAATATGTCATACACAAATCATACACCATGCCATAAGCAACATTGAATTTAACTTTACACTATACCTTGGTTGTTTGAAGAATCGTTTGATAGGAATAGATCCTTTTCTGTTCTGACAACAGTTTTCGTTTCTGTTTTATTGACATCATCGCTGTTACTAGTATCATTGACGCCTGAAGATAGAAAAAGCTGAAAATGTAAATTTGTTATGACGTTCAAAACATTTTTTACATTGACATAGTGAATTTACACCAATTAAGTAATTTCCGTTTTAGCTCATAATGGCAATTTTGTTACGGTATTTATATCGGGTTCTTACCACTTGTTATGCTGTTCTGCCTTTCAGCTAAACGCATATCAATATATTTTATTAAACTATATTTTGCAAAACGTGTATTACTAGAGTTTATATATAAATAATACTATTTTTCGATATATTGCCTATATTTGAATATGTTATCTTTGAGCGGATAAGGAGTTTGCAAGCGTTCAATCCAGCCAAATTATACCGTGTATCTTGTCTTGAATTAGTCAGAACTACTTACCTTATATGTAATGGATATATGCTCTACTAGATGGATGATTTATTTATCAAAAACTATGGTATATACAAATATGGATATAAAAAAAATCGAAGGTTTTTTACTTGTTGATTTTATAAACATGTTCTCGTAACCGGGCTTTCAATGGCCCCATTGTTTGTCCTACATACTGCACTCCACAATTTTCGACATTTTAAGAAACATTTGATATAAGTTGATTTTCAATTGACGTTTTCCAAGAATTACATAAATACATTTTTAGAAACATGCCCCGTTGTAACTTTTGTTCAGTTGGTAATTCAAATAGAGAGAAGCCCTCACTAAAATGCTTTAGAACATAATTTTATTTGAATCTGAACTAACTTGAAAATTATTTGGTAGACAACAATTCATTCTACGATTATTCACAATAAAAAACTTAAATCCAGGCTACTATACATTTTTGGTTTAGTTGTTCAATACCATGTACACTGCTTCTTAGTTGGATTTCATTATTGTGAGTGTCGCAGGACCCTTGTATGTTATTATTTTTGCTTAAAGTTTTTCATATGAGGTAGAATAACTGTAAACTAGTTTCATCATTTGGTCCATAAATGTTGATAAAATATAACTCGATTTCATCGATTACTTGTTTTGAATTGTAGATTTGACGCTAGTATATCATGTATCACCACGCTCTGTTTCCTACTTTCATCAGCACAAGTGTTTCATGTAAAAACCTGTATCAAACGTTTCTTATTCATATTTAACCATAAACGTTTTAAATTGCTATCTAAGCCCCTTACATTCATGTTTTTAATAATCTTATATTAAATGCAATTTCGTTACCAGATTGAACGCTATATTGTAACCAATCATGACCGTACAAGTTTAGTAGTTTTGCCAAAAATGCATTTGCATAGTTAAACACGTTGCAATGTTTAACATTACATGTAGAAAGAATTGCACACAAAATGAAAAAAATAAGATAAAATAAATAAAGACAATAACAATTACAACAACAGCATTTGCAAACAGATTGTATTCATAGAATTCATTTCAAACTACCTAGTAAGTTAACGGCGAATGCCCCATATACCCATGCTTTATTTGTTATATTATACAAATACATTTCTTGAAAAACAATGGCTTACAACGCAACAATAAACTGGCAATTTTAAAATGAACTCATTTTATTTGCATCGACTTGTCGCCATGTAAACGATCGTGCATACAGAGACGACGATGAAACAGAACTGGAAGTTCAATTCCCTGATAAAGACATATCGGTGAAAGTGGTACACTTGCATGTAAATATGTATATAAACATACCTATTCTTTTGTTTGACAAATATTCTCCATTCCGGAAATATATGATTCTCCAAAAGAAAATATCATGAGTAGGTCTGTCTTTGGTCGTTGTCAGGTCGAGTATTTTAACCAATCCTGCCAATGAGCAGGGAAGGACCTGGTTACGAGGTTTCTGTTAATCGAGCGTGGTCAATTGGCAATAACGGGAGCCCTTAAGTGACAGATGATACCTTACCTAAGAGAGTGATTCTATTAGAAAAATTGTTATCATGTATTTTAACGTTTTCTTGAACGTGAAGCCAAATGTTTGAACACAGCAAATTTCAGACGAAAACAACTGCTCGAACATAATTTCGATGTTATATCACCTATCAAATACAGTTTGAAACTGTGTGACTTTGAAGTACGAACTGTGGATGAAATTCACACACAAACTAACTGATACATTTGTTTTTATCCGACCCCGCCTGAAAGGTGTAAACAGCTAAGAGTGTTATTCACGCTTTATCTGATCAAAACACACCCGTCTTCCAGGCAATCAGACTGATCTCTGACAGTGAGTGGTGACTGAATACCCATGTATCATAAAACAAACTATAAACTTGGAAAGTTGTTTTTAATCCAATGTAAGCTAATATTTGATTTGCTTACAAATTCGACCTTACCATCTTTCAGTCAGTAAATGGCGACAAATGTGTTTTAATCGTGTATTCATGACCGGTTGTATTTAAAAATATACGTGTGAATAGACTGATAACTTTTGTTGCATGAATGCCTTTATAAAAATCTGTGATGAATGTTCATAAATTGTATTTTCTCCACGAGCCGGTGTTGAAATGACAGCCATGTCATCAGCGACCAAAACTGTGTGTGAGGGACGTCCCACGTGTAGCAAACACAGAGGATATTTACATATTTTAACTAAAATACCGATCAAACCGAAAATAGGCATAAAAGAAACAAAACAATTGTTGTTGTTGTTTTTCAATATAAGATTATAAGGGTGTTTTTTTCAGGCGTGGTTATAGAATATTTCTTTTTTTATTTTGCTATAAGTGGCTTCTGTTTTTCTTTGACACTTGTGCAAAACAAGCCTCTACTTCGTTCATGCTTTTGGGTAAAATGTTGAGGTTTTTCATTGAAAAAAGGGAGTTTCGACTGTTTGTGAATTTAAATTTATGATCTCAAAACACTAATGCATTTGATTGGATCAAGACAACTTACCGTTTATTAGGAAAACGGCAATCCCGTTTTTCTTTTTGTTGAATCTGAATGCTAAATTTGCTTGCGAATATACAATGGACTTAAACAAATGCTCGCACAAAATTTCGATGTAATAACATGATAGTAATATTTTTTCTTATTTGTTTTGCTATCTTTTATTGGCGTTTTAATACAAACTTGTAATCCGAATAATGCAACATCATATGGCTGGTCAATTCAAAATTCCTCACCACACGCCATGTGAACAACTAAGCGTGGTCTTTATGCCATCGTGGATACGACAAGGGAATATACATATCATTAACAGTGATGTTGATTGTTGATTGTATATCCACTTGTCATGAAACCATATATCATGAATCTACCTCTTATATTTCTTGGAATATCCAATTGTTATCCACATATTGTTGTGTTTACACTTTCAATCTCAGTAAATGTTGACCGTTGTAATGTGTTTACCGTATTAATGCCCTGTTCAACTTAAAATCAGTTTGTGCATTAGAGTATTTTTTATTGCGTACATACAAACATTAATAAAAGTACATTGCAATTTTGAAATATGTTTGATCTATATTATGAGAAAACAAACATTTTCCACGAGCCATTGTAGGATCGACATTCTACGTCATCAGCGTACGGGGCTTCCAAAGATTAACTGTGTAGCAAAGGATATCTAGCAAAATATATATATATATATTAAAATATATTAAAATACATAGATTAATTTTCAAATTAATCATTTTTTTCTTGCAGTGGTTTAACCAAAATGAGCACTAAATCAGGCAAATAAAGAAACTTGTATGTTCAAATATGACGAAGAGTAGTATATAACCATAAAAAATATCACTAAGGTCTCACCAAATTGATTTCTGTTCATCGGATTTTTTTCCAAAAAATAATGGGGCGAGCTAGCGAAATAATAATAAAAAAATATTTGTTTTGCATTTAGCAAAAAAGGGGATCGAGCGAAGAGCGAACAAATATATATAGTCATTTACCTCACTTTTGCTAACATTTTGTTCACTTATTAACTAAATAATGATATTGTAAACAATACAAGGATAACATCCAGTGAAAGAATGATAACACTAAAAGATAATTCTATAGACATATTAGTTTTGAGATCAAGCAAATGCATTTCTTTAAACTGATTAATAAATTAAAGTATTCAAAACCACAGTTTTCCAGTTTTTTAAACCTATTTGATTTTTTTTTTCAAAATACCCTATGCATGGCCAAGTTAAAGCCTGGACACAAGCGTCAATGGTCACAGCCATATGCCGGCCCAATGGCATATCCAAATCTATTAACTAGGTTTTCCACTTTTCCTTTGGAAAACTTGGTTAAAATAATTCTCTATTAAAATACATTGTCATATCTCATGCCATGGAAATGATTAGACAAAGTGACCTGAAAAAGTACTCACAAAATGAATATAGGCATTTGCAATCAAATATAAACTACAGCTATTACTCTTGAAATGATTACATGATTGGCATTGGTAGCCATCTAAGTTCTGGAAGAGAATTTACAAAAGACTTACACCGTATTGTAAACCATTTTAGCACCAAATATGTCACAGAAAATTCCAGCCAGCGCCAGATTGATTTTAGGCTTGCCCAGATTTTAACGCCTATCTCTTTTAAACTTGCTGATTTTCCATATTTATTTTAGATATCTTGTTCAAATTTAGACAACTAATAGAAAACATAAACATACATACAAAAGACACGTTTACTTCTTTTGTTCTGCAAATACTGATTGTGTCAATTTTCATATATAGCAAAATAATATTTCAAGAAAATACAAAAATATTTCTTTCTTAGACAAAAACCAATCAGCATAAATATTTAACACTTGAAAGATTTCCATATATAGTTTAAATATACACATGAACATCTAAAAAATCAACACACATTTATTCGCAACACAAAGTGTGATTAATACCTTTTTCCAATCACACAGTCTGACACAATTTTGTTTTGCCTTTTTGACTAATATTAACAAAGTATACGCAATCCGGCTTGTTTGATGTTTTTGTGTGAATGGTAAAACATATGGGATTGCATGAAGCACATAGGAATGTCAGTCAGATTAATTTTTAGCGTCATCCTACTGTCCACGAACACTGACTCATCGGCGAAAAGGGCCTCAACCACGAGGTGCCCTCGTTGCCTCATGGGGACAGGAATTTCATGATCCGCTGCGTCGGAGGAATTGAAATTTTAATAAGCAATATTATACATAAATGTTCATTGTAGTATAATGTAGTATGCATTACTGAAACAGTTTGATGATAACACAAGAAAAGTGGTGCTCGTTTCAAACTTTATTGTTTTATTACTGTACATGCATTGCATATGAATTAAATAAACACTATACTCTGATCTGTAGCAAAATAAAAACAAACATGCATAAATCATTAAATGTATATTTTTGAAGGAAACAAATAATACAAAAAAAAAAAAATTATTGCTGTATAAACAGCAAAACAACAAAGAAGTTAGTATACACACATGAAGTTTTTAACCTGGACAGGTGTAGAATCACCGATTGGAAACTGTCTTTTCACTGTAACGGTCATCCGAATTCCCGTCAAACATGTCCGAATAAAATTCAAACTTTGGATAATCACTGTCATTAACGATGAAATTCAGCACTTCTTGTTCAGTGTATATACGTTTACTCTTAGCGGGAGCCAAATTGAAACAAACTCATTTGTCCAAAATGTTATCAAACTTTAAATGGTGGTAGAATTGTCATTTTTTCACGTAATTTTCAATAATAAGGAAGTGAAATAAATGTTTTCACGTTGCCAATTTAGTCTCGATCATCTAGACGCTTGCATCCGGAACTATAACGTTCATTGACTCTTATTAGAGTGGAAACATGATTGAGACTAGCTGGTGCTATGATAAGTGTTACGATAAAAAAAGCGGTTACAATGGAAAAGGCTACATTATACTTAATAAATTAGCGCTTGTGAAAAAATAACTTTTTTTTTAGAAATAGATGCGGGAAATCCGATGAACTCGTTTTTAAGTTGGTGAGAACTAACTTTAAAGTTAAGAATTAACCAAAAGGTGTCTCTGTTTTGGTGTTGAAATTATTTGGTTGCTTCTATTTTAAGCCATATGTTGAGGCCATTATCATAAAAGCTGTTCAAAAATGAAATGCACTTTTTAACAGAGCATACTTGTTTCTTTCTAATATATTTTCATAACAAGAGTTCTTAACATTAAAGAACTGTGTTAAATCTATTGTTTGGTACTGTTTTAGAATATGAAAGCAGTCGCTCTAAAATGGAATCAAGATTTGCCGAACGTTTGTTTGACCTTGAGCAAGATTTTTCAGACGAAATTCAGACAAGTAGACAACAGTTACGACTTGAAATGGAACAGGATATTACTAACATCCGTATCGGTAAGTGTTGCTAAGCAATTAGCTATTTTCTTACATTTTATTTTCGATGTTTGCAATGCTAATTGTTTTGGTTTCAAATTAAGGTAAGATGTTGAAAATGTTCATTTGAACTATGGACATGATTTCCTTTGAGTTTTATAACGTGAAAGTAATAATGTCGCTGTTGTGTAATTTAGGCACATATAATTATTCACTACATGACACACTTTCAAGATGCAAGTACTTTCATTGGCTGCTGCTTTTTTGCATCATTATAACACTAGTTAATAAAATGATCAACACCCATTTACACTCGTTTCCCTAGCCAAGTGTACGCACCGATTAACTGTCCTTAGTACAAATTTTCTAGTGCTACCCATTAACAATGCTAGGCGCCAGAAACGGAAGTTACTGGAACCTATAAAAACAAATTTCGGTTTGACGTGGTCTGGAGTCGAAACATGACGCTTTCGCACTTGTAGTGGATGTTCAACTATTGGGCTGTCAATGCGGTTATTCTAATTTGACAATTTGAACGGGATTAAAACAATACGAAAATACATAATAATTGATGTTCCCACTTGATACTTTGTTATGTCTAAGTCAGAATTAGGAATTAATGTAGCTGTGTGAATATTTCGACATTGATTTAAAGTGTGTTCTGCTCCATATCTCATACTTATGTTGACTTCCCTTGACTGATATTTGATGTTATTATACCTCACTTCTAGCATATAGTTAAAATGCCAGGGCAATATTTCCGACTATCACCCCACACTATCACCCTCTGCCGCACTCTTACTCTCTGACGTCATGAAATTAACAATACGCTAAAAATTCTCCGCCATGTTGGATTTGTTAAGAGAAAATTATGAATTATAAAACTGGCATTGCAACCTTAAAGGACACATTTATTATTATACCTCACTCGTAAAGAACATATAAAATTGGCAGTCCGTTACAAATACGGCGTTTTGTTTACCAGACGACAATGGTTGTCAAAATGGCAGCAAGATTTGCAGCTGTCAGAGATTTTTTTTATAGACATTAGAAACATCAAAATTATATTACACGGAGGATTGTACGAAGTGGTGTTGCTCTATTTCTTTCTCATAATATACATGTGAATTTTAAAAGAATACTTTAACATTCTACAGCTTTGTTCGGTAAAATTAAATAGTAATTGACTGCGCTGAGGGTGACAGTGCATATTTTCAACCTTCGGAAAATACTGTAGTATTTACCTCAGGTTGACAATAAGCAATGTTACACTCAAAGAAGTCAATATTAATTTATTATGTGAAAAGCAATCTGCAGCGTTATGGCGTATTTTAAAGTTCTTTTGTTTTTAACTGAGTTCTGGAAGTATTTCCATGTTAGTGTGTAGATTCAGCGGCATTTGATCGTACTGGAATTGGCGTTGTATTTGGAGGACATTAACAGTTACGCTATAGATAAGCATCAGTATTTGTTATTTAACATTGCACACTCATTAAGAAGTTATTTCGAACAACGACTTGATATTACCTCTTAATAGACAAGGCCTATAATTGACCTTCACAAATGTCAATGGCCATGGTCGAACTTTTATATATTTTATACATGATAAATAAATTTGCCCTACCATTGAAAACTATTCAATTTGAAAATAACCAATGTATTGCCCAGTCATTTTCTTCTACTTAAGGAAGGTTGACGGACAGTAGAGGGCATGAATTTGGAGCAATTTATAAAGCAATGCCAGGTATGAAGACTTGAACAATGAAACCTTAACATGAGAGAATACCATAACTAGTTTAATTTCAATGTGTTGGTGATTGATATTAAATTTTAAGCACGTATTCGTTTGTTATTTACTCGTTTCTTTGTACAAACTACGAGCAAGACCTAGTGTGCATTTTATATATAAATTGCTTCTCTGAAATATAGCAACATTAGATGAAAGTATAACTCAAATATTTCTTTGTTCGATTATGATGCAAGGCGACGCTTTACAGCGCAACTTGTACAGAAATACGCCTGGTTAAAAGAAGAGATGACAGAATCCGTGGCCCGGAACGTTGCACAGAACTGTTTATCTCGGCGTTATTTGGAATATCTACAATTCAATTGCAATACACGACCACAATATGTTGGACATTTTCTTAAAATGGTTTGTTTATTTTTGCAGATATATAAACAAATAGTTCACATTATATATAACCTGTAATAAATATTATTTCGGATTTGTTATAACATTTTAGGACTTTATTTTACATTGTTCACATATTTAAGGTTCTTCGTTGTGGTAGACAACAGATAGAAAACGTGTTTTTAAATGCATTGCAAATAGAAGGAACGGACGGTATTCGGTTCGCAAATGAAGTAGAGCAATCATCAGTTACAAGAGAGAAAATGAAAGGTATGCATAACTTTAGTTGCTTGTAAGATGTTGCAACGATTATCTACTTTATATTTATAAGTTCCGTTTTTTTTTGTAGCATTCGAAGATTTGCAAAGGGAGAGGAATCAATACCATATCAGTGAAGATAGGCCGCCAAACGTCTGCTTTCATAGTTTTGAAGTTGAACTTTTAAATGACCATTTGTTTTCAAGACTTTTCTTCAGCTACAAAGAACATTCAGATATAGAAGAACTCGGTGGAAAAAGTTCCTTGTTTTTTGAAACATTTCGTAAATGTCAGGAAAACGTCTTTGATGATTTCGAAAGCATTTGCGATGCAAATGACATTTTCATTGATGGAAACGCACGGCGAGGTATACAAATTAACCATTTGTTAGAAAATATAGCGTACAACGAATGATCTTAAAAAGCCCTATGAATGATTAATATTTTTTTGTTTTACAGTTTATATAATAATTGTGGATAAAGGCGCAAGTATAAATGGCCACAAAACACTAGAAAAAGCCAATTATCACAACACAAACACAGGAACTGCATACATACCAACTGTCATTATCGAAATTACAAAGACAATTACATGGGAAGGGGATTCAAACTGTTTGGAAGATCAACCTCTCACATGTAAAAACATTGTTCATAAATGATTTGATCAAGCCAAAACAGTCGCCTTAACAAGAACTACAATACAGTTAAAACAATTGATTTATTAAAAAACAGTGGGAATACCGCCCTGACTCGGAGCGTATAAATAGTGTGGATACTACCTTGACTCGGTATGTTTAAATAGTTGGGATACCGCCTTGACTCGAAATGTATAAATAGTGGGGTTACCGCCCTGACTCTGTTTGTATAAATAGTTGGCTACCGCCTTGTCGCGGTATTTACAAACAATAAGGATACCGCCATGACTCTGATGTGTATACAGTTGGGATAACGCATTGACTCGGTATGTATAAATAGTGGGGAAACCGCCTTGATTCGGTATGTATAAATAGTGGGAAAACTGCCTTGACTCTCTGTAAAAACAGTGGGGATTCCGCCATGACTCGACATGTATAAATAGTGGGCATACCGCCTTGACTCGGGATTTATAAATAAATGGGATATCGCCTTGACTCGGAATGTACAAATAGTGGGGATACCGCCTTGATCGGAATGTATAAATACTGGGGATACCGCCATGACTCGGGATATATAAATGGTGGGGATACCAACCTGACTCTGTTTGTATAAATAGTAGGGAAACCGCCTTGACTCGGTATCAATCAATATTGGGGTTACCGCATTGATTCGGAATGTATAAATATTGGGGATATCTCCTTGACTGGGGATATATAAATAGTGGGAATACCAACCTGACGCTGTTTGTATAAATATTAGGGAAACCGCCTTGACTCGGTATGTATAAATATTGGGGTTACCGCATTGACTCGGAATGTATAAATATTACGGATATCTCCTTTACCCGGGATGTATAAATAATGGGGATACCAACCTGACACTGTTCGTATAAATAGTAGGTAGACCGCCTTGACTCGGTATGTACAAATATTGGAGATACCGCCTTGACTCTGTAATGTATAAATATTGGAGATACCGCATTGATTCGGAATGTATAAATATTGGGGATACCGCCTTGGCTCGAAATGTATACATATTGGGGATACCGCCTTGACTCGGTATGTAAAAATAGTAGGGATACTGCCTTGACTCGGAATTTATAAATATTGGGGATACCGCCTTGACTCGGAATGTATAAATATTGGGAATACCGCCTTGAGTCGGAATGCATAAATAGTAGGGATACCAACCTGGACTGTTTGTATAAATAGTAGAGATACCGACTTGATTTCGGATGAATAATTAGTGTGGATACCGCATTGACCTGGGATGTATAAACATTGGGGATACCGCCTTTACTCGGGATGTATAAAAAGTAGGGATACCGCGTTGACTCGGGAGGTATAAACAGTGAGGATACCGCCTTGACTAGGGATGTATAAACAGTGAGGATACCGCCTTGACTCGGAATGTATAAACAGTGAGGATACCGCCTTAACTCTGGATGTATAAACAGTGAGGATACTGCCTTGACTCGGGATTTATAAACAGTAGGGATACCGGTTTGACTCGGGATGTATAAATAGGGAGGATATCGCATTGACTCGGAATGTATAAACCGTGGGGATACCGCCTTGAATCGGGATGTATAAATAGTAGGGATACCGGTTTGACTCGGGATGTATAAATAGTGGGGATACCACCATGACTCGGGATGTATAAATAGTGGGGACACCGCTTTGACTCGGGATGTATTAATAGTGGGTGTACCACCCTGATTCGGCATGTATAAATAGTAGGGATACCGCTTTGATTCGGGATGTATAAATAGTGGGGATACCACCATAACTCGGGATGAATAAGCAGTGGGGATACCGCATTGACTCGGGATGTATGAATAGTGGGTGTACCACCCTGACTCGGGATGTTTAAATTGTAGGGATTCCACCCTGACTCGGGATGTATAAATAGGTGAGGGTACCACCCTGACTCGGGTTGTATAAACAGTGGGGATACCGGTTTGACTCGGGATATATGAATAGTGGGTGTACCACCCTGACTCGGGATGTATAAATATTAGGGATTCCACCCTGTCTCGGGATGTATAAATAGATGGGATACCACCCTTACTCGGGATGTATAAATAGATGGGATACCACCCTGACTCGGGATGTATAAATAGATGGGATACCACCCTTACTCGGGATGTATAAATAGATGGGATACCACCCTGACTCGGGATGTATAAATAGATGGGATATCACCCTGACTCAGGATGTATACATATTAGGGATTCCACCCTGACTCGGGATGTATAAATAGATGGGATACCACCCTGACTCGGGATGTATAAATAGATGGGATACCACCCTTACTCGGGATGTATAAATAGATGGGATACCACCCTTACTCGGGATGTATAAATAGATGGGATACCACCCTGACTCGGGATGTATAAATAGATGGGATACCACCCTTACTCGGGATGTACAAATAGATGGGATACCACCCTGACTCGGCATGTATAAATAGATGGGATACCACCCTGTCTCGGGATTTATAAATATATGGGATACCACCCTTACTCGGGATGTATAAATAGATGGGATACCACCCTGACTCGGAATTTATAAATAGATGGAATACCGCCTTGACTCGGGATGTATAAATATATGGGATACCACCCTTACTCGGGATGTATTAATAGTGTGGATACCGCATTGACACGGAATGAACAAATATCGCCCTTGCTCTGGATGTGTAATTAGTTGGGCAACCGCCTTGACTCGTCTTGTATAAATGGTGGAAATACCGACTTGACTCGGGGTTTAAAAATTATAGGGATTTTGCCTTGATTAAGGATGTATAAATAGTTGGTATACCTCCTTCAATCGGGATGTATAAATAGTTGGGATACTGCCTTGACTCGTGATGTATACATAGTGGGGATACCGCCTTGACTCGGTATCTTTAAATAATGGGGATACTGCCTTGACTCTTTTTTGTTTTGTAAGTTTCTGTATAACTTGATAACGAATCGTAATGGGTCACATACACTGTAAAAATAACATCAATCAGTCAAAACTATATGCACTCCTCTAGTTCTGCTTAACTGCATAAATGCATATAAAATATTTTTCACTCAGGACCTAAGCGTTGTTAATATCAGTTGATAGTTGCACATTTCGAGGGCTCAGCGAAATATAATCGTTAATTCATTCGAAAGGAAAACAGAATGAAATCCTCGAATTGTGAAAAATAAATTCTTACGAATATATCTTTGATCTGTTTCAGATTTTGAAACAACGGCATTGCCTTCCTCTGCACTAAGAACCCATGCCTCGCTCTCCAAGAGCTTAGATGCTTCAAGATCGTTTTGTAGACAACAGGATATACCTAGTACTAAAGGTGAGTGCAAAGTATGAATTAGAAATTAAATAGTGATATTGACCTCATTTTATTCATGTATCAGGTTTCAGGTTTTACGAAAATATGTAAACTAATTTCGCTATTTGACTTAGGCATGAAAGTATTAGTTGCTATTTCCTTTATATCTAAAGCATTTAGAGAGTTGTGTGCACATATAAATGCATGTTGTTTTAAACAAGATATATGGAATATATTTGTTTGGTAGTCATCAACAGGAAGAACTCAGAATGAATCCACAAAAATGCTAATTACATGCCAAACTGCCTGAGATTAGAACTTTTTGATATAAATGTTACATATCAACGCTTTTAAACCACACCTAGGTATTTCACATTAGCAAAGTGTATCCTATCAGATATTTACACATGATGCCGTTTCTTACCATGTGGTTTAGGCCTTATATTTGTATATGAGTAACACGGAAGAATTCCATCACTAACATTTGTTTTAAACCAGCCATGGACAAATTATTGACTTACTAAGATCATACAGGTGTAAGTCTAAAACGGACTTTTAAATGTTGTGGTATATCGAGAAGTTCTGAATTAGAGATCAATTGCACTGAAAATAAATGTGTTTATACGCATGCAAAATCTTTGGCGCATATACGAACAAGATGATGTGTTTGTTCATAAGTGGACTTTCACTTGTTCTGTTAATTGTATTAGAAATAGTAACTTATATCGTTATATTTCACTGAAAGTCACAGGGACAATAGCTCAATATCCAACACTTCAAATATATCCTTTTTTGTACATAATGTTTCGTATATTTTTTAGTTAAGAGAACAATCACTGAAGTCATCATTGACGAGCCTTTAACTCCACGCTCATTGCAATCAATAGGTAAGAACGCGTAGTTTTTTTATTATTTAAACTTTCAGAACTAATACCCTGCACTTTTTATAATCTGCGAACATTAAAGATAATGTTGATAATAATTTGAAATGTTAGCAACAAAAATATATTGTCAAAGATGCAGAATAAAATTTCATAATGATCTTATTTTCATGAATACGACTGAACCCTTTACTTAAAATCTACGTCGGAATATCTCCCTGAATAGGCTGTCTAGAAAATACGACAAGAAATTTAAGTGTTAAGACCTTTCCAAATAATACCGACAGAGTTTGGAATTTGACTCTACAACTTAAATGATAAAACGTATCAATGATATAATTGTTTACAGCTGAGTATTAAAACATGGATATAAACCCTGCTGAACACAATTTAAAAGCTCAAACGACAATGAAGTATATACACAAACGTACAAGCACCGCAAACAAACCAATCATTTATAGAAATAGCTTACAAAATACACGATGGAATACCGCCTTGGAACGGCCAGAGAAACACAATTTCACTGTGACACGCGTTTAAATGGCAATATTACACGGTCTGGATTACACCTAAAATATTTGATTGCTTTTAGCATCTGTTTACAGCTTAATCTGTATCATGACATTTTCTTATTAGTGTTAATAAAAGCTATAATTTATTTTCGGGTTTTCAATCAAGTATTTTTCTGTATAACAAAAGTGAAATATGGAGTCAATTTAGTGTGGTCAGAAAATATTTCACTTCGCATCTTTGGAAACAATTTCATTGAAGTAAATGTCTAATTGGTTATACGTTTTATTTCTTTCTTTGTTCTGCTGATCAAGTTTTTTTTCTCAGTATTTTGAACAGAAAACGACGCATTGAAAATACAACAAAAGTATGACTTCATTTTTAAAGATGTGAAACAGCAGTTTTTAAAGTAAACAGTAAATTGTTTATGTTAAAATATCTACTAGAGTTCATCTTAGTATTCATTCGTATTATAAACGGAAGTAATATATCGATCGGATATGTAAGTTGTTTTAAATTATTACATGTTTGTGCTATTTTTTTCTGGTAAAAGTTTGTGATGAAAAAGAATTGACAATCGTTGTCATATAAAACACACGTTTATCCAACTCGTAAAGAAAGGTATGTTATTAAGCTGGCCAAAGACTCGAATACTTACATTCCCTGATCTCGTTGAATAAAAGTGTATATTAATTAACAAAATGTATTGCAAATACGACACTTAATGTAGAAAACTGTAAGCCTGATCATTGATACATTCCCTTCTCATAAAGGTCCAGGATGCATTTAAATATTGTGGTGGAAACATATAAAATCTGGATTCTAATCAATTTATTTTTTGACTTAATGGGACGTAAGAAAAACTATTATAACAGTAACAATTAATTCCATTATTGTTCTAAACGTCTTATTGCAGTACAATATTGTAAATACAACAATAAACGCTCATTTTGTCAGGAATTGAAACTATCCACACGAATGAAGGATCGCTTGTAATGATATTGAAACTTACGGAGGATCACTCGCTTACAAATCTCAAAGACAAATGTGAGGATGGCAGCATAGGCGACGTCTTGATCGATCTTTTACAGAGGAAAGATGTACGTGAACGACTTGATCCTGACACGTACGATTTCAAAATGACAATCCATGCAACAAGGGAAGGTAATTGCTCGCCCTTATACATGTAAAGCGTCCAATACGCCAATTTGCTCGTTAAGCAAAATGGGATGTTTAAATCTAACATTGCATCGTTGGGTATAGAAAATTGTGATTACTTACGTCGGTCGACTCTCTAATACTACAGTCCAATTGTAGACATCTTCCAACCTGTGGGACAATACGTCATATTGAAAATAGCGTCTAAGATAGTCGTGTATAAGAAACGGTATCGTGACAATTCAATTGTACTAAATTCGAATTTGCAATTATTCAAAGAAGGAAATAATATAATTTAATTATGATACTGATGTGTTCTGAGTTACATTTTAACGTATCTATAATGAAATATAAATGATTAATATACGTTTGTATATAGTTGTTCGATCATCATAAAGTTGTTAGATCATCATAAAGTTGTTAGATCATCATAAAGTTGTTAGATCATCATATAGTTGTTCGATCATCATAAAGTTGTTCGATCATCATATAGTTGTTCGATCATCATAAAGTTGTTAGATCATCATATAGTTGTTCGATCATCATAAAGTTGTTAGATCATCATATGGTTGTTCGATCATCATAAAGTTGTTCGATCATCATAAAGTTGTTAGATCATCATATAGTTGTTCGATCATCATAAAGTTGTTAGATCATCATAAAGTTGTTAGATCATCATAAAGTTGTTAGATCATCATAATGTTGTTCGATCATCATAAAGTTGTTCGATCATCATAAAGTTGTTCGATCATCATAAAGTTGTTAGATCATCATAAAGTTGTTCGATCATCATAAAGTTGTTCGATCATCATAAAGTTGTTCGATCATCATAAAGTTGTTAGATCATCATAAAGTTGTTGGATCATCATAAAGTTGTTAGATCATCATATAGTTGTTAGATCATCATAAAGTTGTTAGATCATCATAAAGTTGTTAGATCATCATAAAGTTGTTAGATCATAATAAAGTTGTTAGATCATCATAAAGTTGTTAGATCATCATAAAGTTGTTAGATCATAATAAAGTTGTTAGATCATCATATGGTTGTTAGATCATCATAAAGTTGTTAGATCATCATAAAGTTGTTAGATCATCATAAAGTTGTTAGATCATCATAAAGTTGTTAGATCATAATAAAGTTGTTAGATCATCATATGGTTGTTCGATCATCATAAAGTTGTTCGATCATCATAAAGTTGTTAGATCATCATAAAGTTGTTCGATCATCATAAAGTTGTTAGATCATCATAAAGTTGTTAGATCATCATAAAGTTGTTAGATCATCATAAAGTTGTTAGATCATCATAAAGTTGTTAGATCATAATAAAGTTGTTAGATCATCATAAAGTTGTTAGATCATCATAAAGTTGTTCGATCATCATAAAGTTGTTCGATCATCATAAAGTTGTTAGATCATCATAAAGTTGTTCGATCATCATAAAGTTGTTAGATCATCATAAAGTTGTTAGATCATCATAAAGTTGTTAGATCATCATAAAGTTGTTAGATCATCATAAAGTTGTTAGATCATCATAAAGTTGTTCGATCATCATAAAGTTGTTAGATCATCATAAAGTTGTTAGATCATAATAAAGATGTTCGATCATCATAAAGTTGTTAGATCATCATAAAGTTGTTAGATCATCATAAAGTTGTTCGATCATCATAAAGTTGTTAGATCATCATAAAGTTGTTAGATCATCATAAAGTTGTTAGATCATCATAAAGTTGTTAGATCATCATAAAGTTGTTCGATCATCATATAGTTGTTAGATCATCATAAAGTTGTTAGATCATAATAAAGTTGTTAGATCATCATAAAGTTGTTCGATCATCATATAGTTGTTAGATCATCATAAAGTTGTTAGATCATCATAAAGTTGTTAGATCATCATAAAGTTGTTAGATCATCATAAAGTTGTTAGATCATCATATAGTTGTTCGATCATCATAAAGTTGTTAGATCATCATAAAGTTGTTAGATCATCATAAAGTTGTTAGATCATCATAAAGTTGTTAGATCATCATATAGTTGTTCGATCATCATAAAGTTGTTAGATCATCATAAAGTTGTTAGATCATCAAAATGTTGTTCGATCATCATAAAGTTGTTAGATCATCATAAAGTTGTTCGATCATCATAAAGTTGTTAGATCATCATAAAGTTGTTAGATCATCATAAAGTTGTTAGATCATCATAAAGTTGTTAGATCATCATAAAGTTGTTCGATCATCATAAAGTTGTTAGATCATCATATAGTTGTTAGATCATCATAAAGTTGTTAGATCATCATAAAGTTGTTAGATCATCATAAAGTTGTTCGATCATCATAAAGTTGTTCGATCATCATATAGTTGTTAGATCATCATAAAGTTGTTCGATCATCATAAAGTTGTTCGATCATCATAAAGTTGTTCGATCATCATAAAGTTGTTAGATCATCATAAAGTTGTTAGATCATCATAAAATTGTTAGATCATCATAAAGTTGTTAGATCATCATAAAGTTGTTAGATCATAATAAAGTTGTTAGATCATCATAAAGTTGTTCGATCATCATATAGTTGTTAGATCATCATAAAGTTGTTAGATCATAATAAAGTTGTTAGATCATCATAAAGTTGTTCGATCATCATATAGTTGTTAGATCATCATAAAGTTGTTCGATCATCATAAAGTTGTTAGATCATCATAATGTTGTTAGATCATCATAAAGTTGTTAGATCATCATAAAGTTGTTAGATCATCATATAGTTGTTCGATCATCATAAAGTTGTTAGATCATCATAAAGTTGTTGGATCATCATAAAGTTGTTCGATCATCATAATGTTGTTAGATCATCACAATGTTGTTAGATCATCATAAAGTTTTTAGATCATCATAAAGTTGTTAGATCATCATAATGTTGTTAGATCATCATATGGTTGTTAGATCATCATAAAGTTGTTAGATCATCATAAAGTTGTTAGATCATCATAAAGTTGTTAGATCATCATATAGTTGTTAGATCATCATAAAGTTGTTAGATCATCATAAAGTTGTTAGATCATCATAAAGTTGTTAGATCATCATATAGTTGTTAGATCATCATATGGTTGTTAGATCATCATAAAGTTGTTAGATCATCATAAAGTTGTTAGATCATCATAAAGTTGTTAGATCATCATATAGTTGTTAGATCATCATAAAGTTGTTAGATCATCATAAAGTTGCTAGATCATCATAAAGTTGTTAGATCATCATAATGTTGTTAGATCATCATAAAGTTGTTAGATCATCATAAAGTTGTTAGATCATCATAAAGTTGTTAGATCATCATAAAGTTGTTAGATCATCATAAAGTTGTTAGATCATCATAAAGTTGTCAGATCATCATATGGTTGTTAGATCATCATAAAGTTGTTAGATCATCATAAAGTTGTTAGATCATCATAAAGTTGTTAGATCATCATAAAGTTGTTAGATCATCATATAGTTGTTAGATCATCATAAAGTTGTTAGATCATCATAAAGTTGTTAGATCATCATAAAGTTGTTAGATCATCATAAAGTTGTTAGATCATCATAAAGTTGTTAGATCATCATAAAGTTGTTAGATCATCATAAAGTTGTTAGATCATCATAAAGTTGTTAGAATCATAAAGTTGTTAGATCATCATAAAGTTGTTCGATCATCATATAGTTGTTAGATCATCATAAAGTTGTTAGATCATCATATAGTTGTTAGATCATCATAAAGTTGTTAGATCATCATAATGTTGTTAGATCATCATAAAGTTGTTGGATCATCATAAAGTTGTTAGATCATCATATAGTTGTTCGATCATCATAAAGTTGTTAGATCATCATAAAGTTGTTGGATCATCATAAAGTTGTTCGATCATCATAATGTTGTTAGATCATCATAATGTTGTTAGATCATCATAAAGTTGTTAGATCATCATAAAGTTGTTAGATCATCATAATGTTGTTAGATCATCATATGGTTGTTAGATCATCATAAAGTTGTTAGACCATCATAAAGTTGTTAGATCATCATAAAGTTGTTAGATCATCATATAGTTGTTAGATCATCATAAAGTTGTTAGATCATCATAAAGTTGTTAGATCATCATAAAGTTGTTAGATCATCATATAGTTGTTAGATCATCATATGGTTGTTAGATCATCATAAAGTTGTTAGATCATCATAAAGTTGTTAGATCATCATATAGTTGTTAGATCATCATAAAGTTGTTAGATCATCATAAAGTTGCTAGATCATCATAAAGTTGTTAGATCATCATAAAGTTGTTAGATCATCATAATGTTGTTAGATCATCATAAAGTTGTTAGATCATCATAATGTTGTTAGATCATCATAAAGTTGTTAGATCATCATAAAGTTGTTAGATCATCATAAAGTTGTTAGATCATCATAATGTTGTTAGATCATCATAAAGTTGTTAGATCATCATAAAGTTGTTAGATCATCATAAAGTTGTTAGATCATCATAAAGTTGTTAGATCATCATAAAGTTGTTAGATCATCATAAAGTTGTCAGATCATCATATGGTTGTTAGATCATCATAAAGTTGTTAGATCATCATAAAGTTGTTAGATCATCATAAAGTTGTTAGATCATCATAAAGTTGTTAGATCATCATATAGTTGTTAGATCATCATAAAGTTGTTATATCATCATAAAGTTGTTAGATCATCATAAAGTTGTTAGATCATCATAAAGTTGTTGGATCATCATAAAGTTGTTAGATCATCATAAAGTTGTTAGATCATCATAAAGTTGTTAGATCATCATAAAGTTGTTAGATCATCATAAAGTTGTTCGATCATCATATAGTTGTTAGATCATCATAAAGTTGTTAGATCATCATAAAGTTGTTAGATCATCATAAAGTTGTTAGATCATCATAAAGTTGTTAGATCATCATAAAGTTGTTAGATCATCATAAAGTTGTTAGATCATCATAAAGTTGTTAGATCATCATAAAGTTGTTAGATCATCATAAAGTTGTTAGATCATCATAAAGTTGTTAGAATCATAAAGTTGTTAGATCATCATAAAGTTGTTCGATCATCATATAGTTGTTAGATCATCATAAAGTTGTTAGATCATCATATAGTTGTTAGATCATCATAAAGTTGTTAGATCATCATAAAGTTGTTGGATCATCATAAAGTTGTTAGATCATCATAAAGTTGTTAGATCATCATAAAGTTGTTAGATCATCATATAGTTGTTAGATCATCATAAAGTTGTTAGATCATCATAAAGTTGTTAGATCATCATAAAGTTGTTGGATCATCATAAAGTTGTTAGATCATCATAAAGTTGTTAGATCATCATAAAGTTGTTAGATCATCATAAAGTTGTTTGATCATCATAAAGTTGTTAGATCATCATAAAGTTGTCAGATCATCATAATGTTGTTAGATCATCATAAAGTTGTCAGATCATCATAATGTTGTTAGATCATCATAAAGTTGTTCGATCATCATAAAGTTGTTGGATCATCATAAAGTTGTTAGATCATCATATAGTTGTTAGATCATCATAAAGTTGTTAGATCATCATAAAGTTGTCAGATCATCATAATGTTGTTAGATCATCATAAAGTTGTTCGATCATCATAAAGTTGTTGGATCATCATAAAGTTGTTAGATCATCATAAAGTTGTCAGATCATCATAAAGTTGTTAGATCATCATAAAGTTGTTAGATCATCATAAAGTTGTTAGATCATCATAAAGTTGTTAGATCATCATATAGTTGTTCGATCATCATAAAGTTGTTAGATCATCATAATGTTGTTAGATCATCATAAAGTTGTTGGATCATCATAAAGTTGTTAGATCATCATAATGTTGTTAGATCATCATAAAGTTGTTAGATCATCATAAAGTTGTTGGATCATCATATAGTTGTTAGATCATCATATAGTTGTTAGATCATCATATGGTTGTTAGATCATCATAAAGTTGTTAGATCATCATAAAGTTGTTAGATCATCATAAAGTTGTTAGATCATCATAAAGTTGTTAGATCATCATAAAGTTGTTAGATCATCATATAGTTGTTAGATCATCATAAAGTTGTTAGATCATCATAAAGTTGTTAGATCATCATAAAGTTGTTAGATCATCATAAAGTTGTTAGATCATCATAAAGTTGTTAGATCATCATAAAGTTGTTAGATCATCATAAAGTTGTTAGATCATCATAAAGTTGTTAGATCATCATATAGTTGTTAGATCATCATATAGTTGTTGGATCATCATATAGTTGTTAGATCATCATAAAGTTGTTAGATCATCATATAGTTGTTAGATCATCATAATGTTGTTCAGATCATCATAAAGTTGTTAGATCATCATAAAGTTGTTAGATCATCATATAGTTGTTAGATCATCATAAAGTTGTTAGATCATCATAAAGTTGTTAGATCATCATATAGTTGTTAGATCATCATAAAGTTGTTAGATCATCATAATGTTGTTCAGATCATCATAAAGTTGTTAGATCATCATAAAGTTGTTAGATCATCATAAAGTTGTTAGATCATCATAAATGTTGTTAGATCATCATAAAGTTGTTAGATCATCATAAAGTTGTTAGATCATCATATAGTTGTTAGATCATCATAAAGTTGTTAGATCATCATAAAGTTGTTAGATCATCATATAGTTGTTAGATCATCATATAGTTGTTAGATCATCATAAAGTTGTTAGAATCATAAAGTTGTTAGATCATCATAAAGTTGTTCGATCATCATATAGTTGTTAGATCATCATAAAGTTGTTAGATCATCATATAGTTGTTAGATCATCATAAAGTTGTTAGATCATCATAATGTTGTTAGATCATCATAAAGTTGTTAGATCATCATAAAGTTGTTAGATCATCATATAGTTGTTCGATCATCATAAAGTTGTTAGATCATCATAAAGTTGTTAGATCATCATAAAGTTGTTAGATCATCATAATGTTGTTAGATCATCATAATGTTGTTAGATCATCATAAAGTTGTTAGATCATCATAAAGTTGTTAGATCATCATAATGTTGTTAGATCATCATAATGGTTGTTAGATCATCATAAAGTTGTTAGATCATCATAAAGTTGTTAGATCATCATAAAGTTGTTAGATCATCATATAGTTGTTAGATCATCATAAAGTTGTTAGATCATCATAAAGTTGTTAGATCATCATAAAGTTGTTAGATCATCATATAGTTGTTAGATCATCATATGGTTGTTAGATCATCATAAATTTGTTAGATCATCATAAAGTTGTTAGATCATCATAAAGTTGTCAGATCATCATAATGTTGTTAGATCATCATAAAGTTGTTCGATCATCATAAAGTTGTTGGATCATCATAAAGTTGTTAGATCATCATATAGTTGTTAGATCATCATAAAGTTGTTAGATCATCATAAAGTTGTTAGATCATCATAAAGTTGTTAGATCATCATAAAGTTGTTAGATCATCATAAAGTTGTTAGATCATCATAAAGTTGTTAGATCATCATATAGTTGTTAGATCATCATATGGTTGTTAGATCATCATAAAGTTGTTAGATCATCATAAAGTTGTTAGATCATCATATAGTTGTTAGATCATCATAAAGTTGTTAGATCATCATAAAGTTGCTAGATCATCATAAAAGTTGTTAGATCATCATAAAGTTGTTAGATCATCATAATGTTGTTAGATCATCATAAAGTTGTTAGATCATCATAATGTTGTTAGATCATCATAAAGTTGTTAGATCATCATAATGTTGTTAGATCATCATAAAGTTGTTAGATCATCATAAAGTTGTTAGATCATCATAAAGTTGTTAGATCATCATAAAGTTGTTAGATCATCATAAAGTTGTTAGATCATCATATGTTGTTAGATCATCATAAAGTTGTTAGATCATCATAAAGTTGTTAGATCATCATAAAGTTGTTAGATCATCATAAAGTTGTTAGATCATCATATAGTTGTTAGATCATCATAAAGTTGTTAGATCATCATAAAGTTGTTAGATCATCATAAGTGTTAGATCATCATAAAGTTGTTAGATCATCATAAGTTGTTAGATCATCATAAAGTTGTTAGATCATCATAAAGTTGTTAGATCATCATAAAGTTGTTAGATCATCATAAAGTTGTTAGATCATCATATAGTATATAGTTGTTAGATCATCATAAAGTTGTTAGATCATCATAAAGTTGTTAGATCATCATAAAGTTGTTAGATCATCATAAAGTTGTTAGATCATCATAAGTTGTTAGATCATCATAAAGTTGTTAGATCATCATAAAGTTGTTAGATCATCATAAAGTTGTTAGATCATCAAAAGTTGTTAGATCATAAAGTTGTTAGATCATCATAATGTTGTTCGATCATCATATAGTTGTTAGATCATCATAAGTTGTTAGATCATCATATAGTTTTAGATCATCATAAAGTTGTTAGATCATCATAAAGTTGTAGATCATCATAAAGTGTGTTAGATCTTCATAAAGTTGTTAGATCATCATAAAGTTGTTAGATCATCATATAGTTGTTAGATCATCATAAAGTTGTTAGATCATCATAAAGTTGGTTAGATCATCATAAAGTTGTTGGATCATCATAAAGTTGTATGATCATCATAAAGTTGTTAGATCATCATAAAGTTGTTAGATCATCATAAAGTTGTTTGATCATCATAAGTTGTTAGATCATCATAAAGTTTGTCAGATCATCATAATGTTGTTAGATCATCATAAAGTTGTCAGATCATCATAATGTTGTTAGATCATCATAAAGTTGTTCGATCATCATAAAGTTGTTGGATCATCATAAAAGTTACAAGAATTGAAAAATAAGAATACTTTTAAAAAAGAAGTGAAATCACATCTCATTGTTGGTATGAAATGTGCAGAAATGGAAGATTTCCTTTTTTATTAATTGTTATTTATTTAATCTTGCATATCAGTCCAAAGATTTTTGTCATATTATGCTAAAGTGTCATATGGTTTTAACAGTCGGTTGCATTATAACTGTAAAAGTTCGATATCAAACATTTAATCATTCTTTAACTGGTCAAGAGTACATGCATGTTATTTTTGTATAAGTAAACCTAATTTAAACAGCTTACAACTGAGATCTTGGCAAATAATTATATTTGTCATAAGGACCCCATTGGAAATAAGTTGAATAACTTTAATGGGTTATCCTGTGTTATATATTTGTCACATTGAATTAAATCATTGTTAACGCACGTATGTATCCAAAGCATTCTAATGATGTTGTGCTTTAGTATAGATATCATCACTAATACTTTGTTAATCAGTCTGTGTTATAACTTTATGAGATATTTGGTTTGTTACAATGACATATATATGCACGAATAAATCTATCTATCTATCTATCTGTCTGTCTGTCTGTCTGTCTGTCTGTCTGTCTGTCTGTCTGTCTGTCTGTCTGTCTGTCTGTCTGTCTGTCTGTCTGTCTGTCTGTCTGTCTGTCTGTCTGTCTGTCTGTCTGTCTGTCTGTCTGTCTGTCTGTCTGTCTGTCTGTCTGTCTGTCTGTCTGTCTGTCTGTCTGTCTGTCTGTCTGTCTGTCTGTCTGTCTGTCTGTCTGTCTGTCTGTCTGTCTGTCTGTCTGTCTGTCTGTCTGTCTGTCTGTCTGTCTGTCTGTCTGTCTGTCTGTCTGTCTGTCTGTCTGTCTGTCTGTCTGTCTGTCTGTCTGTCTGTCTGTCTGTCTGTCTGTCTGTCTGTCTGCCGCAAGACAAAATTGTTTTTCTTCAAGACGCGAAAATTTGATTTTTTTTTCGGGGTTTTAATAAATTTTTTGTACGTTTAGGGTCATTTCCCGATGTTAAAATTTTAATTTTTTTTATCTTGATACCAGGTTACACTCGGCCGAATTTTGCCCCATGGATGGCATTGCCTACCTTCAGTCATATTTTGGTTTTTCGGTTTAAGCCCGTTACAAGTTTTCAAACTGATCAAAAAATCGTACAAATGTTACTTGTCATACACACAAGAAATGTAGCGAGTTATATTAATATTTATTGACGGGTTAAAAAAATATGACATTTTTCATTTTTTTTGTTTTACCTGTCTGACAGCGTCTGTTAGCCAGACAGGTTCAGGCAACGCCTGTACCTTTCAAATTTTGTTTTTTTTAATTTTCTTTGTTAAATCATTTTTGTTTGTTAAGCAATTTTGCATGATTGTTCAGTTATATATTGACAATTTTCAAGCAAATTTTCAGTGAAATTGGAATACAGGTTTAAAAGATATTCGATATTGAAAATATTTCAAAATCTTTGCAGACGCAAACAGACGCCAGACGGATTTTGAGAGATAATTTTTCGTAATTAACTCTACAAAAAGGCATCATTTTTAACAGTTTTTACATTAAATATCATAGTTTATTGTTTCTTTTTACATTTATGATTAAAATACAAAATAATATTAACATTTTTCAAATCGTTTTCCCGATATTTCAGACATTTGCTTCCAGACGCATGCGTCTGCCGTATGATTTTGCGGTACTTAAAACGCAATATCTACAACATTTTTTAACGTATTGGCATGATTTATTTACCAAAATGTAGGGTATATTATACGCTTTAAATTAAGGTGCTATTTGCTTTATTGCTATACGAAACAACTGTAGCGTTAGACGTCCCATATGCCTACCCCACCCTAGTTTTTCCCTTATTGATCGTGGTTTCGCATACATTTTACACCATTTTCAGTTTGTAAATCATTCAAATATTAAGTTATAGTTATAAATTTGCTACAAACTTATAGGTGAATGATAAATTATTGAAAATGTAAATAAATGAATGATATCGTGCTGATTAGTTCTAGCACGTTGAGCGGAAAAAATGCTTGTAATAGCACGCTGTGTTACGCTTGTTTTTCGCGCTATACGCAGCTCCTGACCCCCAAATATGGCATGTATTTATATTTATGTACAGCTAGGAGTCTTAGCTACACTTTGAAAACATAATTACACGTGTCTGCCGACGGATTCCGCCAGGATGACCGAACCACGGATGTATCATGGCCATTTCCAGAGTCAATTGTACCATATTTGGAGCGGCTTTTTTTATCCTCCTGTACCTACACTACTACACTACTACATACTACACTACTACACTACTACACTACTACATACTACTATATACTACTACTACATACTACACTTCTACTACACTACTACTACTACTACTACTACTACTACTACTACTACTACTACTACTACTACTACTACTACTACTACTACTACTACTACTACTACTACTACTACTACTACTACTACTACTACTACTACTACTACTACTACTACTACTACTACTACTACTACTACACTACTACTACTACACTACTACTACTACATACTACACTACTACTACTACTACTACATACTACACTACTACATACTACACTACTACTACTACTACTAATACTACTACTACATACTACTACTACACTACAACATACTACACTACTACATACTACTACTACTACACTACTACATACAACACTACTACATACTACTACTACTACACTACTACATACTACACTATTATACTACTACTACACTACCAC